>NW_011888841.1:3517102-3541079 GCF_000151845.1 Pteropus vampyrus
CCATTTCAATTAGCACAAGAGCAACTTTTCCACTAAAACATGGTACCTAGTTCCTGATTTGTCTCGAGAATGGCAAGGCTGCCCCTCATAAAGTGTATGAGAATGGAAAAGAGCCAGGGCAGGCCTATGTAGAAACAAATCCAGGCCGGGAGTTACTCAAATCAGAGAAGGTGGCAGCAGCTTCATCATATTGGGCTGGATTTCAAGAGCAAGCTGGAAGTCCCGGAAAAGCTTTAGGGAAACAAAGATAAGCAAAAAAATACCCCATGTACAAAGTAGGCTATAATTATTAATAACGCAATCTAAAAATTACCCAGGATCTACTGCAATGCAGTTACCCAATCCAATATGCAGGAAAAGTAGATTGATGGGAGCTCAGAAATAAGAGTAAAAGCGGGAAGACAGTCACAGGAAATGGGAAGAACAGGTTAGGAACTTGGACTCGTCGCTCAGGTTGCCGGCGGGTGAGCGCGGAGCAGCGTGGGCGCGCCCGGAGGCGGCGCCGCGCGTGCCTGCAGCATCCACGCTCGTACAGTGTCTAGTTCAAACCGTGTAGCTTTTCTTAATTTGTACCTTAACATTAATGTACTGGTACAAAATAATTCAAGGTATTTTATGATTGCACTAAGATCCATTTCTTTGGTTAAGAAAAAGACAACATTATTTTTGGACGTTTAGCGATCTCATGAGCACACTCCTTGCTGCTGGTCAACGTCAGGGCAGCCAGCTTACCAGCTAAGCATAATGGAGAACTCCAGCAAACTAACGGCTCCCTCATGGCTTCTTGCCACAGCTGCTTGATGGGGGAAGAGAGGGCATCAAATTTTTATTCCTATGTAAGCGCTAGAGATACAAGCTTGTTTATTTATAGCAAAACCATGCTTTAACAGTAGCCCGTAAAATATATTTCCTGCCATTTTTAATATTTATTATGTCATAAGTGACTAATAAAACCAGAAAAAAAATAAAATTTTAAAGACAGAAAGAGATACAGCTTTATCAAATTCCTTCTGAGACTTGGGTTAAGGAAGTTATCAGTGACAGCTACTTTGGAGAAAGAAACATTATTTAGTCAGATTTCAAATAATGAAAAATCATATAATACCATTTAACAGAAAAGGAAACCACTATTTGACTTATTTGCTTTTTCAGACGATAAATTCAAACTGACATGTAGATGACATATTCAGTTGTCTCTTTATCACATATATGTGAATAGATCGAAAGCTAAATAATAAAAAAAATGCAAAGATCTGCTTGTGATAAAATGTACAAAAATAAAAAATGTGAAGAGATAATTCTGGGGTCGACAGTACAGGAGAGGACTGTGTGCACTGATATGCTCCCTCGTTTTTTGAAGACATCAGACGTGAATATCATCTCTTCTTGACATTATTTCCTCTTATATTTCTGACTTGTTTTTTTTCCCTTGAAACCACATTCTCTACCTCTCTTCCATGGAAAACATTACCTCAACTAAAAAAAAAAGCAATTCAACCTAATAAAAAAACTTAAAACATTTATATTTTGAATCCTTTTTTAGTCTATAATCGGAAAGAAGAAAAATGACAAAGTAATTATTGGCTATAAAATGTACTTTGTTATTACTATTTTTTTAATTCCATGAATTTTAAAAACAAACACCTTGAGGTAAAGGGTCAAAGAACACTAGTTTTCAAAGCTGGATGAATAAGTGATAGAAATGGAACCAACATGTCAGCAAACATAATTTTCCGATGGATAATTTCATAAATGACTAAGTATGAGCTTATAAACTATTTTCGTTTACATTTTCAAGGATTATGTAACCAAAGGAAAATTTGCAAGTCTTTTGAAAATCATAATCCTCCCTAGAACACTCTACAATTTAAAGAAATACAAAACTGGTTCAGAGAACCGTGGATGTTTCATACAAAGCTCATGGAATCATGTTTCAAATGCTAACACTAATATCCCTTGCCAAGACACAAGACGCTCTATGACCTGCCCCATCCAACGTTCTGTTTCCCCTCTCCTATTACAATGCAGGTGATACAGAGCAGGTCAGAAGGTCCAGCATGCAATAACCCCTTCCACATCTCTGTGACGCTGTACTAGTGCCATGAAGAAAAGGATTGTTCCCATTGTGTTTTACTAATTAAAAGAAACTCTATCTTCAAAGAAGAAAACCAAATATCTCCTCTATAATTGCTTTTCTACACCTCTAAGCTGGGTTGAGTGCCCCTCATGTACCTACCGTACAACCTGTACACTTGTAATATCGCCACTGAGCACGAGATGTGGAAATTATGTATTCTGTGGTTTTCCTCTTCCACTAGGCAGTAAAGTCCTTAATTAGAAGAACCTAGATTCACTTATCTGTGTTTTTCCAGTGCCTTAACAATGATTGGCACTCAATAGATGCTAAAAAAAGGACTAACATAAAGTAATGAGATCATCCCTAGAATTAGCATTAGTAGTCGAGTCAGACTGCGTTGGCATCTGTGGAATCAGCATTTAACTTCTTCTTGGTTCTTACCAGCCATGAGATTCATTGCACAGCATTATCAAAATAACAAGGAAAATCTTAGAGACGTATATCCTCCTGCAGATGTAGAAATGTAACTACAAGCTATAACTATTTCCTTTTCACTATGCTTCTTCTAAAAGATAAGCATTTTAGCACGATGCTGCAGTGCCATGAGCTGTATGTGATGATGTCAGAGCATGTGGAGTGGTGGGGGAACCAGTGCCTTGAGGAGCTTAGTACGTGGTTTGTTTTCAGCAGGCAAAGCCTCTTGGCTCAGTGTATAGAGGTCTATGATACTTGTTCTGATCAAGACTGAGGCATTCCTCATATTGATAAGAAAACGCTGTGGAAGACTAGTGGAAGGTGAGAGAAAGGGAGAGGGTGGGAGGTTGAGAGAAGAAGGGAAAAGGAAGGAAGGAGGGAGAGAGGGAGGGAGGGATTGGATCTTTCAAATTTAAAACGAATCAAGTGTGCCTTGGATGCTCCCTCTGTGAAAGCAACCCCCACACGGTGCTCTCTCTCACACATTTTAGTGCGGCTTTCAGCATGGCAGAGACGAGTACTGGTAAGAACTAACAGCAAAGAAGATTTGGTTGAGATCATCCTACTCCTTCAATGCTACAATGATGAGACTCCATTAAAATCAAAGGAAATGCGTAACCCCTAAAATAATGGAAAAACACAAAAATGCTTAAGGGTTGGGTAAGCTTCCAAACAATTTTAAGGGAAAGATAATTTTCCTGTTACTCAGTATAAGTAAGGCTTCCTAACTCTAAATATTCTCCTGCTATTTGACAAGATAAAAAAGAAACATTACTAAATCTTTCATAGTGTATATTTTACCACAATCTATATTTTACGTTTAGTATAAACATTTTACAGCAGTGTTGTGCACTGCAATTTTTATTCATTTTTTTTTCCCCTTTGAAAGGAAATACAAATGATAGGCTGAAACACCCTGGTATCTAAGATTCTAAAACATTAATACTTTCATTGAAAGTTATAGATTATATTAACACTAGGCTATAGGCAGTGAAAACACCCTCTATATTTTCATGTCAATGGCCTGAACGGCAGTCATTTTTCCCACAAAAGCCAGCAAATTCTGTTATTGGGTAACAACTTGATCTAAAGCCTATCTATAATTATTTAATTGAATGGGAAAAGTGGAAAACAAACATGTGGAGTCTTTGAAATGTTGATGAAAACATTTAAAATATAGATATTATGTTAAGTGTAGTCATATGCAAATAGCCTTAGTCGTTAACACTGAATATAAAATATAAAAACATAAATTACAGTCTTATGATGCTCAAGATACCAGTGTCAGCCTTAATCATGACGTTGGTGAGCAATTTTCTGCTGGAACATTTTATTTTTCTGATTTCCTCACACAAAAAACCAGAACTTGTATTTATATAATTAAAAATTTGTGGCATATTAATATTTTGACATCATCTAGAAAATTCTCTTAATTAGGCTTTACTCTCTAAAATGTGTATTTGATTTCAAATTCTGAAGTAAAATAATAACATAAACCATATTTCCTTTACCTTGGGAATCGTAAATACAGCTCTTGAAACAACTCATTTAAGCTTGTTTGTTTCTCTTAGAAAAATGATCCATGAGTCTTGAATATATAAGCAAATTTATTAATCAGTAACTATAAGTCAATAATTTGAATCATGTTAAGGGGTGTTGTTTCAACCCTTGATCAAAACATGGGGTAGGTGTTCCATTTAACTTGTATTAAACATAATAAAATAATAAGTTATTACTACCCAGAGGCCATTCTGTTGCAGCTCTAAAAACATTTCTGCCAGGCAGTCGGGGAATCATCAGGCCAAAGTCACCCACCGGGGGACTGTATGTCTCTCGGGAATAGGTTTGCATTACTTGTTCCTGCAGGTCCTTGTCAAATATACCAAATTGCAACGCGTAACCGTTCTCTGGCCTTGAGAAGGTTCTGTGTCTAGACACGCGAACAACGAAGCAGGCGAAGGCAAGCAGAACGTGACCACTGCACAGGGGCCCCCAAGCAGGACTGGGGCCTCGGCCTGAGTTCCTCAGCTGCATGCTGCACCCCAAGTGTGGCCTCCATCTGAGCCTATTATGACATTTTATGGATTTGGGGAGGGGGCTGATACAACTATGTATGCTCCTGCTTTGGGTCTCTCTGTAACCCCTTAATGTCACTGTCTGCTCTGGGCACTGATGGAGTTGTGGCAGGCTTGGTTCTGCCCTCCTCCTTGAGGCTCTTCCCTGGAAGGTCTTTGAACTAGACAATGACATTTTTTAGAAGACAGAAGATAAGGGCCCTGTGCCCTGAGCCCTGAGGACGCTCCATAGGAACCATCAGTGACTTCTCTTGTCCACATGTTGCAGCGCTGCGGGGTGGGCTGGCATCGTGACTCTCCGGGGCTGTGCGTGTTATACACGGGCAAGTCAGTGGGTAGAATCCGAATGATGACAGGTAGGACTGAGATGAGCAGCCCTCGCGATGTCACGATTTTAGTTTTTTCTCCTACAAGATAGGAGACTGGGAGGGTACCGTGGGTCACCATCGGGAAGGGAAATACAAGGCTACTTGGGGTGTATTTGTGTGATGTGTTCGGGTGTTGCAACTGACTCATCATAGGACCAGATTCCTCCTTGGGGATCGATCTCCCTCCACTGGGAAACCGGAGAAGTTGAGTGGCTGTCTGACCACAGACTGGCCTTCAAGCTTCTCTGTGGCCTGGTGATAAGACTGCTCCCCAGGCGGCCACAGGTACAAGCCGAGGCAGGGGTCTGGGGCAAGTGTGGGTGAGATGGAGGTCTGGGCTTCCTGGTCGTCTGGTCCTGGCCCAGCTTGATGCTGGATTGTCTTGTGATGGACAGTAGACAGGCCTGTCCACTCTCGTGACTGGACGGGTCTGACAGACTCCAAGTCAGAGTGGGCAGTTCCGGACGTGCGGTCATTGGTGCATTTCATCAAGTGTCTGTCTCTTCCAGGAACAGGAATCACAGCTGAAGATTGGTTGTCAAAGGGGTATAATTCTCAGCCTTGCCCCAGAACCTCAGGGACTTGTTGTGATCTCCACGTTGCACAGTTCCCGTAGGTTTCACTGGCTGCCACGGCCACGTGGCAGGTTTGTTTCATCACGGCCCTGATCTGCCACACGGCCCTTCCATGCTAAGTTTGACTCCGAGTGGCAGCATCTCCTGCATAAAATGTGTTACCTCCAAAACCCAAGGCGTCTACTAGGCACTGTGCTTCCTTCTCTGTGGCCCAGGGTTCAAGAGGCAGCAATTTCTTTTACTTTAGAGGAGAGGGAACAGGTTCCATGGAGGTCTGACCCTGTGGAGGATTGGAAGGAGGAAGGACAATTGCGAGGGAGAGTCTCCCATCATAATGCAGTTCTCAGAACGCTTGGGCCGCCCGGCGGGGCGTCCATGAGCTAGAGCTGCCTGCGGGAGGTGCCACTACCGCACAGGGATGGGGCCGCACCGGTGCCTTTCTCCACGGTCAGTCATTGGCCGGGAGCAGCCCGTGAACGCGCAGCCTGGGTGAAAAGACCAGGGCCAACACAGAGTGTCAGCGATGCGGCTGCAGTTCGCTCACGCTCCCAAAAGCCAGACACAGGAGAAGCACGTTTCCACAGTCCCAACAGACATACACTTCCAGTTTTTTTCCGCCACAGGCTGTGGTGCGCCAGGAGCCCTGCATCCAGGGCCCATCCTCTGAGGCTGCAACCACAGCTGTGTCCTCAGCCCACCTGTACAAAGCCACCTTGCGTCGCAGGCTCTCCCCAAGGTTCCAGATAGAAAGCAGCTAAAACGCCCTCTGCTTTGAGCTCCCTCGTCAGCCTTCCAGACACCTCCGTCCTCTAGGAGAGCAGCACACACACGTTTCGCTGGTTTGACACCTGTCTTCTCCCACAGTCTTCTGGGGCTTAAAACCATTAGCTTTTTATTCTCTTCTCTTATGGTTGAGACTTTTCATATTTTATACCCTGAATTCTTATGACCACAGCTTGAATTTATTAAATTTCTATGACCTAATGAAAACAAAGTGTCTTTATATGTCAATGAAAGGTGAAAAAACCAAGACAGTCTTCTGAAAAAGCATAATTTTCAAGACTATTATCTTGAAATATTACTCTAAATATCAAAGAGTGAATATATTTGCTCCTTCTTTCTCTCTGTATTTTTTCTACAAATCCTTTCTATTTATTTCTGGAGCAAATGGATGCCCTTGGCAGACTAAGGAATAATCCTGAACAAGGGAACATGAAATAGAAAAGTAAATAATTTTTAAAAAGGTATCATCTTCATTATGAGTCATAACAAAAAATATTTAATGCTAAATATTGTATGAATACAAAGCAAGGCAAATTTCTTCCATAAGTCTGCTTGAAGGGATTTGAATAGGTAGAATTCATATACTTTATGTCAGAGGATAGGGGAAAGGCTATTCTTGAAAATGTGAAACAATAAAGAGATAGAATGGTAAAAAATTGTCAGATGGGCATAATTCAGAGAATATATATATATATGTGTATATATATATATATACATATATGTGTATATATACATATACATATATATGTACATACATATATATAAAGGCATATATATAAAGGCATATATATATATATGCCTTTAATTGGAGGGGAAAATTGTGTGTGTGCGTGTGCGTGTGCATGTGTGTGTTCATTAGAGGCAGTGAAATGGCAAACTAAAGCAGTGGCAGTGGGGATATAAGTTAGCATACCTGTGTCATGGATATGACGCTCAGAGGCTCAGTGTCTGCACATGGCCTGATGCCGTGTGAGCAAAGGAGATCATCAAGGAGAAACAGAAGGTGGGGGGCCTGAGGGCAGAGCTCTGGCAGGAGACAGTGTACTTAGCGGACAAATAGCATTTGTATTTTGGAAGCTGATCTTAGTAACTATCGATATGAGATTTAACACTATAAAAGGTAATGTTTAATAAATAATGCCATGAGTCAAAATAGTTGATTTGTTAGGTTTTTAAAATTTCTTCCGTGCTTGTTTTTCTTGGTGGAATTCTGGAGACTAGGCTTTTTAAGGGCCTGTGGTTGTTAATTACTGTATTTGCTTCCTTCATAGTTTCTAGATGATACTATTGCACCTGCCAATAAAGTGGTTATAATCAACTTATCTCACATTTACATATTTCAGTTCATATGCAAAAAATCTCCAATGTAATGTATTAATAAGCTTTTGAAGTCACAGAATCAGATGAGTCTCCTGAAAGCCAAGGGAAATAACTCAGCCCGGGTAGCTGTGAGCCCGCTGTGCCTTGCATCAGGACGCTCACAAAAGTTCATGGTCTTCTTTCGTTTTATTACCACTTTGTGCTCCAGCTATTTAGAAGCCAACTTTAAATGTTTCATTAGGTTTAAGGTACGATGCTATGACTTTGGTTCTTTTTCATGACTTTTTAGTAGTGTGTCCCATAAGTTCCATTGCTCTAGCTTCATAATAACATTTAGAGGGGGCCTGAGCCAATACCTTTACATATTAGTTTTGTAGTTGACACATAAATAAGTGCTTAACTCTTTGATTTGTAAGGAGAAAATCAAGCAAGTTAATCCAATAGTACATTAAGTTTCTTTATGTACAAATCAACTGCCAAACTAAAAGGGACTTGGCAGATAATTTAGTTTATTTCTCTGCCTATAAGCAAATTTCTACCTAAAATGGCATATGTGTTTAAAAAGTCAAGGACCTACAGGTTATTCACTTCCCCAAGAACATATTTTCATAGCCACCATGTATTCTTTCTCAAAGTCTTTCTCTGTACTTAAATTTCGCCCAACAATTTCAATGACTTTCACAGTTACTAGGAGAAAAAAATAATCATTGTCTTCATCCTCTACTTTGAAATCCCCATATATCTGAAGAGTAGTAGTAAGAATGAATCATTTCTTCTCCTGCCTAAATGATACCTATTTTTAAAATTTTATTATGTGCTCTTAAATTCTATTTTTTCAACATAAAATCTAAAGGAAAAAAAACAGTGTCATGGGAATGTGTCAATTAAACAACTAAAACTAATGACTTCACTGGAAAGCTTGTTAATATCTGACTGGATCAAGTAGACAGTAAGAAGTACCCTGTCGATATAATAAGCAGATATTCCTTACTTTAAAGTGTAATGACATATCTTTAAATATGATTTTTTTTTTTTTTGCTTTTTACTATAAAATACAAATTTTCTTTCTAGTTTGTGCTATTACCTTCCTGCCCTATGGAGGGTTATTGTAATTTTATTAACATAAATAGGGAATTTATTTTCTCACTAATAAACTACTACTGGACACATTACATTGCTCCTTTAACTCAACTTTTCTCCTTAGTATTTATTAGTAAATAGTCATCTCTGACACTTTCATAATTATTTTCTTTGAACCCAATTATTTCCTTGCACCATTTTTTTCTCAAGCTTATGGAGTTGTAACTACTAGAATTTTGCTTCTTAACTTTGGATCGAGCTGTGCAGTAATAATTCCAAAAGAATTGGACATGAACCTTTATATATTTTTATACCCATTGTTATTTCAATCAGAGAATATACACGATACATCATAGTATGTAAATATGTAACTTTTTTCAATTTTTTCACTTAAAATGGCTAAATTTTGATGATACAAAAAATGAAAAATAAGCTCCCATACATTTAGATTCTGTCTTTATTCTCATTTTAGTATGATTTGAGAAACTCCTAAATCTTACTTCTCAATGCAGCTCTTTGCTGGGTCATTCTATTCTCTGGCTGTCGCAACTCTTCCCCTGGCTGACAGTTGCGAAGGGATGAGGAAGATGTAAAATGTGTCACTTTCTATTTACCCACTGTGATAAATGCATGTTTTATTCATCTGTACCTCATTTCTTCTGTGAAGCGGCTTAGGAAGGTACGATGAAGAAAATAGAACATGATAATACTGTTGATAAAGACATTTTATTTATTCTTATAGGAATAGAATGGCATTTTCCAAAAATCAATTAACTAACAGTAATATGCTATTTTGCAATAGTTATAAAATTATCTTATTTGAACATCAGGGCATAAAATAAGCTAGAAAAATAACATTATTCAGAACCACCAAATGGTGGTTATCATTTTATACAGTTTTTATGTAATCGTTGGATCAAAAGTTGGGAGAATATTAAGAGGGTCATATATGATATTTTTATACAGAGGATTTTTAAATAAAATGTGAATATTATACAACTTTAATGGAAAAAAAAAGGGGATATACTCATTAAGCCAGAGCTTCAATAAGGACAAACCTGATGTAAAAATATATACTTCAATTTATTATTGCCATTGAAAAGCAATGGAAGTATTATATCTATTAAGGAAAGGATGAAAAAAGTTGAGTAACTAAATGGACTGAACACTGGACCACATGATTTATATAACTTATTTAGTATTCATAAGTCATTATGAAATAGATATTATCATCTTCATTTTATGCATAAAGAAAATGAGATTAAATATGTTTCCCCAGGGCACACATCTAATAAGCAGAGACCTTTATATTTAAAACTGTGTGTATCTCACTATGGGATCCATTTAATGTTCACCATGTGAAAAATGTAAAATCAGGGGAAAACACAGATGTCAATGATTTACATTTTATCAAATATAGAAGTGCTAAATACACATTTAATGATTCCATGAATTATTTTATATTTTTATTCAGCCAATATTAATTGAACACACATGACAAGATCATTTTTAGGAGCAAGGGATGTATCTGATGACAAAATCTTAGTGCTGGGGGGTGTGGAACATTACACGGTCCATGGCTAGTCCATGCTGGAGCTGGAAGCCATCAGAAAGTGCGGGATCCCACCGAGCTCAGATTAAAAGACACCCATTTGCTGACTTAAATTTTAAATTTGCCAACTTAGCATGAATTAAACAACAAAACCTTTTATTTACACCAGCTTTGATATTTAACAAGTGTTCTCAGACATTTGCATTATTTGTTAGAGAAAGGGCAGCCTGATCCATTTTAGTGATCACACTCGAGGACAGTATTGCAAATTGTGGATCAACACATGAAAAGTACTTAAGGAAAAACCGGAGGAGATGGAGATGAGAGAACTTGTGTTGTGGTGAATAAATTATGTGTCCTCAAATCCCACTCTCCAGGATGGTATCACATACTTGTGGTCTTGCTGTGCTTCTTGTTGGTCAGAATGTCCATCCTTATCACTGGATTTGGGGCTTTGTAACGTGACTTGTTTTGGCCAACAGCATATTCGTGGATATGACTTTAGTAGAAGCTTGAAAAAGATGCATATAGGTTTCACCCCTTATGTACTGATGACTTACCAGCAGACCACTGCCCACAGAATCAGTGGCTCAGTATGGTTTTTTTAGGAATCTACATGGTTGAAGCGCAGATAAAGTAGGACTTTCCAGGGGCCATTTACTTTTTAGATGCACAATGAAATAAGACATTCTTAAATACCCACAAGGAAAAATGCCAAAGGAAGTAACTCCTGTGATGATTAACATGTTATGATCAACAGATTTTTAATGCACGTGTCAGGGACTAGTGAAAGGGATAAGACCCAAACCACACAGGGCTTAGAATCCAAGTTTAAATACCATTAAGGTTCCAAGGATCACCCCGTATGGATCTGTCTGAAATAATTTATTAGGGCTCCTCAGTGCTCTCACTTAGCTTTTATATTTGTTACAATTAATATTTCAGAGTGTAAATCCGTGGCACAAGCAAAATCTTGAATTCTGGGATAGGGAATTTGGTAAAGCAGCCAATTTTTGGCAAAATAGCATGTCATTCTTCTTCCCCTCTGTTCCGAGTAGATGCTGCCTGTTCCCAAGCTCATTTTGTAATGCGCTCATTTTCTGCAAAACAGTACATCCTGGAAAAGTACTGGGGACTCCAGCTTCTTTTCCTGTCTCTGCCTTCGCATTCTTAACCTAGAGCCATAGATTTAATTGTGACTTTTTGAAACTAATTCCCACATCTCTACTTTCATTTTTTTTCCTGCCTTTTCTTTCCTTAGTTCCTCCATGCCTGAAACATTTCCTCTCAAATTATCTCCCTTAATGATATGACAGTGTTACGATAGTGTCGATACGGCACTTTAACCCGCATACACATGCTGAAGTGTTATACTTAGTATGCTGGTTTCATGGGACAGCGCTAGCTTATAGCCACTTTCCCTGTATAACTGTTAATAGCGCCCCTGTCTGGTCTCAATATCTTCTCCATGTAGATAATAAATTACATGATCCCCAAGTTAAAACGCAAAGTAGTGACATTGCTCTCAGCCAAGTGTGAAACACTCCTTGACAAACTAACTGTTACCAACAGCCACCTAACACTCCTCATTTAATGTGCTCTACAACTGAGATTACTAATAATTTATTTAAAGAGACAATCATGAGATTTAATGAAAAGCTAATAATTTTGGATTACAGAAGGAAAAAAAAAACAGTTGCTCAGACAAACTAGAACAAGCAGGGTGCTTCTAAGGATAACTGTTGTGTGTCACCCCAATAATATCATGTTAGGGAGCAGGGAAGGGCTCTTCAATCTGGAGAGAAATGACTGCAGCTAGGCTTGTTTATTCCCGTCTCTGACCGTGTTTACGTGTGTGCCCCTTCTCCCACCCAGCATCTCTCTTACTCTCCCTCTCTACCCCCCAAAATGATAGAAACGCAGGCATTTCGAGAAGGAACATGCCCAGGAAATAATGGAGACCAAGCACATCAGATGTTTACTGTACAAAGGGTGTTTACTCTATAGGCAGGCTATCAGCAAACCTCCGAAGGATCATTGTTCAAATTGAAACTAGAAAATGTGCCCGACGAAGAACTCTTCCCATGAAAGATGAGCTCTGTGAAGTTCACGTATTAGTGCAGACTACATACCTGCAACACGAATTGACTCTTTACATCTCATCCAATTGATGCTTTAAAAATAATGCGATAAGTATGTTTTTACATCTGTAGACATCCAAAGTCTTTTCACACCAATTAAGATGAAACGTTGTTTTATGAGCTGTACAAAGTTGAGATGCACCATTCCTTTCATGGGTTTAAAAGAAATTAATTGATATTGATTTTATTGTTTTGCATTTATCAGTTATTAAACCCTGTTCATCATGTTCAAGAAAACTTTATACTCATCAATTGAATTGAACGGTTTTATTGAAAATGTCATCGTCTCTATAGTCAGTATTCAGAAACACGATTGTAATGCATTAAACAAAACATAAAATATATAAAACACATAAAATAATAAAAACAAAACATATAAAATGTTTTATTCTTATTGTATAAAGAATACACGTTTTCTCCTTTCTGAAAACCATAAAAGTATGTGAAAACCAAGCAGAAATATCTTGAAAAGGGAAAAACAATTCTACAATGCAAGCATATGCCAATTTCTCCCCTTCTGAATTTAATTTTGTGAACTCTTAGGATTATATTTTCTCAATGTGACTTTAGGTGCTTGTGAAGGGCCAATAACAATGGTATAATATATTGTAAGCCACTGAATCCGGGACTCTAATCTGATTATGCCGTCTACAGATCTTTAAAAGTGAGTATGGAAGACATCCAAATCTAATAAAATCTAATTTGAGCAAGAAATTACTGAGTTTTCCAAATCCATTAAGAAACCTAATGGTCACGTGTTGTGTGCACTAAGGCAAGCTGAGTAATCTAATGCTGCTTTTCGAATGAGCTAGGTTAGTGCTACCTTCAAAGATCTCTAGACAGTAATTAAGAAAGCCACAGTAACAAGCACCATTGCATTAAAAGAGTTACTAAATCTCCGATCTTCAGTCTGAAAAGGGACCAGTGCAAACTAGCAGAGGGCTGCCCTCAGAGATGAAGTCAAGATCAAGAGCAGGAGCACGGAGCAGGGGGGTGGCCTGTGCACTCGGCACAAGCCCGTAAGGGAGTGCAAAAGGGAAAGACATGCAAAATTTCCATAATGACACAAAAAGTACATTATTAAGTTAGGCTTCCTTGAGAAAGTTTTTTTAATTTTGTTTTGTTTTCATCTTTCTTACTGTATTTTTCTATTCATCTATTGTCTCTAATAACAGAATGACTTTGCCACTGCAGTAAAGAAAACTTATGTGCCTTTGGGAGGCTTCGATAGATAATAATGCACAGTAACGATTCTCCCAATGTAACCTCATTTTTATCTGAGTCTCAATGCAGCAAAAGATATTATAAAAAAAAAATAATAATAATCTCGCACTGTGCCTGACATACTCATTGGCAGGGCAACACCAAAAATGCCTGCAGATTTTTCCATATCCCATTCAATGAATTTTTCCATCTCTCTTTCAATGAGTCATTCAGAAACACGTTAAACACCATTACAACGGAGCTGCAGCGGGCACTGGAGAAACACACGGTCCCTTGACACCAGCAGTTTCTAGTTTACTGGGTGATACAAAATATTAACATCACACAAAAGCTAATATTATAGGAGCTACGCTTAGAAAAGTACTATTTTGAAGCCTCTTTCATAAGCATCTAATCAAAGCTTCAGTCTTTAGAAAAATGCCCAGAAAGAAAGTGTCATTCAAGCTGAGACAGGAAGCGTGACTCAGAGTTGGCAGATAAATAAGTGGGAGTGTTAGGAAAGGGTGTCGCACATGGAGAAGAAACCTGTACAAAAGTTATATAAAAAATGAAAAGAGATCTTAATTGTTATTAGCACCAAAAAGAAATAATGATTACGTGACATGATAGAGGTGTCAGCTAATGCTACAGTGGTGATTATACTGTGATATGTAAGTGTATCAGATCAACACTTCATATACCTTAAACTTACACAATACTGTATGTCGATTATATCTCAACAACAACAAAAGAGTTGATTACAGCTGGAGATTAGACATGAATTGGGAAGTCAGTATGGCGAAAAGATGAGGGTTGAGAGGGAAGAACAGCGGGTCAAGGAGTCTATCACTTACCTATCAGCTAAAAGAAAACCGTTGAAAAATATTAAGTGGGACTGAGACATAAACGCATTTAGACATAAAAATAATGACTTGGCCTACAATCTGCAATGGGGTCATTTTTTTTCTTAGAGATGGAAAAATAGAAGTGGAGATACTATTAAAACAGACTGTCACAGTACGAGGTAATGGTGCAGTTACCATAAGCAGAATAAACGAAAGTCAATAGCTCAGAAGGAGGAAACCACTTGATTTTTTTCTCGCCATATATCCAGGCTTGCTCTTGTCATCTTTCCTCTACCCTGGAGGCTGCCTGGGTTGAATCCCACATTCCCAGGCATTTGAAGGTGCTAAAGAACAGTTATCATTTTAACATGAAAAAGTTCATTCTAATATCAAAGTATCAGTCTTATCCAAATAAATACTTCTTCGCTCTCCTCTCTTGTCTTGTCCAGTAAAATCCACAGTAGAGGAAACTGGAGCAGTCATATTGTTCCCCCAAGTTTTGGATAAATAAAGGAAGGAATGATAAGGCATCAAAATAGTCCTACTTGACTCGTGTTGGTAGAATCTGGAATTGGTGCAACCAGTGTCTCTGAAATATATATATAGCAGACTTTCTATTATACTTGTCTACACAACATACAAAAAGGTTGTACTCGGGGCCTTTTTCAATAGCGACAGGTGAAAAATATTTTTAAAGACAAAGGAATTTTAAACACACGATCTATGCATTACATAGATATTTGCATTTATTTTTTAAATAATTAATAAATAATTATTATATCCTTTAGCAAAACTTAATGCAACAGTCTTTAACTCAAAATGAGAATTCTGTGAATCTAAAAATATTGTCTTAAAGCTATGATTATATTAAACACACATTTAATATGAGCGAATTGAAGATTTTTTTAAAATATGGGATTTACATAGCATAACTAAATGATGTAAGAGGCATATCTAATCCAGAGATAACATGTGGAATTGAAATGCCTATTCATGACCTTTAGCAGCTGTATGAATTTCGGCAAGTTAATTAACCACTCAGCAGTTCAGATTTTTCATCTACACTTGAGGATAATAATGACAAATACAAAGTAAGACTGTTGGGAGAATTCTAGGTAGTTTGAATTCTAGCGCATCAATACACGTGTAGGCTTTAGTGAGTCCTTGGACAATGCATTAAAATTACCTGGAATTATTGTGAAAAACACCGATCCTATTTTGACCTCCCGATGAAACACAGAGCTACGGCTCCCCGTTCTCCCCGTCCCTTTATCTCTATGGCCCCCCTCCCCAGTCCTTGTAGGAAAATAATCCTGTTGGTTTAAGACACCCAGTCTATGGGAAGACGATAGCTCAGACCGAAGAGAACATAGCGATTTCAGACGAAGCAGATTTCAGAACGAGGAAATTCATCAGGCAAAAGAGGGGCATCGCATAATGAGAAAGGAGTCAGTTCTCCAAGAAGACACAACAGGTGTGAACAGGTCCACGTCCAGCCACAACACACTGAAGAATCTGACAGCAAAGCCGATAGGACTACAAGGAGAACAAGGTTCGTCCGGGGGGCGGGGCTTTCTTAGCTGTATTTTCTAAATCATATACAAATTCTTCGTTAATAAGTGGCAAACAATATATACTATGAAGTTGGAAGAATTTTTTCCCTAGAAATAGTGATTTTTTTTTCTCAAATACAGCATTTTTCAATGTCAAGCTCCTTAAGTAATACAAATTAGGAAGCAAGAAGCAGGAAAAATTATAATGCATGAATTACTCCCCAAATGGTTTATTTTATGCTACTGAAAGTACATCAGATCATTTCTCTGATAAGAGGTTATTTTGAAATTAGTTCATGACATTGCTAGAAATAATTCTTTGTTAGCTTCAGGGCAAGGGCTTTCAAGAAATATTTATATATATATTATATATAAATATTCAGAAGACTAACGGTAATGTGTTACTATTTTTTAAAATAGCCAACATTATACCAGGATCCTAATCTGCAAAATATTATAAGAGATACAGAAAATTTTAAGTTACGCCTTTTATTCTTTCTATATTGTTTTAATTATACTTTATATTCATGTATGTTCATACATATTTAAAAATTCAATTTTTAGAGAAAATAATTTCTTCCCCTGACTTTCTTCATTATCCTCTCCTTCCCCTCAAACATTAAAAAATTAAAAACCAAAATAAAACAAAAACAAGTATTTTTTCTGCTAGTGTTTTGGAGCCTACTCTCTTTTCTGTTGCTTGGTCTGACCTGCCAGGAACACCTCTTACCGTCTCATGCTATAAAAGGGCAAGTATTCCTCCTTTTTTCTTGTTTCAAGGGAATATGAGTGACAATTTGACAAAGAAAATCATTCCAACATGATATCGTTGGTCTACCACACCCACATGCTCTCTTGCCACTTGTAACTTATTGTAAACATTTTTGTGTGATGTCGTGATGGCAAGAAATCATGTCGACTGGCATGCTTTTAAGGCGTTTTATTTTGTACGGGGTAAGTCAAATAAGTCACACATTTCTTTCCCTCCTGCCCACATTCCATCTGTCTTTCCTTTTCTTCCCCGTGAATTACTTTCAGTGCATTTGCAAGTTTGTCAAATCTCAATTCTTAGAACTATTGCTTTCATGTATGTTCTTACAAACAGCCCCAGAACTATGCCCCATTTCCAGAATTCATCATGTCAGTCAGCAATGTTCTCAGGTAGACCGTGTCCTGCACATCACTTCCTAATTCTCTATCTCTGTAAACTGACAAAGCATACAAAGAAATGTGGGCCAGAGTCACTTTTACTGAAGTTTTCCCTACAGAGTCACAGACATGCAAATGGTATTTCCAGGGTTGACTCGTCTGCTCACTTATTTTCTGTGGTAACTGGCACTCGTAATAAATGCGGGTTCCATCTTTTTTCCTCCTGGTCTAAACTAGACCCATATCCCTTAGTTTGACAATCCTAGGGAAATTTTTTTTTTCCTTTTTTACTCTTCACATGTCAGAAGATACCCGATAAGCCTTTCTTACATCATATGCTCAACCCTGAACCAGATCCTATTTTAAACAAAGAAGTCCTAGCATTGAGCTTGAAGAAAATTAAGTCAATTTAAAAGTAAAATTTTACTAACTATTCTCATCAGAATATAATTTTATGCATCTATTTTATTTATATAATTACTCAAATGCTATATGTTCAATTATAGATGAACAAAAGAAGAGATAAATTATCTGTGTTTTCACATTGTCCAATTAGGAGTCTATTAATTATACCTTATTTTCTTTGCTTCTAAAGAAACTGCAGTTCAGTCACGACCCACTTTTCACTCTATTTTTAATTGACAGTGTGAATTTCTTTCAATTAAATTGCAGTCACAAAGCACCTGAGGTAGAAGTCTAAATAATCTGTGTTAACCCGATTATAGACGCTTATAATCATTTGGTGGCGACTTTCATTATTTTCATTATTTCTGATCATGAAAAAGTGAGCAGAGGGCCTTGCTGATACCCTGGAAGATGGAGACATGTTCGCCCATCTCCACGCATTTTCTCTTGCCATCTCCCGAAAGAGATGGACACTGCCGACGTGGCAAGTCTGTAGATCAAAGCGATGGAAGTGAAAGCATACTTACTCGAAAGTCAAATACATCAAGGGAGCAAAATTTACGGATAGAAAAATCATAATACTAATGTCTAGTAAACATGAGAAGACATTTTCAGCTATACTACTATGAAAATGGGTGTTTCCAGTAGTGAGACTTTAAAAAAAAAAAAAAGATCTAGAGTAATGACGAGGCAATATCAATACCTCGCTCATGGCTTGTGGAAAGGTATATTCCCTCTGTATCCATGGGGGATTGTTTCCAGGATCCTTCAGGGGTACCAAAGTCCAAGGATGCTCAGGTCCCTTACATGAAATGCTGTGGTATTTGCGTATAACCTACACACATCCTCCCTTATGCTTTAAGTCACCCCTAGATTACCTGTAATGCCTCATATAATGCGAGTACTATGTAAATAGTTGCTTTACTACACTGTTTAGGGAATGAGGACAAGAAAAAGAGTCTGTCCGTGCTGAGTACAGACGCAGCCATCACAGGCCTGACTACATGATGCACGTCAGCAGCAACAGAACCTTTTCTCCCTCGTATTTTTGATCCATGGGTGGTTGAATCTGCAGATGTGGAACTCGTGGGTATGGAGGGCTGACTATAGACTCTTCTGATAGCAAGTCTGAAATATATACCAACATTTAAAAATATTCATATGCTTTTGCTCAATGTTTTATTTCTTAAAAATTTAACATGAAGATTACGTATATGCAAATATCCCTGAATAAGACCGTTTATTTCACGGTTGGATGTATATGGTTCTAGCAAGGTCATGAACTAATTTCAAAATAACCTATGCATATATACATATACCTTCAAAGGGAGAAAATAGATGACATACTAGAGATAGAATTGAATGAAAATGCATCCATAGGATAGGACAGTATGGGGCTATTTAAAATAGACTTCCTGAGATTAGTTACAGGGGAAACTATCATGGTTAAATTTAATCACCATCTTCAGGTTATAAACCTCAACTTAAGATCTCAATTAAATTAATACATTTGTGTTTACATTTTAGACGGAGGGAAATGGTAGGAAATATATATACATTATAACAGTGGCTATCTCTAAACAATGGGCTTCTGGATGCTTTAAAAACATTTTTTTCTTTATAAATTCATACATTATAAAGTATTTTAAAACTAAGAACCTCACATTAGACTGCTAAAGATTATCACGTGCCTCTACCTATAGGCACGTGACAGATGCAGGGCTTTCTGAACATCTTGATGTTTCTGTTCCAATTAATGAGAACCGTCCACCAACTTTAGGCTCGATTAGCTTTTTAGTTTTTCTTCAGGATTTGTTTCATAAGGTTTTTTAGAATATGCATATAAAAATAATATTATGTGCCTTTAAAAGAATCACAAGAAAGCACTGTAGTACTGTAATGAAATAGTCCTGATGATTGGGTAGATGAGAATTAAAATCCTCTGCCTAACCTCCGGTACCTTACTGAAACTGAATTTCAGAGACAGGTGCTTCATATTTAAGATAATACCAGACACCTCATCTCTTACACTATTTAT
This sequence comes from Pteropus vampyrus, assembly GCF_000151845.1. Classification (NCBI taxonomy): domain Eukaryota; kingdom Metazoa; phylum Chordata; class Mammalia; order Chiroptera; family Pteropodidae; genus Pteropus; species Pteropus vampyrus. The sequence goes on from NW_011888841.1 coordinate 3,536,741, forward strand.
AAGATCTAGAAAAATATCTGGTAAAAATATATATCTGTATACATATATACGTAGTATATAGTACGTATTATATACATAGTATACAGTATATACCATAGTATATACTATATGTACTATATAGAGTACATGTATATACATAGTATATAGTACAATAATAGCATGTATATATATATATATATATGCTAGCTAGTATTTTGTTTCTATTATAATTATCTTGATAAAACTTTAGCATTTGTTTTTCAAACTGTAGTGCTCCAATGCTATATATTCGAACTAGCAAATTAATTTGAAAATAAATGCATATGAATGAAATAATGTAAATTGTAGTAGTCACTTTAGTATTCTTGATATCCAGGACAACTTCAGGGTATTTAAGCAGATAAGTGGCTATTTTAAACTATTTACAAAACAGTAGTCCAGGGTTTCAGACACAGTGGCATGTGTAAGTTACAAATAGAATGGGATGTTTTGTAACTGCATTTCTAGTCTTCACAAAATGATTATTGATTGAATTTCATGCCTTCAAGGGTATTATGTGTGCTTTGTTTTAGAATGAACATATGGTATACATTTATGTATCGTTGATATCATGACTCTATTCAAGTTACGGAAATATCAAAAACAACTGCCACTCTTACAAAATAAAGTTAAAGCCTAGTAAATAGTTAATACTAAAGCTGTCTTTAAATTATGATAGATACAATATAATAACAGTTTAACAAGGCATGTATTTCTCTCTTTGATCCATATGGACAAACTTTTATTTAGTATTAACATTTTTGTTTTCGAGCGTTATTCTGTTTTTAAAGATCTTACCCATTAAGGACAATATTGTTAGAAGAAGATTTCTGTTGCTGTTTTGACAATACTATATGTTAGAAAACAATGATTTTAGATTAAAGGTGGTATAGCAAACTTTTCTTCAACATTTTTTCTCTTTAAAACAAATGAACAAAATACAAACAAACAAGGGGAGGAAGAAGAAGACAGACTGAGAAACACACCTTCCTCTTGAATCATGTCAGGAACCACAGTGATAAGTAGTGTAAAGACTGAACCAAGGCTATGGGAGGGCAGAAGAAAACGCCTGTGTCAGCAGATCCTGAGCAAAGTCAGCAGGAACGGGAACTCAGCAGCCAACATTAACCAAGCTGTTCTCCATGAAAAGAAGCAAAACATATATGGCTTTTTCGATATGATGGTTAAGAATGAGATTCAAGATTTAAAGAAGAAGATGAATAAGTGAGAAAGCAGATAAAAGGGAGAGAAGGAAAGAGAGGAAGGATCGGAGGGAGGGAGGCCAGAAGGAATCCCCAAATCAATAGCAAACAAACATGCTTTTAGGATCCAAATTATTGTGACTAAGTAAGCGTAATTTACATTTTTCTAAATATATATTCCTTCATGAAGAGTGTCGTGACTATGCGTGGAAGATCAGCAGAACACTGCATTTAAGAAGCAGAAATCATAGGAAATGGCATTGTTCTCATGGATGGGGTGATCTTTTTCCATTCTATTTTTCGTTTAGTCCTGAATCGCATGCGTTCGGCTCTTAGAATGTAGAGAGATGAGCAAATGATTTAGATCATCTTTTTTTTCTTCCTTAATCGTCTAGAGTAATTCTTTCTTCCTTATTGTCTAGAGATATTGTCATAGAGTAATTTTTTTTATCGTTGGCGTCATCAACTCTCCTCTAAAAATCACAATCAGTACGGCCATGCCATCCTGATACAAGCCATATCCTATCTGATCTCAGAAGGTAAGCAGGATCAGGCCTGGTTAGTAGTTGGATGGGAGACCACCTAGGAAGACCAGGTGCTATAGGCGTAAAAACTAAAAAAATATAAAAAATAAGAGATTGTAAGCTGATAAGGTCCCTGCAATCTGTGAGGTCAATCAAGGGTTGCCTCACCTAAAAAACAAACAAACAAACAAATAAATAAAAATAAAAATAAAATTAATCATAAATTCATCTTTCTAGATGAGACCTATCTCCTCCGTTTCTAAAACAATAAGCAAGGATAAATTGAAAACACATCTATATGATATAGCCTAAGTATTAGCCATGTTACAATTAAGAGCTCTTAAAAATTGATAACTAATAAATAACTCATTTGAAAATGGAAGGCATTATGACCTATCAATGTACATGGAAAGCTGAAACGATTTTCAGTCAAATGAAGAGCTGATTTAAAACTTTAATAACACTCAGTATTAGAGAGGGTTAGAAAACAAAGAGAAATTCATATCTTGTAAATGAGATAATAAATTAATATGAGGTTCTATCACTGGAGCATAATTCACAGATACCTTTCACCCAGAAATCTCTTTCAAAAATTTTTTTTCACAAATGTATATACACAAAGATGGATGAGTTATAATGTTTTTGCAATGGAAGTAGTACTGAAAGAAGCAACCTAATGCTGATCAATAATAAGAAATAATGATATCAGAATGAGCCTATTATGTGACTGAAATAAATATATATATTTATAAATAAATATATATATATGCATAAATTGAAGAGTCTCCAAGATATGTGAAAAAAGTGATTCAGAAAAGTGGTTTAGTATGCTCTCATTTCTATGAAAGGTTATCACTATTAGGTGTAACTTTGGATCTTAGGTGGAAGGGAGAATTATTTTCACCATGTCCACTTGAATATTATTTGTGTCTCTGTATGCACATATATATATACATACACGCATACAGATACGTATGTATATATGTATTTCAATTCATTTTAATAAAATAAAAAGGCAGTAAGTGCTTGGGAAGGATCTATAAAGTATATTAAATGATTGCAAAGTAGCATTAATGTTTGAATATGAATTGATGTATTTATAATAAAATATCGACATATTACCGTGGTATTGAAAAAAAGATATATTTGTTAAACCATGATGTAAGATTCAGCTTTATAATCATCAATATTCCTTACATTGTTAAATAATTTTAAGGAGATTGATTTAGCAAGCTCTGATTATATTCCTTGTGCTAAAGCAGATCCTATTCAGCTTTCTGAGTCATTTCATACTGATCTGAAATATAAGAAAGCTGCTCACATCCTTTAACTGATTTTTACATTTGTTTCCAAACTGGAGAATCTTGTATAATATATTTTGTAAACTTTGAAAGACAGAGAAAGTAATTTAAATTGTGATCCATTTTTTTAATATCGCTAATGCAGCAAGGTGCTAACTAATTAAAAATTGTAAAATATAAAAAATAATAAGTAACATTTTTTTACTCAGAGATCAGCTTTATGGACATCAGTTTTTCTCTTCATAACTTCACTCTGTCATAAAAAGAACTCTGTCCACTCAAAATAATCCCCAGTTGACGATAGCTTTTGCTTTGTGAGTGAGAGGAAATACTGCGTGTATAGACAATTCTTAAAAGCAGGAATAGTGATGGCAGGAGACATGAAGATGACAACTTGACAAAAAGAGATGAAGAATGTCAAAAGCAGTCTGCAGAATACTCACTACAGACCACAATGCTGAATGTTCACAATGGTGGCTATGGCAGAAATAAACCGTTGGGTTAGTCTTCAGTGCTTTGTTTAAGAATAATAGTAAGTATAAAATATGTGACATATTTGCATTATAATAATTAGCTTTAAAAGATTTTAGTGTTTGCAGAGATCAATATTAGTTGTCAGATTTACATAGAGCTCTTCCTAATTGGCTAATGTAAAAAAGAATACTGTTGGAAAGGAGATATTGAATCCCAATGATATGGCTTACATCCTAATAAATACATATGAGCTTGTAAAGACACAAAACATAAATACTCAGAACAGAAGAAAATGAAAGACTAAAATAACTTTTAAAAAAACTACTCAAAGAAGAATACGAAGAGATGAATATAAATAATGAGTATGTAAAATACCTTAATGATATTTTGGATTAGGTGATATATGGCAACTGAAAATATACAATATCTCAGTATCTCTTCCCCCCAATTAGCTGTCTCACTCTGTATTGTTCTATCTACACTCAGAATTTTTGTGAGTTTTTACTCTGATCCTTTTCTACTTCACCTCACTTCTGTGTGCGAATTTCCTTTGTGAATTTTCATATGTATTCCCTTTTTGGAATTATCACGTCTCATCTCTTTTCTGTTGCTAACAGCTAAGGGATCTGTGTCTTCACCTTTGAAACAAGAAATAACTCCTTATCGTAACTATGTCCAAGTTCATATCTTTATCCAGTATTTTCCGTCCTTGCCTCAGGAGGGATGGCAGTCGAAGACCTTGCTCTTTAATCCCAGGGATACATGAAAAAGCAACTGTGTCTTGGAAAAGAAATCGACCTTTGAGCTTCCTTTATAATTC
>NW_011888841.1:3541129-3542544 GCF_000151845.1 Pteropus vampyrus
AGGGAGGGAGGCCAGAAGGAATCCCCAAATCAATAGCAAACAAACATGCTTTTAGGATCCAAATTATTGTGACTAAGTAAGCGTAATTTACATTTTCTAAATATATATTCCTTCATGAAGAGTGTCGTGACTATGCGTGGAAGATCAGCAGAACACTGCATTTAAGAAGCAGAAATCATAGGAAATGGCATTGTTCTCATGGATGGGGTGATCTTTTTCCATTCTATTTTTCTTTTAGTCCTGAATTGCATGCGTTGGGCTCTTAGAATGTTGAAGGGTGAGCAAATGATTTAGATCATCTTTTTTTCTTCCTTATTGTCTAGAGTAATTTTTTCTTCCTTATTGTCTAGAGATATTGTCTAGAGTAATTTTTTTTTTCTTGTTGGCGTCATCAACTCTCCTTTAAAAATCAAAATCACTACGGCCATGCCATCCTGAACAAGCCTATCCCATCTGATCTCGGAAGCTAAGCAGGATCAGGCCTGGTTAGTAGTTGGATGGGAGACCACCTAGGAAGAGCAGGTGCTGTAGGCGTAAAAACTAAAAAAATATAAAAAATAAGAGATTGTAAGCTGATAAGGTCCCTGCAATCCGTGAGGTCAACCAAGGGTTGCCTCGCCTAAAAAACAAACAAACAAACAAATAAATAAAAATAAAAATAAAATTAATCATAAATTCATCTTTCTAGATGAGACCTATCTCCTCCGTTTCTAAAACAATAAGCAAGGATAAATTGAAAACACATCTATATGATATAGCCTAAGTATTAGCCATGTTACAATTAAGAGCTCTTAAAAATTGATAACTAATAAATAACTCATTTGAAAATGGAAGGCATTATGACCTATCAATGTACATGGAAAGCTGAAACGATTTTCAGTCAAATGAAGAGCTGATTTAAAACTTTAATAACACTCAGTATTAGAGAGGGTTAGAAAACAAAGAGAAATTCATATCTTGTAAATGAGATAATAAATTAATATGAGGTTCTATCACTGGAGCATAATTCACAGATACCTTTCACCCAGAAATCTCTTTCAAAAATTTTTTTTCACAAATGTATATACACAAAGATGGATGAGTTATAATGTTTTTGCAATGGAAGTAGTACTGAAAGAAGCAACCTAATGCTGATCAATAATAAGAAATAATGATATCAGAATGAGCCTATTATGTGACTGAAATAAATATATATATTTATAAATATATATACATACATACACACACATACAGTTGTGCATTTTATATAAGGATAGTTATTTATATATATAAAACTATCCTTTACATATTCATAATAGTAACCACACACCAAAGATTCAGAACCAAAGTATATAACATAAAACAAGAAGGACCAAAGGGAAAACTCACAAAAACCAACCAAAATAAAGAAAACAGAAGCAATGAAACACCAAGCT
>NW_011888841.1:3544719-3551258 GCF_000151845.1 Pteropus vampyrus
CCAAAGTGCTTCTATACCTACAGCTAATACAAATGCACACAAACAGCTAACTTCTATGAGCACTTAGCATGTGCCAGGGATTATTCTAAAATATGCCAGTTTCATTAAATCTTAAATCCCCAGCACCCCCAAATTAGGTAATCCTATTATTCAATTTAATAGTCAAAGGGAATTAGCCACAGAAAAGCTAGAATGTGGTAAAGCTGGGGTTCTAACCCCTGATGTTGGCCTCAGTCCCCATCCTTAACCACCTCACATACTGTGAGGAGTACAGTGTAGTGGAGTATAGTGTAGCATAGCATAGCATAGTAGTGTAGTGTAGTTTAGTATGATATAGCAGAGTTAGTGGAGTAGAGTAGAGGGCAGCGTAACATAGTATAGTATAGTATAATGTGGTATAGTGTAGTGTAGTATAATATAGTGTAGCAGAATATAGTGTAGTATAGTGTAAAGTAAAATAGTACAGTGTAGTGTAGTATAGTATAGTGTAGTGTGGCATACTATAGTATAGTGTAATGTATTATAGTATAGTGTAGTGTAGCATAACGTAGCTTAGCATAGCATAGTGTAGTGTAGCGTAGAGTAATATAGCTAGCATAGCATAGTATAGCATGGTGTAGCATAGTATAGTATAGTGTAGCATTGTCTAGTGTAGTATTATAGTATATCTTATGAATATCATATTAATAACATATTAATAAGATACGACTAAGTGTAATAAAATATGAAGGCCACATGAACTGATGATAATAGTAAAGCATAAACCACAGATTTATCCGTAGTTGAAATAGAAATGTTTTTATTTTAAACATTTGAATGAGTCAGAAACAATCCCTGATTTTGGCATGATTTACCTCCATCAGGTGGGAGAGGGTCTTCTGAAATCTAGCTGTTTGCATGAAGTTTCCTAGCATCCACATTTGTGTATCTCTCCTAGCTACAAACACTCAACAATCCCTAAACCTAGGAATGTGTGTTTTGTTTGACAGCAATAGTTCATCTTGGGATCATCAAAATACTTGTCCTCCTTTCTACCCCAGTTACCATCTTCTAGAGTCTAAATTCGAGTGAAGTGAAGGCCACCAACTAATAGATATGACAAGGAAGCTTGCAATTTGCTCCAATTTTCAGTCCTTATTAGAATAATCCCCCATAGTGTGACTGTAAACCATTATTTGTAAGTTCAGAATAAGATAGACAAAGTAAAAATGTCAATCGAGAAAAATTTGCCTTGCCATTGTTTGATAAAAGATAATAAACTACAGTGAGACAAATGAGACCTCGTTAACCGGGCCATGTGATTTAAGCAGTTGCAAGTCTAGTTTTTCAAACAGATCACATTCTTGTCTTTTCCGGGCTCTCATCCACTTCAGATAGGTAAATTCTCTTGAGAGGATGGGTATTACAACAAGATTGATCGCTGTGTTTTAACGGAAATAATTTTGTGGATGTAACCTTTTCCAACAATGCTTGAGAAGCATACTTGATAAAAGGTCACTAAAGACAGCACCTATTTTCCAAGTTAAAGGAAGCATTTCAAGAGAAGAAAGAAATCACTCATCCCAGTTAATGTCATGGCTTTGTGACTGTTAGTTTCCTAGCCCAATATAGCCCAAGAACCTCTGTGACCTCATCAATGAGCCTAGACTCTGGGCTGACTTTTCTTAAAGGAAAATAAATAAACAATCTTTTCATAGGCACAGTTCTCAATATATTTAATGATGCTATTAGTTCAGAAAAGCAATTTATGTTTCACACTATTACATTATTCCAATCACTCTTTATTTCTAGAACTGTAAAGTTGAGAAATTAAAAAGAAATGTAAAGAGGAAAAACTTGATATTCAAACTTTTCTCAATAAAATGATCAGAGGATCATTATATACATTGATATGAAATATAATTATAAACCTTATGATCCTTTGTTTAAGGAAACAAAGTTTTTATGATAACCACTAATTATTCAATATTGCCATTATTCTTTTTGCAGTCAAACTCTCTATTTCAATTTCCCTAAAATTAATATTTAAACAAGACGTTGCAGATCTAGAAATGCTCTTTAAATTTTTAAGAGCAACCAAACCAAAAAAAAAAAAAAAAAAAAAGGGAAGACAACTTTCTCGCCCTTGGCTTACAAGCTCTCAATACTTTTGCATCACATAGCAACTCTGGAGAAAAATCACAATCTATTATTCAGAGAAGAAGAGAAGGCATGCTACATTTATAAAGGTTAGGCCAAATCTAAATATTTGTCGAGAATACAGAGTAAGCAGAAGGATAAATCTTTATCATCAATTTTCACACATCTTGGAAAGATACACACCTGGAAGAATTTTTCATAGACGAAAGTATTCAGTTTGCAAAGTGAATGAGGGAGGAAAGCAGACACGTTTAGAAGGGGGAATGTGATAAGCATCCAGTTGAACTTCCAGAGACAGAAGGCGACATCAACACAGGGAAGGACAAGATGCATCTTAGAGCAGTTATCTGCAAAACGGAAGCAGCTGTTCGAGCTTTGGGATGATGGGGATTCTGAAAGGTCCACATAGGAACATATGGTATAGTTCATCACAGAACGATTTAAAGCTATTATTGTTCATGTTATATCTTTATGTTATTCTCAGTAAAAGCTAATAGGTACATAGATTTTTCTCTGGTATATCATGAATGTGTAATGAGTCTAGGGTCCACAAGCATTTAACTGTGTCAGAGATAGATTATTCCATAATAGATACAAAAATAATTCGTATCCACATGTCATAAAAATAAGCTCACACCTTACATTTTTTATTACATTTTGTAATAAAAATATCCTATATCTATTTTGTACAGAATAATAGTTTATGGCATTACCTTTTTGACCATTCATGTAGAATTCAGTTAATAAGAAAACACTAAGCTTTTTAAAAGCTATGCCACTGCTTCTTTCTAATACTCTGCATTCAGGAAAAATGAAATGTCCATTAGCACCTCCCACTTATTTGTGTGGGCCCATTATAATTTTAACACTTATAAAAGGAAGTGTTAATGGTGACATTTCAAAGCACTGGTTTCAAAAGATGAGGGTGACTTTATTAAAAAATAATCAGAACAAACACCTTTTTTTAGTTTGTGGGAAAAAATATATATGATAAAAGTATCTTTTAATAAAAGAGGAAAATTACTAAAATCAGTGTAAATTCACAAGGTAAATTTAAGATAAATTGATGTGTATAATAAAATGTGAGATGAATAAGAATTTCTACAGAATTATAGTATTTAAAATGTCACAAACTGTTTAATCAATTAAGAGTGTTTGAGGTAACATTTTACAATTTAAAGACTATTAAAACTATTCTATATATCTCTAGCATACATGATTTTTGTTGGTTTGTTTTCTGTACAGGCTCCAGTTAAAATGTTAGGTCAGTCCTTTCAGAGTAAAGTTAAAAAACAGAAAGCAGTATTTGAATAGAAAAATGGAATAATCCACTCTGCAAATTTTCCTCACTGTCTACTTTTTAGGAAATTAAATTTCTTTATAATTATTTCTAACCTTAAAAAATAAAATGATGATTTTATTGCTAAAATATTATAAAAATAACTCAGGCAAAATGGCAGCCATGCATATGGCCCATGCATGGTTTGTAAAGACTTAATTCATAAGCTAGGCAGGGGTTATATAGGTTATATAGCAATAATTTATTGCTAAGAAAAATATTCTATTCATTCACTCATTCCCAAGACTCACAGCATCTAATATTTCAAAAGTGATCAAAACTGTTAAATTTCAAAACAAGTGGGTAACCTGAGGTGCGTTAAAATGAGCAAAGGATTTCAAGGAACGAGACCCTGCCTAGCTGAAGTCAAAGTTCAACATTCCACGAGCTGAATGACTTCAAGTGACTTTATTCCTCAATCTCTGTGTCTCGGGATTCTCAGAGACAAAACAAGGACAGTAATAACATCTACCCCGTTGCTTAAAGGAAAAAAAAAATAGTGTATTTGAAGTTGGTTTTTAAACTGTAAAGCACCTTTAACATAACTGCTTGCCACCCAGAGTCACATAAGTAATTAAACTTCAGTAAACTGAGTAACAGATGATCATCCAGCTAATGGACAATGACATCCAGAGCCATCTTCCCTGAAGTGAAGGGTGGTGATAACTTTTACGAAGCCATATGAATATCTCCTAACACACTAGTGCAGCATTTATTGAATAGGCAGGACTTTTGAATTTAGAATTAGAACCATAGAATTGAAAGAAATATGTGTCTTATTATTATTACATATAATATCTTACATCTATACCTCTCTATATAACCATTCTTGATAAGAATGTTCCCCAGGGATGGATATATACCTACTGGTTCCTGCTGGAGGCTCTGAGGGAGAAACCACTCTAAGTCTCTCCCTTAACTTCTGGGGGTCCTGGCCAGCCTGATTGTTCTTTAGCTTGTTGCTGCATCATTTTAATCTCTTCCTTTAATCATGACATGGCCTTCATCCTTGAGTATGTCATTCGCATCTCTGTGTCCAAATCTTCCGCTCTTCTCTTTATAAAGACACCAGTCATTAGATTTGGGGCCCACCCTGATCCAATATGACCTCGACTTGATTACATCTGCAAAGAACCTATTTCCAAATAAGTTTACATTCATTAGGATAGGGGTAAGAGCTTGTACACGTCTTTTGGGGGGTATGTGATTCAGTACACAACAGAGAATAGACATATGCCAGAGATTGAATGGAGGTACAAGACAAATTAATTCCATTTTATGGGATGAACTTAAATGTGTTGGCTCCTTGTTTAACAGGTTAAAAATCTAAATATCATTTTATAGACAATCTGGACTTATTATCAGTAATATTTTTATTGATATTATTATGAGTTATAATTTTCTAGACACAGATGGCTCCAACTAGAAGAGAACAAAAGTCAAACTATCATTTTTAATAAGATTCAAACTTTGAGAACTAAGCTAATTTGGATGTAAGGAATTATGAGTTTTATAATTACAGTTAAAAGCTGTTTTCTTGTTCTCGACTGAATTCAGTTCCTTTCCTGAAGATGTTTTCATAGAGACAGCATTAGTCCGCAGCAAACAGCCAAGAGTCCAACTGGCTCCAAGACATAGTTTCAGTAGAGTAATTTATTAGGGTAGTTATTGCTGATCTGCTCTGATCTAGATCAGATATTTTTAGGGTCCCAACATATGAATTACTTTTATCACCTGACAATCTGGCTGTATTATCTCAATCCAGGAATTGCTTTAACATGTAGCTAGACACAGTATCTAATTATTATTTGCTATATTTGTTTAAAAATAACTACTCAAAACGATAGTTCCATATGTTAGGGAACATCATTATATCTTAAACTACTTTGTGGAAAATAATGACACATCAAGTCACTTTATTCAGATACTTTTTTTTCCCCCAGGAAGACTCTCTTGGAAGGCTTAGTAGGAAGTCTGTCTAAAGCTAGGTGTTTTGTGACAACGTTATAGAGATTTATTTTATGGCTGAGTTAGACATTTGGTTTCTCTTTTCAAACTTTTTCAAGTTAAATCTCTAAATAGTGATCTCTCTAATATAAATTTGTGCAGACCATGTTTTGTTTTGTTTTTCATAAGAAATTTTTAATCTTTCTCTGCCAGTACTCCCTTAGTTTAACATTGAAGGAAGTTATAATATCCTACTTTTGAGTGCTTGCTCTTTTTAGTTTCCTTAATTCTCAATAGTCACTTTACTCTCGAATTCTTAAATTTAAATAGCAAACAAGTGGCAATTAAATATATAGCAAGACGTGTAAGGATTATTATGTCCTGATTTTTGCTAGCTTGCTCATTTCATTTCTCACTCTACTCTGTATGTAACTTGCAGCTTATTATTCTGCAATACCAGCCTTGCTGATGGGGGGCTATTGGCTTTTTAAAGTCTTACGATTGTTTGTCTGAAATTCAGCCCTGGTGGCTGCTGCACACATGACCCCTCTCACCCTCCCACCATCATCTGTCGAGCTAACTTCTGCGTATTCTCTCATCTGAGTCAGCACTTCATCCAGGACATTTTAACTATATACTCCTTCGTTCTGGTCTGGATTAAGTGTACATGCTCCCGTAAGTGTAGTGATCATATAAATTGTTATCCCAGCTGAGTCATTTGCATTCCAGAAGGGGTGCTAATTGCATGGAGCATGGGACACAGGCATAAATAAATTTTCTGAGGTAAATCAGGAGGTATGGTTGTGCTACAGCGTATTTATTCTGGGGTAGCATTAACATTAGTTTTATGTTTTCCACTATACTGCTAGCTTCCTGTGGGTAGTAATTATGTCTTTTAATTCTGGGCTCCAGTGTCTGGCATTATATAAATGCTTATTGAAATGAAATGAAATGAAATGAAATGAAATGAAATGAAATGAAATGAAATGAAATGAAATGAGTAAACATATAAATGTGAAAAAGAAGGGGCTGGAACAGATAAAACCTAAGGCTCTTTTAAATTATAAAGGAACTGGGCAGCCGTAGTGTCTTTGAAAATGTACCACTCAGGTCT
>NW_011888841.1:3552483-3559108 GCF_000151845.1 Pteropus vampyrus
AGCCTAAATATTTGTCATGGAATCTATTGTAGAGTTTTATCTATATTTATTAGACTGAAAAGCCTAAGTTCTGTGAAGGCTTTAGTTGTTCAGAAATGGGGAGACAAAAAGCATATGAGACCTCACCTGCCAGCCATGGAGCCGTCACGCCTGCGCCATGCACAGTACAGCATCGAGCCGATCCTACATGCTATTATTGTCCAGGTTCATACTTTTACTCCATTTGAGAACTTATGCCATATTGAAAACACTGTATTCTTTACAAAAATCAATTATTAGCCAAGTGCAAGATTAGTAAGTGTATTGGTTTTTCAGGCTTCCTTAGAGACTTAAGAATTAAACTTTCCATTAAATTACCCACCCCCCCCAAAAAAGGTTATAAAACATGTTGTTGTCATAGTGTTCTTTTTTATCTGACCTTGGCATATCTTCCCTTGTTATCTGCTCTGCTTAGATTGCATGTATTCCATTGCATCCTGTAGTGTGTATCTATTATTCTGGTAGTCTGATTTGAATTAAGGAATCATTAATGGCTCTTATTGTCTGAGAAATTAGAATTTAAATTGTTGGAGATGAATAAGATTAGCCTCTTTTCTAAAAGAAAGAAACCTACTCTAGCAAAACCAACACTAGCTGTTAATGGTCAGGCTTTCGTGAGGCCTTTTAGCTCAGTTTCTCAAAACATAACGCTAATGAGACAAAGTACCATTTTCCAATAGCATTTTGACATCCCTGTAATTTCCTATTAGCTGACTGCAATTGAAATGTGTGTGGTACCTACATACTGTATGTTACAAGAAGAATTAGGAGATTGGAACGATGCACAGATTGATTCAGATTGATCCTATTCTATTACATAGTAATCAACTCATTAATTTATTTGCTGATTCAGGATTCACTTTTTTTTTTTTTTTAACACAATCGCTTTGAGAATTTGTTTCCAAAACATTTATGCCAGGCACAGACTATTTCACAGACACGTGAGAGGTGGACATGTAAGCAATTAAATTGAGAAAGAACTGTGACTGCATTACGTGTAGGAAGAAACACAAGGAGGTGCCTGGTGGGTGGATTAGAAAGCCTTCTCGAAGGGAGTAGTGCCTTAGCAGAGAAGCAGGTGCTAGTGAGAAAGGGAAGGGGGGAGCTTGTCCACACAGTGGGGACAGAACGCAGCTGACCCTTGAACAACATGCTTTGAACCTCATGGGTCCACATACGAGTAGATTTTTTTCAGTAAATATTGTGAATGTATTTTCTCTTCCTTATGACTTTCTAAACAACCTTTTCTCTCTCTTACTTTATTGTAAGAGTATAGTATGTAATACATATCACATACAAAATATGTGTTAATTGTTTTATTATCCGTAAGGCTTCTGATCGACAGTGGGCTATTAGTAGTTAAGTTTTGGGGGAGTCAAAGGTTAAACATGGATTTTTGACTATGCTGCGTTTTTTCGGAAAGAAGTTAGGCATTGTTATTGCTAGAAATAAAGATGATTCTAAGGTGGTGGCAAGCGATGAAAATGGAATAATAGGCAGAAATTTAATGCACTCAGGGCCACGCAAATCTCCCTTCCTTACCTTCTCCCCTCACACACAATCTCTCAGTGTCTATTATACCTCTAAATTTCTTTCTCACCTCCTAATTTTATTTGCTATTTCTTACTTTTCTTTTTATCGAAGACAGTTTAGTTCAGATTCAGTTCTTGCTTTATGGAGCCTCCCTTGGGGCAAATCTTTTGAAACTATTTTTTCTTTGAGTCTTTGATTGTGACTTCTGATTTGGTCTACACTCTAGTGCACTGTGTTGGCACAAGCCCCTGCTGTACTTGTTCAGTTCTGAGACCTGGGCTCGGATGCTTGCAGCGGGGAGCCTGAGAGGCTGGGTGTGCAGTGTTTACGTTTACTAAAGAAACTGATGTGAGATTTTAATTTTGGAAACATCACCCTGGCGATAATACTTGGCAGTGTCAGAAATGATTGAGCTGCAATAAAACAGAGCAATTAGAAGGCCCGAGCTGAAATTGAATCAAGAAATAATAACAGTGGAGAAAGTGAAGAAGGAATAGATTTTAAGGTGGGACTAATAAAATCGCTCACAGATTAAATCGTGAGACAGCTCGGATGTCTGCGTGGATGCTGGCATGATTACCTAAGCTAGAAAAGAACAGAAAAGGAGGTGTGGGAGGAAAGATGGTGCCTTTCTTTTGTCGACAGGTTGAATTTGAATTGATGAAGATATCTAGAATGGAACTGAAAATGTGGCTCTGGAACTCATGAAGTCAGGTGGAGACTCGTGATATGGATTGGAGTGTCGTCAGTCAAGACTCTGGCATAAATAATACACAGGGAGTTTTAAAAATTACTGTGTAACAGGCACTAACTGCTTTACTCACGTTAAGTCATAAAATTGTCACAACTCCATGAGGCAGATTCTATTTTATCATCCCTTTTTTATGGATGGAGAAACTTAGACACAGAAAGGTTAATTAACTTGTTCAAATTATAGCTAGGTGTGGAGGAGCTGACAGTCAGGCTCAGCCTGTCTTTTCATTCTCGTGATCATTATCCTGTCAGGAGAAGCAGAACAAAAGAGAAGCATCTGAATATGAGACCTCCGAAGAAACAATACGTATGAGTCGATGTGGACAGAAGGGACCGCAGAGGAACCTGAGAAAGAACAGGAAATAAGCAGAGGGGACAAGGACAAATTGCTTCACGGAAACGAATGGAAGACAGGGCCACTCACAAATACTCCGTTTTCTCTCCCTCCGGGCACCAGATTAAATTGCAGTGCTCTGCTATGTTCAAGACAGGTGAAGCCATATGACTTTCTGGGACAATGAAATATAGTGGAAATGATTTCTGTCACGTCTACACTTAAGTACGTCTAAGAGTGCGTTTCTCTACGCTCCTGTTTTCTGCCTTGGCAGGTCTGGGTACCGGGGGCGGCTCCTGTGCACTGAGAGGTTCAGTGGTCCCCGCCCCACATCAACCTGTGGTGGACACGTAATGTGAGGCGTGTGTTAAGTCATTACAATAAAGCCCATGATGACGCGTCAGTGGGTCAATGGCATCTTCAGTTCCATGAGTTTTTTGTTTGTTTGTTTATTTGCTTTGATTCTAATAGTCATATAGGCCTGTGTAGGAGAATATATTACATCACACAGTATGTATGATTCTAATGCTCTTGGGAATGAAAATTAAACACAAAAAATATGTGATTAATAGAAATACCTGAGAAGTTAATTAAAAACAATTTAAAAATGAAATAAATATATATCCAAGTCAAGGTTTCTTCTAATCCTACAGGTCATAGAATCAGGTACATAGAATACCAGGTTTATGGAGTGCTGACATATATAGTTTAAAGCATGGAAGCAAAAATTTTTATAAAGATACTATAAATGTTACATAGTATATATATAAATTTATATATTATAAATTTGAATTGTGAAATGATATATTACATATTACTATATATTTATAAGTAAATGAACTTATATATTCTAAATTATAATTTATGAATTTTAAAATTCGTGGTGAATTTATAATAAATAAAAGGTAAAAACATCCATTCTACTATAATTTGAATGTCTGTTGATATGTAAAATCTTTTTACTGCTATTCCTACATTTATATGAAATTCTACTAAATAAAGTATTAAAATGCCCCATTTCTTTCTTTAAATTTATATATGGCTTTTAAATTTACAAAACACTTTTAGTGTACATACTTTCAATTAATCAATTGACATATGAGGTATTTTACTACATTTTTTTAATAGATGAGGAAATGGGATAGAAATCCATGCTTTTAAAGTGGTTTATAATGAATCATATTATTTCAAATCAATACTAAATTTTTTTTCTCTGAAAAAATTATATGCTATCTACAGATAAATGAACTCACTGGCTTCACAGCACAATGAATATTGTCATTATGCGGGGAAAGGCCACAGATACCCTGACATATTTGTAACAGGATAGTTGAGTGTTTATAATTAAGAAACTTAGAAAGATAGGGCTACAAATAACTAAATAAATAAGTAAATTGTGTAAATAACATGTAGGGCTGTTTTTTAGATACTTTTCTACTTTATATCTCTCTTCTCCCAATATTGCGTTCTAGAATTTACTTTCAAATGAGCGTCTGAGTCTGAGGAGCATGAATGTTTAACTTTTCAATTGCTTTTATGAGTCTTCCCCCCAAC
The DNA here is from genome assembly GCF_000151845.1 of Pteropus vampyrus. Lineage (NCBI taxonomy): Eukaryota > Metazoa > Chordata > Mammalia > Chiroptera > Pteropodidae > Pteropus > Pteropus vampyrus. The sequence continues at coordinate 3,556,697 of NW_011888841.1, forward strand.
CCCCCGCCTCTATATAATGTCATTTTGATTTCTCTGGAATTTCATTTCTTCGAGAAATCTATTGACATTTATCTCCTGTGAAAATATGAAAAACAGAGCTGGCAGTTGCGAAGCGCCTGGTGATGGAAGCAATCCAAGTGGTTGGTTGCGTGACAAATCTTGAGAGGAGAATATGGAGGAAAAAAATAAGGCAATAAATAAAATTTCCTTAGATAGAGCCTCTATTAATTAAAGTTGAATTTGAGCAACCACAAGGACAGGGAAGAATGCCTTGGATCTGCAGATAAACAGACAACCAAACACTATCCGCACAGGGCCCCTACATCCTTGGGGGCCAGGTCGGTGGGGAGGAGTGGGGACTGCAGGGTAGCGGGAGTAGATAATGACTTCGAGCGAGGCACGTGCGGGGGGAGGCCGAGCCTGTGATTATGACCTGTAAAGGGAGAGAGCTCCTCGCAGCCAGAAACCATATCTTAGGCATCTGTGCGTTTTTAGTTCTTGTTCCCTAAGGGAGAAAATAAATATTTGCTGATTTGACTGTCGTAACCTGTCTACTTCAAAAACGTGGTAACTTAATGATGCCGAAGAGGTGAATGCAAAATAAAAATTTTGCTGAAATTTATTGTTATCTAGGGTGGTCATTTTTAGCAAAAGCGAACGAAACATGCAGGCCCCTTGTGAAAGCGGAGTTTCGAGTACTCGGCAAGTGATCGCTTAGTTCGGTTCCTCGTCACCTCCACGCTTCCTCTGACAGACCAGGGCACCAAACTTCTCAGCACCACCTGGCCCCTGTGTATATACAACCGACTTACTGTCTGCTTTCTTTTTCTCAACATTTCTTCAATAAAACTGATTAATATTGTGTCCCCGAAACTAATAGAATGCCATATGTCAATTATATCTCAATTGAAAAAAACACCTGACTGCTGGATTATAGCCCCAACTGTACGTTTCACTTTTTGGCAACAAAAATCCCATTGAAATTTTATTTATATCTCTTCTCTCTGTGATAATATCAAATATAGGAATATTTTGAGGGCTATACCCATAGAAAATGATAAAATCTACACTTTTGAGGGCAAAACAAATTGATGTCTTATTGCAATTTTCATGGAAGCAGGCTGTGAGTCCACTGAATATAGACAGCAATATCAAAATAACATGAATTGCATCTTTCATTATCCTATTCAAGCTGACAAAACAAAGGGATTTATAGCTGCAGCTGCCATTCCTTTATGTAGGCATTTTATTCATGTCTTTTTTCAAATGTTAAGCACCTACTCTTATTATTTTTATCATTTATCTTGAAAGCTGAAACTGTTAGGACCACATTTTCCTGCACCCAGAGCATAACAAGATTTTCTGGATAGAACTAGAAATATATATTCATTGCAGGTTCTATTATTTCTCTAGTTTCTTCTTGGAGGATGAATTGGTTTATGACATTATAGGTTACAAGGATCATGGCTTATAGAGCTTTGTTTATAATTTTGGAACTTTAGTTATTGAAGGCACTCTGAATGTATATTGTTAATAATGATGAAGTAAATACATAACTGATTGCCTTAATAAATGTCTAACTCAGACCATTTCTTTTAATTATTTAGCCTTTTACATTTTGATATTCGGAAAGTAGTTACTTTCCTCAACATGCACACGCACATACATGTAAACAACATAATACACATATGATGTGTCCTCAATTTTAGGCTTTTTACGTGTAATGTAAAAACTCATGGGTGCTTATTTTTAATTAAAGTTTTTGCTATTTACTTATCTATAAAGTTTTTATTTTTTAAACTGTCTTAATATTGTCTTCATTACAATGGAACAAGTTGTTATTTTGCCTGATAGCTAGATATTATCATTTTCTATTTTTATCAGGTGAGAACATTGGACTGCAAGTAATAGTATACCAAAATAAACAGTGTCTTAAATGATGAAAAAAATAATAGTTAATTATTCCACAGAGCAGAAGTCTGACGCAGGTGGTTCCAGGTCAGTTTAACAGCTCTGTGGCACCCTGCTGCCCTTCCACGATTAAGGCACTAACCTTTTGTTCTGGGCTTTGTGGCTTCATGGTTTCAAGTTGGCTGCGGAAGCTCTCAGCATCGTATCTCCCCATTGCCAAGTTCTAATGCCTGCAGCTATAGGGTCAGAATAGCTAAAGAGCTCTCTTTTCCATTTTACTCAGGGAGCAAATTATTCCCCACACATTCCCAGCAGATTTCTCCTCCTCTCTGCAGAACAGATCCACGTGACCAGGCTTAGGTTTCTCATTTTTGAGAAGCTGGCCACTTCAGTTTAATAGGCTCCATTAGACTGTCTGTCTGTCCATTTACTGAGATTAAACTCTAAACCTTCACATTCACAAACTTGGAGAAAATGAGATTGTGATGGAAAAGTTGCATT
>NW_011888841.1:3561003-3565753 GCF_000151845.1 Pteropus vampyrus
AATATATAGAAATGTATCACACGGATCTATAAATTAGATTTTCCTGGTAAGGAAGTGTCACGTGAATTTATTTGCGAGAATCAGCTGCCTGTCCTAGGCCTGAGAGTTTGTTACAGAGTTGGTGGAACGAAGGAGGGTTTGGTGGCTTCTGTTCTGGAGAAGCTGAGGGTCCAGGAGGTGAGGGAACGGTGAACTGCTGGTTCTGCCCTGCCTGACCTGTGAGGTTATAAAGGACAAGTTCTGACTCTTTGAGACTCCGTTTCCTCACGTGTAGACCTCGCTCCGAAAGGTTTCATCCAGACTATAACTTGCATTATTCTTGGGGACAAAGCAGTATGTAATCAAATGTAGTCACCTCTCAGGAAGCATCTTGAACTTGATGGACACTAGGAGGATGAGTGAAAAGGCCAAAGTGACTTCTTAGCGGTGAATTTCTGATACCCAGAGGGAGGAGCTCGGGCCAGGGTTTTAGGAAGGCAGGTCTGACGGAGTTAGGGAAATGACCGTAAGAACTCCAGGTCACATAAGGACGCCCTCCACACGTGAGAGACTTTGAAATTCTTCAGTAAACGGCTCAGCAGGGGTTGGGGGGCGGGGTGTCCGATGGAGGGGAAGATCACACGTGAACGAGCAAGTTACAACATGGAGAAGAAGAGGTATACAGGAACTTCTATAGCAGAGGCTGTTGCGCCTCACAGCCCTCCCTGGGAAGAGCATGCGTTATGAGGGAAGGGCGGGGACAGATGCTCGGGCAGTTGTCCCTCCTGCTGAGGCTCGGGATGGGCGCCGGCTGAGGGAGCCCACAGCTAGGGGACCCGGCTCGGCTGGCCGTGGGGCCCTGTCCACCAGCTCGCCGGCAGAACTGCACCGTGGTCACCGCCCCCGGCGCCTGCGCCCTCAGACTGGGCCATCGAACCGCGGTGATGTCCATTTTCCCTTGTCCTTTCTCGTGGGCCTGAAATCTGATCAGAGACCACACAATCCCAGGAAGTGCTACATTTTGTTTTGTTTCGTTTTGTTTTGGTATAGACAAAAACCCCTCCCAGGCTGTAAGATGAACAGTGAGAAAGAAGGCTGAGTGTACACAAATTTTGTCCGGTTCCAAATATCGGAAGGTTTTGAGCAATGAATTAGCCCCTTTTCGTGGGAGGGGAGAGGGGAGGCAGTGACGAGGTTCAGTTATGGACGCCGGGGAGCATTTTCTTTTCTTTTTTTTTTCAGTCTGACATATGACATTGAAATTTAAATTCTGGATAATTCTGGATAAATAGGCTGAAAAGCAGGCGGGGCCAACACCGAAAGTGACTTTCTCCTTTGCCTGGTGCCAGCGAGTCTCTGGCACGGTCGTCAGCGAGACGAACCCAGTTTTCCAGGGACGGCCGCTGTGGAAGCGGAGCTGGCCCGCGTTCTGCACGTGCGGTGTCCCGGGCCGGCGCTGTCACCTTCCCTTACGAGGCCCCGAAGGAACCACCCCCCCTCCCCCGCTCCAGAAAGACGCAGTCACGAAAAACTCCCAAGAGTGGGCAGAAACAGAATACTGGGGAGCACAAGTTATGGCTGCTATGGGCTGAATATTTCTGTCCTCCTCAAATTCACCCGTCGAAGCCATAGTCTCCCCTGTGATGACGTTAGCAGGCGGGGCCCCGGGGAGGAGGCGAAGGAATGGGGCGGAGCCCTCGTGCGTGGGAGCGACCGACGCCCCTGGAAAAGGAGCCGCCGGGGCTGCTCTTTCTCGCCCCTGAGCCAGGCCTGGACGAGGGCTCCCAGCAGACACGGACGGCACCTGCCGGCACCTCGACCGTGGCCCGCGGCCTCCAGAGCTGTAAGAAATGCATGTTTGTGACTTAAGCCGTCCAGTCCGTGGTAGTTGGTCAGGACATCCTGAGCCAGGGCAAAGGCGCTACGAGATTCCTCACTTCCTCCCTAACTCCGCCACGGCCGTGTCCCTGTTTGAGGGGAAATGTAACGGTTAAACCTCGAGTGTTCGGGAAACAAGCTGGAGGAATGCCGGTGGCCTCTTATTCTGGTTTGACCGAGATGGGGTTTTGCTTGAAATCCCCCAAGCCTCGCTTCGCCTCACACTCTAACTGGACCTGTCGGGCGCGGGGGAGGCCGAGGTCTGCACGGTTGAGCACCTGCCGCCTCTCTTCTTTGTGTGTAGCAGCTGCGTGTAGAAAGCAGAGACTTCTGTCTGCTCTGTGGGAAAAGTGGGGAGGCCCGAGCTTGTTTCTGTGGTTGAGAATTCTGAGTTCTGTGTCCAAGCCCGTTGCTGGTACATAAATGGGCCACATTGTCCCTTTTGGCTTTTATTGGAAATAAGGTGGCATTTTGATCTCTAACTGTGGTTTTATGTGCTTCAGTTGGTTCTAAACCCTTGAGAAAAAGGGTTTTGTTTATTGGTTCGTTCAAACCCAATTGTCCAGGTGCTTTTCATCAGCACCCACCTGTTAGTTATTAAAGTGTAAATAAAGGCACTCGATGAGAAAGATGGGGTTTAGAAACAACAGATGAGAAGACACAGGTGTGTCAGTTTATCTCCATTATGCACCTTCAGTAATGCTGGTACAGTTTTAGCCCCTTGGTAGATTATCTAGGAAATGTTCTTTGTGCCAGTCAGTTCACAGAACTATTTCTGCTAAACTCTCAGGTGAGCTACTCTAAGAGATGACTGGTTAAACCAAAATGGGTTTAGGAGGAGGCGACCTGGATATTGACAAGATAAAAACATTGACCACTGAAGACTATCTGAAGAAGTGAGAGGTGGTCAGCTTTGAGAAGGGCAGGCTCACAGGGATGTGAGGACTTCCCTCCGACACTGCACGCGCATCGCATGCAAGATGAATGGGCCTTGTTTCTGCTATGTTCGCAAGTCTCAGGGAAGCAGATCTGTCTCAGATCTGCCATTTTCCATCAGGAGAGAAGGGTATCCTTGGAAGATGATGAAAAACCTTCAGAGGTTTTTAAGCATTGATTGAGCAACTGTTTATAAACGATATTTTTAGAGGACACTCCAGCACCAGAGAGCAGCTAGGATATCTCTCAAATCTCTTCCAACCCTGAACTTTTCAGTCGTTTAATTCTGTCATTTAGATTCTGGGATATAGTCCAGAGTGCAGTGGAAAAGCAGGCATAGCACATATCAAGATAGCAGGCGTTGCTATCGAGGTCACCTGAACTACCCAAAACAGATCCTCACGGGCAGACCTTACCTTCGGCAGCCACCCCAGTTGAAGCCTCGGCTCTGGAGAGCAGAACCACGATTTTATCATTCTGCCGGTGTTCCTCAGACTCAGGAAAGCCTGCACACTAATGAGGTTGACATGAGACTGATGTAGGAAGCCAGAATGCCAATTTGTTCACTTACAATGAGGAATAAAGCTGCTAATGGAATAAATATTCAGTTCCTCTGGCCAACCCATCTCCTTGTGTGCACATTTTATTGGAAGCCACATTAAGATCAGACTATTGTTTATTGAGCATGGGATCACAACCACCTGAGACAACTCTAGGAATTTAATATTTGATGATCAAGCTGCCAGAGCTCGAAGCGTCCTTCTCTGCATCAGGGGCATAAAGCACCGCCGGGCTGTAGCAGGTCTCCCTGTGCTGGGACACTGCCCCTTGCCTGGTGCTGCCTGGACCCACCTCTGCCTCCCAGTCAGCAGCTCTTCCCTGGCTTCCTGGGAGGAGCGGTTGCCTTTACCTGTTCTCACAGGCTAGGCATACAGGCTCTGATATTCTAACCCAGATTCTAACTCTTACCACTGATCTTTCTAAGGCAAGTTGCTCAACTTCTCTGTTGTAGCCACATCTACCAAAAACAAAAGCATAATAATAACGACCATTTCCAGCATTGTAACGACTTAGTGACTATGCATAAAAGAGCTTTGAAGAATGCCTGGCAAACACTAAGAACTGCAATATTAGTGATTATAATTAATATTACCAACATTATTGTTATTACTAAAGTAGTTATAGTTAAGTGATTTTGTTCTGAGAGACATTGTTTTTAAGTTTATTTTGCAAAACATAGTTTGGTTACTTTTTTGCTGATATTTAATTTCATATGATAAAGTTATTGGCTTAGTGTTCTTGCGGGGCACTTGACCCATATACCAACCCAAACACACAGGCAGTCAGAGAAGAGACGTTACAGTAGGCTACATGATGAGTCAAGGGAAATTTCAAGATTAAATGAGTGTTAAATTTATAACAGAATTCGAAAATACCAAACAAGTCATACTAAGTGCATTGAGCATTTTTTTAAAAGAGGGCATGTTGATCATAAGATCATATTTTATAGCACTGAATTTTTCTCTGAACACGAATGCTATATCTGGAAATATTTTACTTGGAAAGTGAGGCCCTTTTGGCAATCATTTCTCATTTAGCTCAACTAAGTAAAAACATTGCCTTAAACAAAAATGTGACGAAGAGTTTTCGTCACATCTTTTACTTATGTATTATAAGTAATCATATATAGTCATTTATATCTATATATAATCATACACATAATCATATGTATCTACACATATATATATATTAAATATTCTGGTGACAAAATTAAATACACACATTTTTGTTTAAGGCAATGTTTTTACTTAGTATTTATGTATTTACTTATGTATTATAACTAAGCATATATAATCATATAATATATAGGCTATTTATAGTACATAAATAATCATGTATCTATATAATCACATATGCCTATATATTATATATGTAATAAGTAATCATCAATATGTAA
>NW_011888841.1:3566563-3602782 GCF_000151845.1 Pteropus vampyrus
CTTGTAAGTGGACCATTCCAGTCTCTTTCTCCATCTTCACATCCCTTTCTTCTCTGTGTCCCCCTGTATCTTTCCCTCTTTTTATAAAGACACTAGTCATTCGATTTAAGGCCGACCCTACACTCAGGGTGAGTTCATCTCAAGATCCTTAACTAATTATATTTGCGAAAAAACCCTGTTTCCAAATAAAGAAATGTATTTATACTATTGTTGGAAAGTAAAAAAAAAAAAAAAAAAAAAAAAAAATTATTTCATTAGATTCCAGATAGTTTCAGACGACACTTTTTTTTTCCGGCAGGGACACTATTCAGCTCAGTACAGCTTCCATCGTATAGCGGGGGAGAGAGGACACATGAGTGCCAGTGGAAGCAGGGATGCTGGTAGGAATTTCCATTATGATGTCTACATTTTTCGTGTGTGTGTGTGTGTGTGTATATGAAATGGGTTCATTAGCTAAGGCTAAGAGGCATGTATATTTCAGTGTACTTAACATAAGCCTTGAAGTGGTTGGTATGGGGAGTGTGAGTAGACTGACAGAATATATTAGAACTGAGGTCTGTGATCATAAATTTACTGTGGCATCCATTTGCTACTAAGAACTTGAACTTCAGATTTCATGGTGTGGCCTTCAAATGATCCTAGTACAAATTACATCTTCAGATTTTCTGTTTGAACTTCAGCCCATAATACAGCCACATGAGTATTTCTGTTCCATAAAATTTCCTATCAAAATTCATACTTCGGTGCCGTTGGCCATTTTTTTCCTGCTTGGGATTTCCTTCTCTACCTTCTCTCTTTACGACAGTGTATCTACGGAGATGCTTCCCATGTGGTTGTCTCAGATAGGCTTTTTTAAGTTAGTTGCTCCAATTTCTAAGTTTCCACAGAATGGCCCTTTTATATTTATTCCATTCTTACAGTTGTCATCATTAGACATAATCTACATATGTCATGCCAGCCAGACTGTAAGGTCTAGTAAGTGAAGGAATGGGTCACACTGAGGTTTGGATCTCTTTTGCATCGTGTATATTACACAGAACAGAGTACCACTTGATGAATGTTTTAGAACCGAGGTAGTGACAGCTTGATATTATGTTTATGTTTTATAGTTCATATAGGAAGATAAACCTACTGACACAAAATTGTTATGGTGGTTCGTTTTTTTCTAGTAAAGGAAATAAATTAATTACAAACTATACCTTCTCTCTTGCCAAGAGTTTCTTTGATCATATGGCTGGCCAGGTTTGACAATGCAAACCAAGAGCCTTGGAACAGAGTGAAACAAATTAGCTTATATATGAATTTAATATGTATCTTATTATTATTATCTTACCAAGCGGTGTTACTTGCTAGCAATATGGTCTCTAAATTTTTGGCACCATTTATCATTATCAAGACATTGCTTATTGTAATTTTTTCTAAAGACTATCTTAATGAAATGCCGCATTATTTTAACCTAAGGCTGTATCCATACACTCGAAATCATTTACTGAAGGTCCGCTTTGTACTCATCACTGTGCTCTTTACCCGGGGGAGTTCAGAGTGAACGCAGTGCATAGATCCTGGGACTTCCTGGTCTTAAATCCCCAGGACGACAGAGAACGATGCCTGAGAGTGGATGTATCTGCCAAATGATACATTCACCATGAAAGAATCTCTTTATAACACTCAAAAAATTTTCAATCATCTTAATCCTTTAAGATGTGCCCCACATGTTATTCCTGTAAAGGCGAATTACAGTTTCTATTTATACTGACCTCACCATCATTTGCCGTTGTTACATATGCCGTCTCCAGATTGTTTTTGTTTTCTGGAAAACTAAAGATATTGACGGAGACATCTGCATTTGCTTAACAATAGAAAAACATATTCATTTGGGATTCACTAAAAAAGGGAAAATGTTCAATTAAACAAAACTTGTAGAGAGTTAAAAAAAATCTAAGAAAACAATTTTTACTATAGTCCATTTAATCCAAAACTTTAAAATCAATTTTAAACTATTTAAAAACCTAAAATTTATCTCATAAAATTAATGGAAAATTTAAAGATAGACTCTGTTATTTGGGAAATAAATGCTTCTGGTTATTAATGTCTAATGGCTAACTTAATAGAACATGCAAATGCATTAAAAGCATTCTTTTGCACTTGAGTTATACGGAAAACAGTCCATTTGAATAACATTTAGCATTTTTTATGGTATTTCCTTAAAGATAAAGGCTATTTCTATCTCATAGTTCATTTGGTCACATTGTCCAGATAGGGCCAGGCAAGGTCCTGGTCGCAAGAATTCAATAGGGAAGTGCCCTAAGAGTCCCCCACCTCCCGAGAGCCTGCATTCTAGTGGCAGGAAATGGTATAATTTCGGATTACATAAATGCTCTCAATAAAATAAACATGATTATGTGGATGAGTATAATGAGGAGGCCTAATCTGATAGTGTGGTCACTGAGTACTAAGCTAAGACCTGAAGGTTGAAAAAGCCAGCCATGCAAGGAATCGGGGAACTTCCAGTGGCTCCCTCTGGTCCACATGTTGTAGTTTATTTTGTCAGATCCAGAAATGTCTATGCAACAATGTATTTATGTTTTTATTAGAAAGTAGAAACCACATTTCATACCTAGCCATACTTAGTATGAACAGTTTTTTCCAAATGAATCATATGCTTAATAAGGTGAAAAATATGCATTTTAAAATGAAGAGTAATTTGCATTAAAATAAAATGAAGCTTGTAAGGTTCAATTGCCTGTAATCTCACTAAGCCATTCTAAAATGTACTTTTATTGAGTTTCAGTGTGTTACAGCATGGCTGCGTGGAGAAGCACATTCTCAGTGGGGAAAGAAAAAGTAAACCTTTAAAAACACATCCAGAAGGATGTTGTACTTAAATGTAATGACAATACAAAGAAAGTCGAAGCTTGAATTTAGAAAAGAATATTCATCAGAAATAGATTTTTCCTTAATTATGCATTTTTCCATAGCGTGCACTTTACTACATTGGGCCCGCGCTGTGACCTTTGCGTTTCTCCTATGTTATTCGATGCCCGTATCACAACAGTCACTTTTTAAAATGAGGAAATCATGGTAGTGGTGGTGGGGTTTCCAAGGAAATATCTGCCCAGCATTTCTGAGAAATTTCATAATACCCTTCTGCACAAGATGTCGAAATAAAGCCTGGAGAATGCTTGCACCCTTAGGCAGATATAACTAATTAAATCACCACGTATCAGACTGACGGGCATTGCATAACCCTTTTTTGAGGGTTATTTAAAAATTCTGACAGTTATTATGGAAGTAGAGTATCTGTGGTTTTTGAGCGCACAGTTTTTCCGTTCCTTTTAGAACATGCATAACGGTTGCCTGCTACGTCCAAGGCACCACTTAATTCTCAGAAGAAATGCGTAGTACACATACTTCGTACTATTTTGCTAAACCACTAGATCCTGCTCAGCTCCCCGAGCCTGTATTTGTGCATTACCATTTTTTATACAAGGACTTAGAGAAAGCGCTTTGAATTCTCATTATTTCTTATATCGCTCAGAATTCTTCCTCCGTGACGTAATTTGGATGCATTTTCTAACCTCTCAAGTATATTTTCTCACCTTCAGTATATGAATGCTAATCTCTACCATGTAAATTTTATTAAAGTTTATTATAAAGAATACATAAAATAATGTGTATAGAACAGTTATTACAATGTCAATCATTAAAAATAAGTAAAATAATGTATGCAAAACAATGATTCCAATGTAACACATAGTAGTTTATAACTTCCATTTTCTGAGGATGACATCGATGGTATTGAAAGGAACACAGTGTGATGGCATATAAACTCTTCTCACTTATTCAGTCTCTCAGGACACCATTTTAAACGGTCTTTATATTAGCCTGCTCCTCTCTTACCACAGTTAATTGCAGAGTACCACGTAAAGTTTAGAAATCATAACTGTTTAGCCATCCAGGTGCTTTTACCATCCTAACCTATACCATATCACCTCAGAGCATATCTTTCAGAAACTATTTCAATCTCGCTTCCTAGAGGAAAAAGCCATTTAAAATCAATGTAAACAATTCTGACTCAAATTGCTTTTTCTCTGACGTTAGTCTTCGAAAGTGAAATGAATAACCATGAGAGCAGTTTATAAAATAAAGTCTTGCCTTTGTGGTATATCTTCAACTGAACCCCAAATAAATGACAAAGATAGAGATTCAGGAACATTTTCAAAAGGTAGAAAGAAAATATTTATGTTCAGGGACCATCTGCATTAAAGCAATGCCAATCCAATCCAAATCTCAATCCAAAAAAAACAAAAACAAAAACAAAAACACAGGTATTTAAAACACAAGATAACATTTTCTTCAGAATAGAACAGAATATGTCTGGCCGTTGACAGATGGGAGTGGATTGTCTGCAGATGAAGTGCGCCTTCGTAATCAGCTTTGGGTGTGCAGTGGCTAAGAAGCTCTGAAACGCCAATCCAGTGACCCAGGGATTCGCTGTCTGATAGAATGGCCACTGGCCATATGTGACTACTTAGCACTCGGAATGGGCTAGTGAAAACTGACATGTGCTGTACGTGTAGAAAACACTGGATTCTCAAAGAATTCGCATTATAAAAAAAAATCTGATTGATATTTTGTATTGATTTCATGATGAAATAACATTTCAAGCAGATTAACTTAAAATATACTACTAACATTAACATCACCTTTTTCTTTTTACTTTTAATCGTGGATACTAGAAAATTTGAAGTCGCGCCTGTGGCTTGCACTGTGTTTCTGTCGGACAGGGCTGGTCTCCAGCCTGGGAATTGCACGTGCTGCTAACACGTCTTTGTTTTGGCCTCAGCTCCTAGTGCGCAGGTCTAGCTGATCCCTAAAACCCCTCACCTTCCCGACGTTCCGGTGATTTCCCTGTAAGTCATGCCCCGACAACTCAGAGAAGTACAGTCCTTTTCACCCCATGTTTTACTCCACTGATCTCTTTTCTGGTTCTAGAACAGTTTGCCTATATGGAGGACATTTTTGTAAAGACCTTTTCTAAACCGATACATTTTAACAAAATATTTCTCTTACGGTGCAAAACCACTAGTGCAGATTAATAAAAAGGTATGGATATTAATTCTGTATTTTGGATTTGTACCATGCCAGAGGTAAAACTTCTCAACCTTATTATTCGTGCCACAGGATTACTGTCAGATATCACTTGTAATGAGTCAAATACCAAAAACTATTCTATTGAACTTGTCTTCTGTATTTGATGTTTGAGCCATTAATGAGAAAGATTAGTTTCTCTGAAGTACACAGGAGAAATAAACCTCTGGTGTAATTGTCTTACGAACCTGAGGCCTTCTTTTAATTCCTGATAGATTTCCGTTAGTAAGGTCTATAATTAAGACATTCATTGAATGTTCGGTGGTCTTTGTGCAATGGAGGGGAAGAGGAACAGCAGATTATACTATCCTCTGGCGATGAAATTCCGAGACACTTAAAAGACTTTTTAAATGGATAACGACAAGAAGAACATCGCATGGACTAAGAGCACGCCCGCATAATGTGGATTCCGCTGCCTATTCAACGTCATTATTTGAAGGGAAAAAAGTCAAGAAGATAAATTGAAACAATTAGATGAACTCAAGTGTTTGGAAGAAAAATGTTTCCATTAACTTCTTTCGTAACCTTGCTTCTTATTTCCTATTCTTTCACGTTTTAGTAAAAAATGAGCGGATATAATCCCTCAAGCATCTCTTGGTCACTCAGGACGTCAGCACACCTGAACTGGATCATAGGGATTGAACATGGCCTGCGCCGAGTGTATGTATGCTCCCTGCCTAGAAAAGGTCTTTCTCTATCAAGTTGCCAGGGACTAGATGAGGTTTTCCAGGAGGAAGCCAACTGAGACATCTGGGTCACAGAGACAGAGGATGGACTCTGTGGGGTCACGCGTGGCTGTCCAGTTCACTCTCCCCAGTCCCCCTAGGGCAGGTGAGTCCTCTGGCTCCGCCAGAACTTGGGGTGATGGAGCCTGCCACCTGTTCACGAAGCATCGCACCATTCATGTCCTCTTTCCTTCCTTACCCAGTGTGTATTCTGTGCTGTGGGGAAGAATTCTGAGACAGGAGAGTGTGATGTGTTTAAGGGACAGCAAGGAGGCCACCATGGCTAAAGCTGAGTAAGGGGAAATCACGCACTCGTTTTCGTGGCTTTTCTTTCTCATACTCAGCTGACAAAACCCCAGTGCTGGCTAAATGAATCATTCCAGAGCCTCACCTGAGAAGTTAGACATGGTCAGAGAAAGACATACTCTCATTCACTCTCCTGCACAAACTCTTGTCACCTTAAATCCATGACTGTGAACCTCCAGTGAGCCCTCGATGCCACCTGGCAATCCTGTTACACTGTATTTCCCAGGCTTCATTTCCTTCTGACCCAGGTGACTAATTCCGGTGGTGTGCTGGTAAATGTTTGAGTACCAGCTCTCCAGGGAAGAAAGGCTCGGTTTGTAGTATTTGCTGATTTCTGTGATATAAATAGGCTGATGTCAAGCTACCCTTGTGACATCACTGACATCACTCTCCTCTCGAAAGCCCCAGGAGCCAGCTCCAGGAAGCACTGAGGATAAGTCATGCTTTTTTTTTTTCTCCTCAAGCCTACAGCAACACCCCGTCCCCACCGACACACACACCCCACCCCGCAACCTTCTTTCAGATGATGACATGCCTTCCTACTTCACTGAGAAAACAGAAGCAATTTGGAGAAAACATCCATATCCTCACCCTACCAAACCTACCAACTTGCCTCCTGCGTCTGCCTGCTGTACCCAGCTTCCCTCCCATTGCCATGAAGGAGCTGTCTTTCCCTGCGTGTGTCAGAAATTGCCCTGGCCTTCGGGGATACAGGTCTTTCGTTTTGGGCAGAGCCATCCTCGCGTATCTGTTTGGCACTGGTCTGTAGGAAGGCTGCGTTTCAGGGTACAGATGCTTCAGTTGGGTCCTTGGATATTCATAGCATGTGAGAAACAGAAAAGCTGCTGCTCAGCAAGTTTTTTTTTCTGTGTATTTTGATTCTAATATAAATCCTGGTGAATTATAATAGTGGTAGAAACTGACCTTCCTGCCTCCAACCTTTGCACCTTTAATTTTATGGGTCTTGTAATTGGCAGCTTCTTTATAATATGGTTTCGGTAATGCTGGAAGGTTCCTTCTGTGTACCTAGCTCTTCTGCTACCTAAACATTTAATTTTATATCAGAGAGTAATTTCTTTATTCCTTCTTTAATCCAGATTCGCTATGCAAGGACTATTATGTGTAGCCTTATTGGACATTGGCACTTAAAGACGCCATTTAATCACTTTTTTGAGATAGAATGTGACTTTTGAGGATATTGGGAAGCATGGAGATGAGGTGGGGAATAACATGAGTGCAGAAAATAAAAGACAGGATATTAAAGATAAACTCAGAGAACAAAGAGTAATATAGTAGTGCACGCAAAGCTCTTCTCTAAATGTTCTACAAATATTAACAATTCAATCCTCATAACAATCATCTGAGGTAGATACTATTATTATCAGTCCCATATTACAGATGAGAAAAATGAACCATAAGCAACTAAGGAGCTTACCCAAAGCCACACAGCCGAGTGGGCTGGCGTCCAGCCTGGGCTCACGGAGAAGCAACTGAGCATGACGCTGAGGTTACCCCATTCCCTGCACATCCACTCAGTGTGATGGTTAGTCAGTCTTGAGTTTCTAAGCAGTTTGTAAGGGATGATGCAGAGGACTATTTAAAAGAGCCAATAGCATAATTTAGGAGAGAATTGAGAGCAATAAAACTGTCAGTGCGCTCTCCGGTCGTGATTATGCAAGACAGAGAAACTCAATTACATCCAGTCAGATCTCAAGCTCAGACTGGAGTGTGGCATTTTCGTTAGTACTGGTGAAGGTGGAAAAGTACACATTAGATTTTTGTTTAAGAAATTAATGACACATTAAAAAAATACTGAGCATGTTTTAAAACCTGTATTCTAATTATACTTATGTTTTAACATTGTATATTTCTATTCATGTACCAAGTGATGGTGTCTGTAGCCTTGAAATATGCCAAATGACTAAGGAAGTCCAACCTGGACCTAAGATTTCTTCTCAGATTATTTATAAAGTAATCTGAACAATGGCATTTACTATAAACAGACCGTTACAGTTACTCTCATATATATCAACATATTTTATGATTAAAGTAATATAATTTATTATATGACAAACATGCAATTTCAGATCAATGAGGAAAGGGGAAATTATTTAATAAATGGTACTGAGGAAATTGGTTAGCCTAAAGTAATATGGGTAGGATCTCTGGCATTCCACACACCAAAAACATTTTATATTTAACCCCAGTGTTGCCAATGACATCATGGAACTTAGTCTATTAAAAAATGGAGTTTGAACTGGGCCCCAGGATGCAACTCAGGGACATAGGTTAACCTGTCACATTCCTAACGCAGTGTGACACAGCACGTGGCTCCTGATCCAGATTGATAGTGGTTCTATCGATTTTTTTTTCATGGCAAACGTCATCATTATTTTGTCCAATGGCAAAATCAAACTTTGGTACATTTGGGTACAAAAACTTGCTAACTACATTTTTCGGTCTCATCCATGATTATCTTGTTATACTCGAGTAATAACTTTCATTTGCTTACTGAATGTCACATACGATGTGGTGAGTTTATACACGTGATGCCTTTCCGAATGGACAGCTCACTTGGTGGCTATTGCTGTTGCTCATTTTAAAAGTCAGGTCACCGAGACTGAGAGTTTCAGTATCTTTCCCAAGATTTTATAGATATATATATCTCAGAGTGAGAATTCAACTCGAGGTAATTTTTACTTCAAAATGTCTTTTTTCCACTTAATAAAATGTATTATTATTTATTATTTTTCTCACTTAAGATTGGGATACATGTTGGATTTTTTTATATATATATTAAGCACTTATAAAAGCTTTATTCAACTCTAAGCAGGAATCAACATTGGCTTTTGTTTTATAGTCAGAGAAAGTGAACTGAAATTATAGCTAGGTTTACTTGACCAAATAATTTTAAATGACTTTGTTGATTAAATGGAAAAAATAAGTAGTAAACAATCAAGTCTGGTTGTGAGAAAACTTGATTTTCTTTAAATTGATTAATTAAATCCAAAGTCAGAGATCTATTCAAAAAGAGCTTTAGTTTAAGAGAATGTTTAAAATTTGATCAGCATTAAATAATCTGAAAACATTTTCAAATATGATACTATGCTAAAACCTCTTGTAATGTGTCCCATGTATATTAAAAGATTTTTCTCCAAAGTTGTTAAACTTATTCTAAATATTTGTGTATGAGTGACATGTGCCTTCCTCTGAAATATGTAGAGAAGTTTTCACTGTAAGTATCCTGAATAAATTTGTAAATAAATTGTTTTAAATATATTCGATGTTTTATATTAACTATTTACGTTAATTTTACAGTGTATTCCAAATGAGAAATTTTAAAATTCCTGTGACCTTTAAGACTGCTGAGCATAGCAAAATGAGTGCCATTGTATTTTAAATAATGTTCAAAGGAATGGAACAAAGTTCTATTTGTCACAGTTGAAAATGCTCCAATGTAATCTCTTTTGATTTATGGGCCCAAAATTCCCTGGAGATTTTGTAAATCAAAGTAGTGCTCAGAGTGTCCAAGTTTGCTTTTGGAATTTCTGATTCAGATAAAGATTTGTAATGTTACAATTTGTCAACTTTATTTTGCTCTATCACGGAAGATATTTTGATTTAGTATACGCCTTTCTATATGTGTCCACTCTAGTAAATGGACAATTTATATAATCTGGGAAGCAAGGGTAAATTCCAGTATGAAAGAAAAGATATTGAAAAATTATATCCTAATACTCTGACAACAGAATTTTGGTCATGGAATGCCTACTTTTAAATTACCTTCAGATGCACCCACAATTTCATAATAAATCTCCAATATTCTTTTAAGTAATTTCTTAAGAGGTCGTTGCTGCATTTCCCATTGGAAGGGCACTACCCCTGCCATGCTCCCCATCATGTCCCTATAGCCCAGCTTCATTATTTTAAAGCAGAGATTAGTTGGAGCTTCTGTTGCAGAGGATGTTGTCGTTTGCTTTTTCTGTTTTATATTGCAGCGTGTTTAGAGTTCACTTAGAATATAAATTTATTAATCTTTCAGATACCAACCCCCGCTGAATCTGAAAGCATGCCGAGTGCAAAAAAAAAAAATATGTGCTGTACTTGGAAAAATGTGAGCGGGCGCCATCTGCATGTGCAAGGGCCAGCTCTACGCCAACAGCGGTGACTTGGTGGCCTCTGTGAGACACATTATCTTCAAGGCAAGTAAAAGCTGAGAGAGAGTTGGAAAATGTGCAGATAACGTGCCCATGGATGGTGTCGGGTCCCCAGGATAGGAATGGAATACTGATGACAGTGGCAAGATTTAACTCTATTACGACTTTCCCAAACCTATAGGTTGAAACTTTCTACCATACGTCCCACAGGGACTTTCGGCTATTTTTAAAAATTTCCTGAATTGTGTCAAAAAACAAACCTTGACCTCAGTTTTCCTCTCATACAGCACTAGCCCTTTCGAAACGATTCACAGTTATCCGTTGACCATGGAATGTCCACTCCTCTCTCTCCTACCTCATGGAGGCGCAGCAAAAGAGCTGAGGCCTCGTTCAATAGACGTGACCCGCCGGCAGTTCTCAGCGAAGGTTGGCGTTACGCCCCCTCGCCCAGAACGTCTGCCATGCTGGGCCTGAAGCCTCCACACTGGTCACTCTTTGGACTCAAAGCTTTGAAAGACCACGTTCAACTGTGAAGGGCATTACACTCAGAAGGGCGACACTTACAGCCACTCCGAGCCGTTAACACTTTGCATGAAACTCATCAGAGAGATTAGCTGGTGGAACCAGCGAGGCTTTGGGTAAATGAAATAAGCAGTGGGAAAGGAGACGGCTCCTAACTACAGCCGCCTGTCATTCTCGACCGTTCGCTTCCCTGTTCATCTAAGGTCACTCAACCATCTCTAATTTTCTAGTTGCCTGACCCACCCCCTTTTGATTATTTTTAAGCATTTCATTTTATTATTATTAGCTTCAAGAATATAGTACATTGGTTAGATATTTACATAGTTTATGGAACAGTTTATGTTAAAACAAGGCCTCCAACTTCTTTAAGGCTCCATTTTCTTTCTTACTCAGCTGTGAATCTCCCCCAAAACACTCAACACCACCCTCAGTCCCTCACTCTCTGGGCCTTCCATTTTATCCAAATGGGAAATTTTCAATCTATTTGAAACCCATTTAAGTAGATCATCCATGGAGGTGAGGGGTTTTTCTGTTTCCTTCTTTATGACCGTTTTCTTCAAATTTCTTAGACAGATTAAATGCTTCAATGAAGTCAATGGCTGGTTTAAAATTAACTGCTAATATATAGAGAGACTACACAGAGTTATTCAGTAGTTCTTTGGGGTTTTCTTCAGGCTCTACTTCATTGAATTATAGAATCTCAGGAGCTGGAAACAGCTTCAGAGATAATGTAGCATGACCTCCTCCTCAATGAAAGCCCCCTTCCTCCACACCCCTGACTGATGGTCACTTAGCTTCTGCTTGAGCACTGCCCGTCACTGGAGTTCATTACTTTCTGAGACTATTTCATATCGAATATTAGAAATGTCTTTCTTATACTGATCTTATGCTTCATGGCGATGGCCTGTAATTGATAAAATTATTCTCCCAATTCTCTTCATTTTCCCAACTGGCCCGATTTATCTGTCTGTCTTCTTAATATACTTATAGCCCTCAGGGTGCATTCTACCACTGCAACAGTTATTTCTCTATTCTCGGTGGGGATCGTGGAGAACGCACTGAGTTCAACACATGTGCATGAGGCATCGATGTGCAGGGCGGCTCCTGGGGGCCTTTCCATGAGAACGGTTCCTGGATGCTCAGGGTCCTGCCAGTCTGGTGCCGGGTCCGCGAGAGGGTCCCAGCTGAGTTCCTCGGAGTGGGCTTCCTGTCAGACTAGCCTTATGATTCTTATTCTTCTCCTTCACTTTCTTCTTTTTCTCCCTTGTGTGTGTTTGTGGGGGGTGGGGAGCAGGGAGAAAAGTCTACTACATATAATAGTTAAACGATGTTAGTTACCAAATAGCATTAGCATAAGTTGTTAGCTTCCTGTATTAGTCTTCCTCATTTATATTTCTAATGGGGAGAAAGATAGAGAAGGACATGGAAACATCCTGCCACAGTTCTGTTTATCATCATGGTTACTATATTTTGAATAGTCAGGGCAAGTGCTGAATCCTCAGAAAATTTTTTCTTTATGCTTATATGGTCATTTAAAGATTAATGAACTATCTAAAGTTTAGATGGTTGTCCATGCTAATGGTAGCTAAATATAGAAAATGCCATTAGAACTCCATTTTTATCATGATTTCTTCATGTGGCGTGCCCTCCTCATTCACTTCTAACTATCCAATGACTGTACCTATGAATCTGTGCAAGCCCTCATATTTTCTTAATACTTTCCTGAATATTGGGATTTCCAATGAGCTCAGCTCCCCCAAATCCCATACTTGTAGTCTAAAAACATATACTGAGTAACTAACAATTTGCTAAGCTTTGCGTCAGGTACCACAAATAAAACAATGAAAACGCAGTCTTCAAAGAGCTTAAGTTCGGAGGGACACGCTCACAAGGCAATCAGAAATTACAAAGTAGTGTGGAAAGTGCTATGACAGATTAAGGCCAGGGCTCTTCGTGAAGAGACAAAGGACACTGAGCTTTCTCTGTGTGTTGCTGACAGATGCTGAGTGATCTAGCACTGAGCAATCTAGTGTAGTGGTGCTAGGGAAAAGGTCTTACGTCCTGAAAGGCGAGTGGGGGCTTCCTCACTGCATTGTAACCAGTTACTTCCATATCTGTTTTAATATGCTGTTGCTTGCAGATTAGTGGAAGTGGTAATTAGAAGTCCCCACCCCCAATTATGAGTACAATCTGTATGTTATCTTTTCTCTCTGGAAGTTTTCAGGTTACGTTTGCAAACATTAAGCATTGTCGTATATGGCATTGAGAAAATAACCTTTAAGTCCCTGTCAAAAATCTGTTAACTCTATTTTTTCAATTCTACATTAAACCAGAATTATATATTAATTTTCCTAGTGTTTAGTTCACATTTGGCTACCCTCCAAAGGTTTTTGTAAGTTATACTGAAGGACTGTTATCTGGTCCAACTTTTCCTAGCTTTTGCTAAAGTTCAATTGTTTTATCTTTAAATGGTTTACGTTTTATTTTATGACCAGGATGATCTTTCAGTTTCTTGTTGATGTTTATCCTTCTCAAATATTTGCAAAAGGTGATCACAGTTTTAGATGTCTTTTACCCAAGTCTTACATGTTTAAGGATTCCATCTAATTTATAAAAATCACTTTTTCTTCCCAATTATTTTCGCTGTGTCTCTCTGAAATTCCGCCACGAGTTTTCCCATTTCCTGGTTTCGAGGTGCCCAGTTGAATGTATTCCAGTTCATTTACATATACTACGTATTTTGCATATTTTTCCTGGCCTGTAGTTGCTGCGTTTGGTTCTTTCAGGTCCTGTACTGCAGAAAGGGTTATTAGGTAGCTCCCAGTCCATATCCACACAGACCGGCGTTTCTAAGACAGAGGGTGCCAAGCAAACCTCTCACACTGAATCCAGGTTAAGGTTATAAAACCAATTATTATCTAATATAAGAAATCTTAAAAATTAATTTATAGCCAACATCGAACTCATGCAAAATCAAATCATTATACAGAAATGTTTTGTATCATATTCTCTGGAGCTCTCCAGCAAGCTGTATTTGAAATCCAGTTCTTTCCCCAAATAGTTGTTGTGCTCACTTGACCAAATAAAAAGCAAAAGTTAAGCTCAAACGTCTTTGTTTTCCTGCAGCATGACCTCTGCTCAGGGACCGCCACCTCCCACCCACCCCTGCCCCTTCAAACAAGAGATTTAAAATTTAAAACATGTTTGCCAACATTTGAGATTCCCCAAGGCTCGGATTAATTATCAAATGCGCCCGCGAGCTCAGGGCCACCGAGCTGCAAGCACCACAGGCCATATTTGTACAGAATTGGTATGTTTTTGAACTTTGTGAACTCTGTAGACTTCATAGCATTCTGGCTACTCCGTGGAAAGTCCAGTTTGTAGTAATTATGTGTTAGTCTAGGTCGATAATCGAACTATAAGAAAATGTTGGGAATTATCAAGCAAATTTCACCAACCCAACATAATGTAATTGCATAATTAATTTATGACTTCCTTTAAAGAGAATTTAATTCCTCATTAGACTTGCTCATTCACTCAATCTTATAATTAACATCCACTAATTCTCAATATAATAAACATTTTTTTCTCCTTGAGAGTTTAGAAATGTACCCCTCACTGAGGGCACAGTGACGGTGAGGATCTAGCTCCAACTCATGCAGCTCAGATTTGTGTACAGCACGGAGGAAGTGTAAGGTGCCGGAAGAGGGGTTTCCACAAGTTGCTAAGTGAGCACTGAAGGGGGATCACAGCATTTCAAAAAGGCGGGAGAGATCGGGGAACACTTAACAGAGAAGTCAGGATCAGAGCCGATAGAGAAGAAAGATTGTATGACTCGAAGGTTAGAGAAGGGGGTCTGGGAGGAGGAGAGAGGAGGAGAGGAGGGGGGTCCACTTAGCGCATGCCCGGTGGTCTCAGCTGGTACAGTCAAAGTCGAGGGTTTATATTGGAAAATGCTGAGTTGAGCCTAGAAATGGGCAGGGTTCAGATTATCCAAGACTTTTGATTTTAGATTAAGAAGATAAAACATTTGTATTTGACGTACATCAGAATCGGTGACCTATTTTTAAAGCAGAATTCTCTCTCGAGGGCATAGTGTTCACGTCATTCCAGGGAGCCACCTACCTTTTCCTTTCTGTCCACTCTGCCTTCCTCCCTACTGACTCCGTTCCCTCCCTTCTGTCCTCTCTCCACCCATCCTGCCCTCTTCCTCCTTCTGTACTTTCTCTACTCTTTCCTCCTACCCTCTCTTTCTTCCCTTTTCTCCCTCCCTTCTAATTTCCTGCCGCCTTAGTGGATTAGTTTATATTGCTTTAATTTTTCTAGAAATTTTGAGATTTAAAAATATTTTAGATATTTAACATTATGGCCAACATGCCTTTTGAATTTATTTGAGAGTTTCAAGTATTTTTGAACGTATAAAGTTTAAAATGAAAACTAGTTATGTAGCTATTGTAAAATATAAGTCCTTCTACCTATAACCAAAACAAAACAGGAAGCAATCTAAACTAATCATTTGAAAATATGGAAATAAGAATGAAACATTCTTTTACTAAATTGTTATCTTTTTTCTTACTTTAGGCAAATGACTAAAAAAAATAAAACTTCAACTGGAAATAGAATACATGACTCATATTTTTCTAGCATACTTATTAAGTGCTTATTTTGGTGCTAAGTATTTTGCTTTCTGATAGTTCTTTGAGATTCAAACATTTAAATGTACTATTGATTTGCTAACTATTCTATAGATTTTTAAGAAATGGACTTGAAGAAATTATGTCTGTATTGCACAAAGTTTTCACAGGCATTTGTATGTTTTTGGATAGATCATTCCACTAGAGGGTTAAAGAGAAATGTTAGCGTCATTTGGTAGAATTGAATCAATATGGGTTTAAAGACTGTTTCGGGTACTCAGTGAGGATTTAAAGGAAAGTTTAGAGAGAAAATTCAAGGTAGGAGAAGGTGACTATTATGTCAGAGAAGCTAAGGTATTATTTTTGAAAGATTATGTGAATTTCAGTTATTATGAACTCACTTATTTAAGTCTGTCCTCTTATTCAACCTGATGTCAGGTTTGATACAGATAAATGCCATTGTGCTTGTATTATTCAGCAACCAGTCACTTGTATGATACCTCCCCTCCAATTATTATTTCAGAGTCTTAGAAGCATATTCCCTGGCAAGTTTGAACCCAGATATTTTATTTCCAAAGCCTCTAATGAAGTTGCTCATCAATGTGACAATAGTGCCTGATAGGCACTGGATAATGTCTAAATATTGATCGTGATGTCTGTCACAGCTTTTGAAATACTTCTATTTAATTCAGTTTAAAGAAATAAGGAGTTAGATACAGGCAGATGAAGAGAGTACATTTATTTTTCTAAACATAATTCAGCATATTTATGGGTAATATTCAAAATGAGAACTTAAGAAAATTACAGTCATATTAATGGTGTTGAATTATAAAGCCATTGCTATTATACCCATAACATATATGCATGTGAGCATTTGTGTTTTTTACAGTGGGGTTTTTTTGTAGTGAAGTCAGCAAGATGGCAGTAGTTTTCTAGTTCACCCTCCTCCTGCTCCACATAACATTGAATTTGACAACTCATGAATGAGACTCTCATTCTCACTCACGAATGAGAGTATGTTCATGGGAGTCCAGGAGTTGAGTGGAGAAGTTATAGCACATTGTTGGAGCAAAAAAAACCAAGACAAAACACACTGAAGAGGGTAAGAAAACCAGTTTCACTGTATGCGCATCAGCACTCTCCCGAGACGATACAGTCCTCTCCAAGACAGACCCTCCTGGCCTACAACATCTCACAGAGAAAAGTGAGAGCATAGTGACTGAGCACCAGGCTTCCTCAGATGTACAGAACATGTGAACAGAAGTAATACCACGCCTTAAACTTTTCCAATAAACCGAAGAGGAGACATCACTTCCAAACACATTGTATGAGGCCAGCATGGCCCTGATATCAAAGCCAGATAAGGGCACTATAAGGAAAGAAAATTCCAAGCCAATATTCCTAATGACCACAAATACAAAAATTCTCAACAAAATACTAGAAAACCAAATTCAACAGCACATTAAAAGGATCATACACCAGGATCAAGTGGGATTTATCCCTGGAATACAGGATGGTTCAACATATGCAGATCAATAAATGTGATGCACCACATTAATAGGATAAAACATAAAAACCGTTTGCTCACCTCGATAGATGCTCAAAAAGCATTTGACAAAATATAACATTTTTTATGATAAAAACTTGAAACAGATAAGGTATAAAAGGAATGTACCTGAACATAATAAAGGCCGTGTATGACAAACCTATAGCTTACATCATACTCAGTGGTGAAAAGCAGAAAGATCTTCCTCTAAGGTCAGGAACAACATAAGGGTACTCACTCTGGCCACTCTTATTGAACCTGTACTGGAAGTCCTAGCCAGAGCAATTAGGCAAGAAATAGAAATAAAAGGCATCTAAATCAGAAAGGGAGAAGTAAAACTGTCTCTGTTTGCAGATGACATGATCTTACACAGAGAGAATTTTACAGATTCCATCGAAAACTGTTAGAAATAATCAATGAATGCAATAAAGCTATGATGTAGGTCAACATACAAGATTTGTTGTGTTTCTCCACCCTAACAACAAACTATCTGATAGTTAAACAATCCTATTTACAATACCAGCAAAAAGAATAATATATTTAAGGATAGTCGACCAAGAGGCGATAGGTCTGTACAATGAAAACTATGAAACATTGATGAGAAAATTGTAGAAGACAAATGGAAATATATTATCAGACTGGAAGAATTAATATTGTTAAAATAGCCATACTACCCAAAGCAATCTACAGATTCGATGCAATCCCCATCAAATTCCAAGAAAGCTGTAAAAACTAATACACAGAAACCTTATTTAAAATAAAGTTGGGCTAGAAGAGAGAACCCTCACACACATCTTACTCAACACACACCATTGACCCCAACGGGAAGAGACCTGCTTTTTGTCAAAGACCAGATTAAGAATATGCTCTCCACAGCTGAAACTTACTGGATTTCATTAACCAATGTCACCATAAAGATAAATAAATTAAAAAATAAATAAATTAGAGATAAAAAAGAGAGTATGTTCTCCATACCTACTGTTAATTTTCCTCAATGAATTATTGTCCCGAAAGGTAAAGCTCAAGTTAAGACAAAGGGGCCAGATAAAAGTTTTTAATGATATAAAATGACTTAAAAGCAAAAACTCAAGGTTGTTCTACTGAAGCCCCCAAGTTCAAAGTACCTGACCATTAATTTGAGAGAGAGACATGAAAGGAAAAGAGCAAGGAAATGTAACTGTATGATATCTATGTCCAAACCCCACAGTCCGAGTGTGGTCAGAGGCACGTGCAGAAGACTAGCATTAAGTACATACGAAGCCTGTTAAATTTTTGGAAGCGTACTTTCAGAAAGAACTAGGAGTCTGTGCCTCAGACTTCAGGTGACACTTCAACCCCTAAGTCCTTCCTACACATTCTTAAAAACATTCCTTTTCACTATTCAGGAAAGACTATCACAAATGCTTAGAGCATACAAGAAAAGAAAGTGCAAATGTGGCTGTTAGTGACTAAAAGTTTTCAAAACAAAGTTATGAAATTGGATAATCAAATAATGAGGTGTAAAATGTGAGGATGTGAGCTATAAGAACGAGACTAGGAATCTGTAGTGTTGTCTTTATGCTCCAATATATAGCTCCATGTTCTTGGCCGTGAAATCTTTGTGTTATTACCTTGTTCTGTAATGGCAAACATGCAGTAACAATGTATCAGTTAATGATTTCAGAATTTTGTTTTGAGATTATAATGGGAGGGAACAGTCTTTGAAAATGGTACAGAGTGATATGAAACACTGAGTCACACAGGAAATTAGAGGTCTGTACTGTCTGTCAAGCTGATAGAAGGTGGCGTCCTCCATAACCATCTGATCGCCGGAATGTGCTCAGCCGGTTAGGAAGGCCATCCTGTATGACATGTGCACCCGATTCTGTTTTACAATTAGACGCTGAACATTTAAACAAAAAACATATTTTTCTTTTTGGACAGCTTCCACATGGAATGGTTTTTAACACTTGAAGTAGACAGAAAGATGAGACCATTATCTCTCTAGATTATATTAAATTTTAATATAAGTTAAAGTCAAGTAAGTAAGAATAAAAGTAGAATTTTAAAATTTGGAGGTTCTTTTTCGAAGATAAAAATCTAAGGAAAGCTGAATAGAAAATGTCATTTAAAATGAATTTACATTCTGGGCATAGAAAATTGTGTATTTTTTTTAAACCACAGACTAAGTGAAGCACAAGATGTGAATGTGTGTATTTCTCCTAGTGCCTCATAAATGCTTTCCAGGGTGTTCGCAAGGGCCGAGACCACTCTGAGCAGTGTCATGCAAATTAAAACTGTCTGTAGAGGGACTTGCCTTCCGGCCTTTGTTCAGTTCCTCTGAATAACGTGAGATGCCTGAAGGGGTAGGTCACCTTCGGCTGTCCAACAGCAGGGCCCATTCCTCAAGTCTGAGTTATTATTCAGAATAGAAGTTGTGCTGTCTTGATAAATTTAAAACAACTCCCTTTCTAAAAAAGCCTATGTATTTCCTGCCTGTGCCCTATGCATGTCCAAGCTGGCCTGGGTGTTCTGTTCATTTTCATCACTGCCCTCACCCTGAGATCCAGGATAACGCATCGATGACAATCTGAACATCCGTGGTAACTGGCTGGGGGAGGAAACTGTCAACATTTGCACTGGCTATTAGAGTGTCTGCTGGACAGTGACACGCAGTCACTTCTGCCCTTCTCTCTTTGGCCAAAGTGATGCGTGCAGCCACGTCTGAGGTGTAGAACACAAAAAGCATAAGCCTCCTGCAGGTAGGAGACCCAATGAGGCGTACGTGTCCCCCACATCTGGCTGTTTACAGTGCCGGTTCACTTACATTCCAAATGACTACTGTGAACAGTATTGTTTTTTTACTTAAGCATCAACACCTAAGGCTGTTTTCCTCAAGTTGCAAACTTAACTTTGCGTTTAGCAGATTTTTAAGTTGAAAAAAAAAAAAAAAGCATCCCAACAATCTATAAACTAAATTATAATTTTGTTCATAAATAATTTATTTTGCTGCCATTCTTCATGCTCATAGCTATTTTGTAGTCCACCTGCGATAGTTTAGGTAATTAGAAAACCCTACAAGTGGTTTATGGGCTGTCTCGTCTCTGCCAGAAACTGTGCATTGAAATGCTCACTATCATCTCATGCTATCTGCAGACACTGCAGCAGCAGTGCACTCGAGGACAGCTTAAAATTATCATTAGCGAGCTGCTGTATGAAAGATGAAACAAGAAAGGGACTTGGGATGTCAGTGTGCGAGAATAAGTACGGGTTTCATTAAAGACCAACATCTGAAAATCAAAGACAACTATTATATATTTTTGTACGTTTGCTATACAAAGCATTCATTAATCTTATGTAATAAAAATAGGTTGAACTTTATCAACAGAAAATGACTCCTTTAAATTTAATATTTTAAAAATTTAATGACTTCAATCTTGATTCTTTAGCTGATGTTACAGTCACATCCCGCTTTCTTTGCAGTTACATTTTTTGGGACATACTTTACACATCTTTAATCTTCCTATAAATTTTCCTTGGTTTTTCCTTGTAAATAACATCTATTTCTAACCTTATTTGAGGACGTAGGTCTTTTAGAAAGGGAGGTTAAGCAGTTTGTATCTGTAGATGTCAGCAAGATGGCCAAGTAAGACATCCCCTCCACATATTCAATCCAGAGGTGAAAGGGCCTTTGTGGGAATTTGAGATCCAAGTAGGAGCTTGTGAAACCCCAGTGCAGCCCATGACTGAGGAAAGCCATTTTGAGAAGGCAGGCTTACAACCAGGCAGCTGACTCGCTGAACATGGTCCTGGCTGCAGAGAAAGTTCTGTACTCTGAGGACTAGGCTACAGCCCCTTTAGGCAGGATACAAAATCGACATACAAAAATTATTTGCATTTTTATATACTAACTAGGAAAGAAATCAATGCTATTTACAGTAGCATTAAAAGCAATAAGGTACTTAGTTATGAATAAGTTTAACTAAGGAAGTAAAAAGATCTGTACCTTGCAGAACTATAGAACTTTAATGATAGACATGGAAAAAGACAAGGAAATGGAAAGATATTTTTCGTTCATGGATAGGAAGAATCAGTATTGTTAAAATGCCCATACTACTCAAGGAATCTTTAGATTTAATGCAACCCCTGTCAAAATTCCAACAGCATTTTCTTTAATGCAAGTGATGTTGAGTAGCTTTTTATGCACTGTTGGGCCTTCATCTTCTTTATGTGGTAATTCATTCTCCCGTAAACTAGACAAGGATTTTCACACCTTTGTGGGCTCATGGTTCCAAGACAGCAAGGACAGACACAGCCCACAAAGACTGTGACAGTGTGGGCTCTGCAGTCCACCCAGCATCACTTCTAACAGGTTACTGGTCAAAACAAGACGCAAATGTAGCCTAGTTTCACGGGGTTGTGGACAAGCCCTTGCTGATGCGAGGGGCTGCAATCCATCAGGGAGGCATCTTCAATCTACCACAGCTTGTAAGGCTTTTTGTTTGACAGTCTATGGTGATATTAATGGAGTACATCAGCCTTATAAAAAAATTTAGTTAAGATTTGCCTGGTCTTTTGATCATTTAAATTTCATTATTTCCTTTTCCTTCTACCTTAAATAGCATATGCCTTCGCTTTTTCAATCAACCCAAAAATATATTTGTTTTATTCATCTTTTCTTCCTTAAATTCTCTGTATAAGGTTTTTTTTTTTTCCTGTGAATTAGTTTAAATGTTGGAACATGAGTTTTATTCTCATGTTATGTGATGTGCTACATCTCCGTTGCTCAGATTCTCTGGTATTTCTAATCTGTCATTGGATTGGGCAGAATTGCAGGATAAATGTCAATTTTGTTCTGAGATTCAGCCAACATTCTTGCTAGTAGAAAGTATAGGAAAATGTAGATAAGTGTATTCTCGGGCGGTATTACAGAATTTTGTTTTTATCAAGGAAGCAGTACAACTAAACATTTTTGTTTGATGTCGACTGGCAGTTATTTATTTCCAGAAAGACTCATGCATTTTTTAATACTATCCTCAATAGAAATTTATGAATCTCTGAAAGTTAATTTCATTTAATTATATTTTATTTCTCAACATTTTCTCATACTAAAAGTTTTCAAAATATAAATATCCTTATTTTAAAAATAATTTCTTTGATTTCTTTAAAGCGATTTTACCAGAAATACCTCTTGAATATGTATTTGACTAATTTAAAATAGGTCTTACTTTTGAGGTTAAATATATATTTGCCCTTGTTTTGTGCTACATTTTAAGTTTTGCCAGGAATTTTAAGTGAACTATTTTCTTAAGTATTTATAAGATATTTGGGTAACATGTTATTTTTATAAGAACTGTTTGCAAGTGTTTTCTTTTTTTACCTTAATTTTCTTAAACCCATCTTTCTTAATTTATAAGCAGCGAGTACACTAGCCATTTGTAGTGCCAAAGCTGAATCTGTGAGCACATGAGGACAGAGTCGTCTCATTTAGCAGGAAAATTAACCATATAACAACCGTGCCATCGACACCGACAAAATACCAGGGCAAGAACAGCAGACCGGAGATCATAATCAATATTTTCTCTTAAATATTATTGGAAAAAATTGCCTTGATTTTTTTCCTCAAAATGTAGCTGAATATATATACATATACATATATATAGATATAGATATAGATATAGATATTAGTCAATATTGACAACCTGAAAGTCTTACTTACGATCACGTCATGAAAGAATGGCTAAAATAAAGCTGACACTTTATTTTCCGAGACCGTATTTGGGGTCGATTGACAGATTTCTGGATTTACTTTGCAGGAAGCACAGCGGAGTAATGGGACTTTATCGCCTTTGGAGAAGTTCAGATTTAGTAGTGTGACTGCCTCAAACTGAGATCAAGTAAGTCACTCACTTTTCTTTCCTCTTGGACGCTTGTGATGTATTAAAACCAAGCCTCTGGCTTTGGCCTTCTCTAGGAGAGACGGCCATTAGGAGAAAAAGGGACCGAGGTAGCCCAGACCTCCCAGCTTCAACGAGAGGGCTCTGTATGTGGCACTACCTCCTCTCTGCCTCTGACCAGGCACTTCGGGCACCATCAGTCGGCCACTACCGACCACCAGGCAGCTCCGTAAGCTAAAGAGGCACTTGCCCATTTGACCACAGTTAATTCGTAAATTAATTAATCTGCCCAAGTAATTGATAGTCAACAGTATTTACACACCTCTATGATTCTGTTAGGCTCCCAACAGCTTTATTAAAATATTGCTCTAATAAACTCTACCCTGACTAGCTTCAGAAAAAAACATACACAAGAGCTAACTCCATTATCAGCGAACTACAGGCTATGCCTAAGTCCCTCAAGCAGGTGACAATTTGATTTTTAAGTGGCTTACTGATACTTTGCATTGATGTAGCACCATTCAAACCAAATCTCAAAGTGCTCTATAAAACATTAATTAATGACAGATCATAATGTCCCATAGAGGATGGCACATTTTGCAGTACGCTGCCCTTTCAGAGACAGAATTTCCAGAGGTTGAGAGGCTTATAAAAGTTGTATTTCAAAAGCAACTGTGAAGCTGTGAACCAAGTTCAGAATTTGAAACAATCAATTTCTAGCTCTATCAGTAAGGACTCATTTCTTCTTACTGTGTGCTAATAACCAAAATCGTAGACATGTCGTTTTTGAGGTTTTTAAAGCAAAAGTAGTGTACTTCAGAAAGTTAAACGTCAGTGCTTTAGAAAAGCTTTCTAAATAGGTCTGATACTGGCCAGAAGTTTCTACCTGATGCAGAAATAGTTGAATTTTTACAGTAGGGGTGTTTACTCTAAAAGACACCAATTATTTGAAAACAGTGCTTTGTTGAGAGAGGAAAAGGCAATTTGCACTGAATAGCAATTTAAAAGTCCAAAACCAGCATTTAGGGATGCCTAGTCGTAGCAGACCTTTAAAGAGCATGCGCAGCATGACGGTTGCGACCACAGGCTCTGGAGCTAGACTCAAGTGCGATTTAGAGGCTGCTGTTCATTTACTGAGAGACATGGAAAAACGACTGACTCCATTTGAACTTCAGTTTCCTTATTTGCAAAACGGAGA
The DNA here is from genome assembly GCF_000151845.1 of Pteropus vampyrus. NCBI lineage: Eukaryota > Metazoa > Chordata > Mammalia > Chiroptera > Pteropodidae > Pteropus > Pteropus vampyrus. The sequence continues at coordinate 3,590,679 of NW_011888841.1, forward strand.
TAGGCTCTAACTCAGTTAAAACACACGTAAACACAGACGCGCGTGCGCGTTGGATATGGGAGTATGCCAGATTCTTACCACAGATGTATTCTAGTTCTCTAAATGGCAAATGTGGAAAAATCACCCGTGTCTTTTACCTCTCGAAATTTAATTTTTTAAGAATATGTAATCCACGTAAATTTACAAAGAGTATAAAATTGAAAAAGTACCTCTTTTGCTTGTTCCCAAGCCACCTAGATAACCTCCTCCAGAAGGAACCTCAAAATTAAAGTATATTTACACATTAGCTATAAATTTACAGACACATGATATTTTTGCATTTGCTCCTGCAACAAAAAATTGTTATATCTAATACAGATTGTCCTAAAGTTTGATTCTCAATATTATGTATTAGAAATCACTTCATGTTAATATGTTCAGAGCTATTCTTTTTAACAGCTGTATATTATTTCTTTTTAATGAATAGTTCATTAACTAGTTTTATATGGATGGGCCATAATTTTTGTCACAGTCCTTTTGTATCGTGACTAGTTTGGAATGAATCCTTGTACATAATTCATGTACCTATGCAAGTAGAGACAACATGAAATATGTACATATATATAACTAGGATAAAAAACTAGAAAAATTACCATGTGAAAGTGTGTAAGTTATTTCTGAACTGTGTTATATAGAAGTTGTCCGATTTGACAGTTCTACCTGTTTTTTTCTACCTCTGCCAAGACCATATACACTATCATTTTTTTGACTTTTGCCAATCTTATAAGTTTACATCTGTTTTATTAATTAGAATGCAAAATTAAAAAAATAAAATTTGGAGACATGGGAGAAACATGAATACCAACAACAACAAAAAACTTTCATTTAATGCTTAATTTTCACTGGTATATTATGTATAACTCTTAATAATGTAAAGATACCACCTGCTCAGTATCATTGCATGAATTTAGAGTGATGTTCATTTATATTACATAGGTAAATATAATTCTCAATTTTCATTTTAAAACATCAACTTCTAATTCATGTTTTTCATGAAGTTTTAAGTGATGTTTATATAAAATTAGATTGTCTAATCATCCCTCAGCTATTAGAATGTTTCTAATATTATCTAGAGAAGGTTAAACACTAGCCTAAAATATATTATCAGGATTGGTATTTGAGATATTTGATGCAAAGTTTTGAATACTTTATCTGATGAAGTTTTCCAGGAATGAAAGTTTGGGGCTCAAGGGTTATATGTTCATTTGTATTTGTCTTATTTGTTGAAAAGCAAGTTATTTTTTACTTTATCACAAATACAATTGGAGTAGTGTGTGTGTGTGTGTGTGTGTGTGTGTGTGTGTGTGTGTGTGTATAGCAAGCCCTGTTTTCGTTATATTCTTCGTTTCCTAATTGAAATAGTAGTGGAGGTGTTCACCAATATCACCTACATTTTCAAGAGACAGAATTTAAATTTAAAGTTGCTATTCTAACAGTTTGGAGTTGACATTTGTGAAATTGATGCTTATTTTACATGTATGCGATAAAAGTTTTAAGCAATTATTACTATAATTCTTCAACCTCAATTATGCTGATAGTTAAACACAATATTCGTTACAGCCTCGACAAGTTCTGTAATTGAATCACTCCCGTACTTCCTTTCCCCTTTTTTTATGGAGTTCACTCAAATTTTTTTCTGTGTTGGCACTTCTGCTGATAAAAGAAGCTTAGTATGAATACACAGAGATGGGGGGTGGGGTGGTGCATGTGTGGAAGGAAGGGTCACAGTGGCCAACACAAACATGAGGCTCTTCTAATTCATTTAAATCTGGTGTTATGGTCCACATATCTCCTTATTTTAAATGTGTCTCTATTCACATCGCTGCATAAAATTGATGCTCCATTATCATGTGCCATGTTGTTGGGTGACTTCTCGTATCCTTGCCGCATATAAGCCCTGGACACCGTTTGAGAAGGGCAAGGTACATAGCCCATAGTGTGTTAGGTGAGTTAAATGGACAATTTGTTTAATGTTTCATCAATTTAGTACTCCCTCCCTCCCTCCCTCCCTTCCATCTACCCACCCACACCTCCTCCTTCAAAGTGCTCTGACTCTCTGTGCAGCAGAAGAGGATTGTCTCTTTACTCATCCTCAGCTCTTACATTAATAGGACCAAATTTTTAATTTTCAGTTCTTTTAGGAGTCATTTTAAGAGAAGGGAGAACATAGATATTGATCAAAATGATCTACTTAGTCGTATGGAATGAGGGAATTTGCCCTACTGTCTGAGGGAAGAATCTAATTCTTCACACGGTATCCCACTGATTCAGTTGTCTCAAAGTGTGGTGTCCAGACCAGTGTCATCATCGTCACCTCAGAACTTGTTAGAAATATAAACTCTTGAGCCCCAACCCAGAGCTAGTGGACCCCCCAGACTCTCGCTTTCACAAGTCTTCAAGGTGGTGCTGAGCACCTGCTCAAGCTTCCGAACCTAGTGACTTCTGGTTGGCAGAATAAAGGACCTTGGAGGCTTTATTCTAAGATTTCTACTAGTTTTCTCGATATCACACACACACAAAAATTAGCAAAAGCTTGGTAAAAATGCATGCTGATCATAGAGGGAAACCAAATTATATAATTTTGCCAGTTCAGATCAGATTCTTCTATTTTGTTCCACAAAATACTCAGTGGTGATTCTACTCATCCCTGAAGAAGACTAAATATGTTATGTTGCCATATTAATTAGTCTGATGGCCATGACATATATTAAAGAACACAAACCAATATTCAGATAATTTATGCTTCTACAAAGTTATTTGTTGATTCTAATGTGGAAAAGTTTGAGAAGAGATAAGATATGGCAGAAATCTTTCTAATTCTTAGGTAATTGTGGCTAGAGGGAGAAACGGATATAAGCCTTTCCAAATTGCGTTGAAATATGGACACAATTTCTTTTTTTCCTCCAGTAAATTTCCATAGTCATTTCTCTAAATTCCCTTTCCATCATGGAACGCTCTGATTTGCAGATATGTATTATGCATAGCCAAGAACGGAGGCTTTCAGAAATTGTTGATTCTAACAAACTTCAAAGTTCTGAACATATGGCTGCTGTTGATTGAATTTATCTAGCACAACAAGAAACTAAGGTTTCCTTCAGCAAAGAACACTATGAAGTATCACTTTATGGAAAGCCGCTAGCTAGGACCAGAGTATGAAGTAACATGAGAAATGCAAATAACAGCAATATAATTAAACTGTCAAATGTGATAGAGAAATTTATGTGAAAATGCATGTAGCCCTGCTATTCTTTACTTCTTTACCCCCTTTTTAAAGGCAACATCAAAACAGTTACTTCCGAGCATATTTATAACCTGTCAAGAGAAAGGACTAGAGACTACATGGCTCTTCATCCCTGGGGGAAATGTTAGTTTCAAAGCACCACCGATGCCTCTGCTTTGTGCAATGGGTCGTTATGCTGATAAGTTTTACTGGTGTTAAAAACATAATTATCTAAAAGCCACTGGCATTAAAAACACCAGTGCATTTTTGTAATATGATTATAGAGACAAGATTATCTTTAATATGGGAGACATAAGTCTCAACATATTGATTGCTTTTTATGTGAAGAAAGAGCCAAATAACGACAAAAAATGTTGAAGAGGAAGTGCGATATGGTTGTCGGGAGATAGTGTTAAAAGAGATTCTTGCAGAGTAATATCGCTATTTCTGCTAACGCGGCACAAAACTTGGAACACGTCTAAATTTTCATGGTCATACATATGCACACACACAAAAAACGTTTCCTCTTACTTGTTTTCATTTTGTTTTCTATATACACTGAGATTATTTTATGTGTGAAGTGGCAAAATATCTCAAACAAAATTACAATAAAAAGTTATATGATTCAAAACTGAAAGAATACGACAGCAAATGTGAATGTTCTAAAATGAAGGACTTATTCCTAATTAGTAGGAGTTAATTATTGTTTGTCCAAGGAAAGAGAAAAGACTCAAAGATGACAGGCCATCTGAATAGCAATAAATGTAGGAGAGAGAAAAGAGAAGTATACATTTGTGATTAATTATTTTATTTATTTTAAAATATGTTATCTATTTTAAAACAGAAAATTATTTCATAGACCCAAGAAAAAATTTCATTTTAGCAAACCCTGAATTGTTTTTATGGAATGAATACAAAATCTGTAGTTTCAATCCGTTCACTAATAAAAAATTCTAAATACTACCTTTTTTTGCTAGGTCATTGTGAAGAGTAAGTAAAATGTTGTATGTATGACATATGATATGTGATATGATTTCACATGATATATGAAAGTGCACATATAAAGTGCTGTTATCTCCAAGCTTTATAAAAAAATATTTATCAGTATTTCTAGGTATATAAATTGCCCCTAATCCAACAGTATCACAAGTGCCTCGTAGGTCAGCTTGTTTTAATTCCGTGTCTCTTACAAGTGAGAGGCATTTACCCAGATCCCATACATTCATTAATTCTATTTAGGTGATCACTGATGCTGCAGGTTCCAAAAGTAATAACATATGTTAATTTTTCATAATAAAAGTTGATATAAAAAAAGGTGAAGGAGGGAAAACAGGAAAGCAGAAAGAAAGGTTTCATTACTTCATGACGAGAACACAAACAAACAAACAAAAAAACACATGGATAATCTATAGAAATGGGCCTACGTCGTTTACCCAAGGCCAGGAGTCACCTTTAATCCCCTCCGACTCCCTCCCACTGCATAATCATCCTGCCTTAAAAACCTTCCCCCTAACAGAGGCTAATTCAGAAGTGATTTTGTGAAAGGAATTTCTTGTGTCTCCAACTGGGAGGTCTTTACTTCCTCCCAGGAAAGTTGTCACCAATTGTCTTTCTCTTTCTTAAAAAATATATTTTAAAATAATAGTTGATGTACAATATATATTAGCTTCAGGTCTAGACATAGTGATGTGAGATATATGTACCTTACAGAGTATTCACCATAAGTCTAGCAACCATCCGTCACTGCACCAAGTTCTTACGATATCGACTCTCTTTCTTGTGCTGTACATTGCGCCCCCGTGACATATTTCATGACGGGAGGTCTGCTCAATCCCCTTCACATTTTTGGCGCATTTCCCCATGACCCTTCCCTCTGATGGAAAACCGAAACAGACTCACTGATACAGAGAACAAACTGATGGTTCCTGATTGTCTCTTATTTCTCTCAGAAGAGTAGTCACTGGACTGGTTTATTATAAAGGAAAGAATAAGAATCTTTCTGTTGTATTTTCCCATATTTTTCACCAATTTCATGTTGACTTCATTCTAAGCAACACACGTTGCCTGGGGTCTGAATGGGTGGCTTCAGCCCCCGAGTAAATTCAGGTCCTGCCAATTCACTTGCACGGCTTACCAATGGACCTCTCTCCCCGTTTCTACACGGGACAGGGAGGGGCCACTGGGGGGCCCTTGAATAAAGTGTGTGGCCACACGCATACACACGCGCTCCACAGCCGCCCTTCCCACAGGGCATACAGACAGAAAGAGAGGTTGTGTTAATTTAGCCATCGAAATAAATTTTTATAATAACTTTATAATATATAAAGTATATAACTTTATATAATATATAAAATATGTAAGTATAATAACTATAACATTATATGATTTTATAATAAGTTCATGGTATGTGCTGTGATTCTGTGGCTCAGAACTTTAGATTAAGAGCAGAGTTACTTTGGGGGCTTATATAGTATTTTGGATTCTCACCACTTGCTATATGCATATTTTATTTTATATTTTATTTATTTATTTATTTTTTTAGTCGAGGCAACCCTTGGTTGACCTCACAGATTGCAAGGACCTTGTCAGTTTACAATCCCTTATTTTTTATTTTTTCCACCTACAGCACCCGGTCTTCCTAGGTGGTCTCTCATCCAAGTACTAACCAGGCCCAACCCTGCTTAGCTTCTGAGATCAGACGGGATTGAGCTCGTTCAGGGTGGCATGGCCGTAGACTATACACATATTTTCAATATCACTAGGGCAGAGACAGACAGACACTTTCTTAAATACTAATCTGAAGCAGTCTGTTAATTTAGGTTTGTATATTCTGAAAACTCTCTTTAGAAACTGAAAGTTTAATATAATTATAAAACATATTACTTTTAGAGTGATATAAAACTAATAAAATCCAGGTAATAAGCCTCCAACAATTAATGGGTTTTATAGAGGTTTTTCAAAATATATATTGGTGATACTATCTCATCTCCCACTGTTACACTTATTATGATCCCAAAACTGGTAACGTTCTTGAAATGAAATTCACAAAAAGTAACAGGATTCTTAGAACTTTTAGATTCACAAAAAGTAACAGGATTCTTAGAACTTTTGGACAGTTTGACATGTTAGTGAGAAAATGCTAAGCTGACTTACAAAAAGTCAATTCAATCTCTGTGCTTTCTCTTCATTTTGTCTTCTGAGTCAAAATCAGTTAAAATCACCATGTTCATCTACTTCAAATCTGAGATACTGACCAGCAAATAGATCATTCCTTAGCCTCATGGAACTGGCTTTACTGTTGGTGTCACTGGCGCTCCCAGAGCTTCCTGGTGATTTCTACGATAGGTCGTGATAGGCTGTGTTCAACTCAATGCACGCTTACTCCATCCCTCCAACAAACAGTTCCGAGGTGGATTGCGTGAGGATGCACGGTCCGTGTCAGAGAGCAAGGTGAATGAAAGGGTGACCAAAGGAACTGCAGGAGTGGGTCAGAGCCACGCAGCACCCTCGCTACAGCAGACAGGATCACGGCACTCCTTGTCTGGGGTTTATACAGTTTTCAAAGCAGCAGCCCTTTGTTCTCAGCTCCACGGTTCTCCAGGCCTGTGACCTGCTCATCAAGATGAGAAGTACAGCCTTTTTGCTCTTTCTGAAGATGTGAGAATCTTTTGAAGCCGAGTTAGCTTGTAGTTGGTGCAAATAGTAAGAAGAGAAATGAAGGCATTTAGTCACACTAGTTGCAAAATCTTACATAAAGGGATATTGAGGGGACTGATTTACGAGTTTATGGGATTTTGTAAAAATGACCACAGTAAGTTTGAGGAAGGACAGTCGTAACCCATTAGGAAAATCGCATAATGCCATAAAGAGCTTTTATGTGATGAGAGATGGCTTTTCACCCCATTCGTGTTTCTATTCTGGAAGACCAATTTGATATTGGCGTTTAAAACAAACGATTTCCGGAGTAATCTACCTCCATGGAGATAACACTTGTAGACAACGGTAACAGCAAAATGTGTCTTCCTGGCTTTGCTGAGTTCCTGTTTTCATGTGGTTTGTTCCAGCCTCTCCAAATCACAATCCACGCTCACACCAAACTCAAATTACAAAAGCTGTGGGTGTTGCCTCTTCCTCACTTCTCAGCCTCATGTCTATCGTGCATTAATCATCAGTGTCCTTTTTGTGGTTATATTGGAATTTTATATTTTAGATTACAGATTCGATGAATCAAACAATCATCTTCATTTGTATAATCTGATACTTTCAAGGAAAAGTAGCTAACTATAAGAAAGGCACAAATCTAAATTTGGAGAGTAATAAATTTTGATGTATTTCAAATTTACATTTGCTCTAAATCAATATTTTGGATGTACTATTTTTTTTTCCCCACAAATATTCTTCCAGGTAAAAGACTTTTTCTATTACTGATTACTTGGTAACTATTTACCGTCGATGTGGCCTTGGTATAGTCTTGTGTCCCTCTGTGGACACGGGGCTGGAAAAGCACTTGATCTGAGTTGCCGTGAGGACTGGCAAACAAATTCGTGTAAAGTGCATTTTCTAAACATATGCAGTACGCTTTTGAGAATTTAGCCTTTACTAGTATTTGCATTCCACTTTACACTTTTGTAAGTTCGTTCACATATATTTTTGACCCTAATAGCCTTATGAAGTAGACAAGCTTGAATATACCCATTCTAATTCAAAAGTGTAAGAAATGTTTCTTTATTTCTAGAGGGTATGAGTAATCTTATCAAAATAGATTCAGTGGAATGAGAGTCATAGCAACATTACATGATTTTCCAGGTTACAGAATCAGTGACAAACCTAGGGCAAACCCTCGTCAGGTGCTTTGAGTTTCAGTTTAACTTTGACTTTCTCATGTCCTTTCTAGAGAGACAACTCTCAAAGGATGGAACGGTGTTTTATCCTAAAACCATTAGAAAAGTTGTATAACCATAAGTGAATTTTGATAAAAATTCTTGACAAAAAAATTCTTATTTTCATTCTTTGACCCAATACTTGAAAATACTTTTGGACCAAATCTCCTTAACTGAGCATTAATGATTATCTTTTAGATGAAGTGGAAAATTAGTCACAATCCTATTCCCGGTTTACCTGTAAACACTTTTCTTTTCTCCCCTCAAAAATTTTTACTGACTAAGGAACTCAGTCGGTTCATCCCAGTTCTGACAATAATTGCCAGGGGCGGAACATCCCTGAGAACGGCTCCTGTGGTCTCAGGAAGCCCACGACCTCACGGCACTGGGGCAAGAGAGGTGTGAACGTCGTACGCAAGGAAGAACCTAACCAAGGCCAGGCACGCAGATTCTTTCAAGTGTTTTTTTTGATGGCAAGGAAGAGGTTTTACTCCAGCCTCTGGCAGTCCCCTCGACATCACACACAAGCTCTGCAGATGTCTAACTAGAAGAACTAGAGCAGCAGACAGTCAGATATACGTGTTACCCATTTTCCTACCTACACTTCTGCGTAGCAGCCATATTAGCCCCTGGGGCATATATAACTAGAAATGGCAAAGATACGGACAAAACCGAGTATAGCCCCAGTTTAAAACAGGCATCTAAATGAGGCAGAAATTTCCCCGAATGTAAAGATGCCTAGTATATGACCAACGATTCATGAAAAGGTAAACTACAAAGTGCTTTAAGAGTATCCTAAAGAGAGTTCCAGAATTGAAAGTCTAAACAAACAGGACATATGATGTTTAAATAGAAAATACTTCATTCATTTTCTTTGTAGCCATTTTAATCCATTCCAAGGATAATTCTTTTTCTGCCTTGGGCAGACAATGCTTTCATGTGTGAGGGGAGGGTGATCACTCACAGATAATCAACAATTCTCTGATTACTATAGTTCCGTTTAAAAAAAATCCAACTTAATAATTATCACATATAATCCATATAAGAATAAACCCTTTCTTACTCCAGTCACTGTTAAGTGGCTCCCCCTCCAGCTCTTGCTGGCTGGAAGACTACACACAAAGGAGAGCAGGGTAGGCTTCCTCTCTGGTCCCATCCAGCATTGTCCTGCCGTGTCCCACTGCATTAGACTCCCTGAGACCACGCCAGCTTCCAGCGAGGGGAAGGGAAGGGACAGAAGAGGCAAGGAATGGTCTCCGTGAATTCGAATCAGTCTTTTCTTGGTTGGTTTTCTCTGACTATGGCAAGTATTAATTATTTTTCTTTTGCCTCATTTCTTTCCAAAATAATAATAAAAAAATACCTTTACTAGAGATATCATATCAGCAGTTTCTCCTCTGTCTGGTCTCTTAAGACATGTCCCTCAGCCTTGTGTCATCTGGTAGGATGCCTCTAGCTTCCGTCTTGTGAGATGTGTTTTCTGCTCAAGCCAGCTCTCTTGAGTACGATGTGGGATAATGTCAGGCTACCTTGCTCTAGTGGTCCTCATTCTAGTGTCCTACATACACTTTTTGCTCCTACAGATTCTGGAGGAATTAAAGATGTCCCTCTCCATCACACACCAGGAAAGAAGCTGGTTGGTGGCAACCAGTCTCTCTTTAGCAAAGTCTCTGTGATAAGTCTTTTCCTCTATTCGATCTTTGCAATGTTAAATCAATAGCAGCAAAGTTCATTTGTCACGCATACATTTGAAGGGACCGACGCCTTGCGTATCAGGAAAGAAAAAAGAAGTGCTTTCTAGTGTGACATTTTCATTATTAGGTTTATCTGCAAAAACAAAACTCTCACTCTAGCAGAGAGCCAGGACTTTTATGGTTCCCTTCACAATTTTATAATCCCTCATGCTACAGGGCTTCGATTCCAAAGAATAAAATGTGCCAACTGCTTTTCCTGGAGTGTCCTCAGTAGCACTGTCTGTCTCATTCATGTCACCGCTCACAGGAGAAAGCTTCTGTCAGTGAGACCTGGCACCTCGACTGCTCCGAATGTCAGCCGCTCTGCCTCAGGCAGGTCCAGCAGGGCTCCGACCGGCTGTGTGTGGACACACGGGGCATCGGGGCAGGAAACAAATAGTCAACAGGTGTCATTCAAGTTAACCCTGCAAAGTAGAATGAGCCTTAAATTTGGCCATCTAAAATTCTCTCTATATAAAAGCACAAATTTCGAGAGTTCTTGGTCTTTTCGACTTAAAGATTTAATAATATGTTAATGATTTTGGCCTTTTCTTCTCCAGTGAACGCCGATGAAGGTGGATAATGAGTCTGAGGGAGGATGCACCGCGTGACCGGGACGGGGCCGTGGAAGTCTGCAGGCTGGTAGGTCTGTGATTAGATTTTGTCTAAGCCACACACAAACCAAGCAACACACCTAAGCGATTTGAACCTTATCTATCTTGTTTATAAGACAAGTAGAAGAAGGTTAATTTACTAGGTTGTGGTGAAAATGAATTAGGAGAAGTGCAAGATTCTTGGAATATGGTAAAGCATGTAAGAAATGCAACTATCACCGTCGTCATCATCATTACTTCAAAGGTTCGCCAAGAATAAGATTCTGCATTATGTGTTCTATGTATCTATTTAAGTATGTGTGTATCTTTCGTCTCCAGTATGGCAGATAATAATTAATATTCGATTCTAAAGGTATAAATATTTAGAGAAAGAGGTCAAACAGTAGTTGTCTGGAAAACTGCATTTGCATTTGTGTGATCTCAGTAAGAATAAGAAATGCTTAAAGAACATTAAACAATAGTTTATATAATTATGATTTTTTTTTTGGAAAATAACAGAAAGAACAATGGTATTAGGAAGTATAAAGTCTTGTAAGCTGTATATTTAGCAAACAGTGACATTTCAAAGTTTTTTAAAAATCTCCCCCTGAATTAGTGTCAATTTCTATATCAGGGGACCTCACTCCTCTTTTTCATGTACTTTAGAGGTTTAGTGACCAGAAATAACTGGTCGCTAATCACATTTCTGCTCTGTTGATTTCCAGTCCCCAGAACAGCAGCTTCAGGAAAATGTAGACAAATTTAAGATTTTACTGAAAATTAACCTGATCCTAATTAGACTTCATAGAGCATTCTTCCCATAGTACAAAGGTTTTTGAGTGTGAGTGATCTATGTTTAAGACAAGTTTGTTAATATACTTTTAAAATAATAGTTGTAGTCTTAGACATTGAAAACAAAAATCGTGGTATATTTCTGAAGTATCATGTCTTCGTGGATATTGGCCTGTTTAACCAAACACTCAGAGTTCGTAATCATAATCAATGATGCTATTTTGGGGAAACAGAATTAATTTTCTGAAAGCTTGATAATAATGGATCTAATAGGAGAACAAAAGCAAAAAATTAACGAATCAGCCCCAGACATGAAGAACTTGTACTTAACCTTAGCAGAACTGGTTGGGAAATAATTCCATGCAGAAGAAACTTGTTTAACACTTGGCTCTATTTATCTTTTGATCATAGAAATATTAAGTAGATTTGCTCCCTTTGACATATTTCTTCCATATGGGAAGGAACACATAGGTGTGCTGTGATTACACCGAGAACATATGTGTTCAGCTGTCCAGTTCATTTTAGGTAATGCTTTCATTGCGGATTATTTGCCCAAAGGGTAAGACCCAGGCAGTTGTAAGTTAAGAACTTGAACGATTTTCTGCAGATGTGTTCACACGGTCTAGATGGGATGATGCACAGAGCATTAACCTTGTGGATCTAATAGCCGAGAGTCAGTGATGGGTTCTGTTCTCAGAATGAATCTCGTGACCAACAAGATAAAGAGACTACGTCATGGATGGGCTATTTAGACAAATGTTGGTTTTTAATGGGTGTAAACCTGTTCCAACACTGGTCAAATAATCTACTTTGAATATGTGCAGTTTAGTGTACTTCAGTTATAGTT
>NW_011888841.1:3604747-3613712 GCF_000151845.1 Pteropus vampyrus
GCTCTGTAGTCTCCAAGCACATTTTCCTAATAGCAGGAGTATGTGTTCCTGTGGTTAAAATACAACCGAATGCATACTGAAAATTTAGCAAAAGTGTAGAGGCATATCGGCTGGAGAGTTGTTTGTTACGAAAGGAAATTAGAGAAATAATTCAGAAAAGGCTCGTCTACAGCCACGCCACCCTGAACAAGCCCGATCCCTGTCTGATCTCAGAAGCTAAGCAGGGTCGGGCCTGGTTCGTACTTGGATGGGAGACCACCTAGGAAGACCAGGTGCTGTAGGCGTATAAAATAAAAAATAAGGGATTGTAAACTGACAAGGTCCTTGCAATCTGTGAGGTCAACCAAGGGTTGCCTTGCCTAAAAAATAAAAAAATAAGGGATTGTAAACTAACAAGGTCCTTGCAATCTGTGAGGTCAACCAAGGGTTGCCTTGCCTAAAAAATAAAAAAAAAAGAAAAGAAAAAGAAAAGGCTGGATTCGGTTTGAGCGGTGTCATGCTCTAACGTCACGTCAGGGATGTCCTCCCGTTCCGACTTCACTCTCCTCGGCCCAGAGCATTTCCGTACCTCTCTGCTTTTATGGGGAGCACATCAAGGGCAGGGCATATTTTAGTCATTTTTGTGCTTGGCTCATAATAGGCATTCCATAAATGTTGAGTAGTGACTAAACAGACTCTCAAATGTGTGGAGGAAGAGTGATCACCGAAAGGTCGGGATCTGGGAATGGTGTGACAGCTCGTGGGTCACTAAAGGCAAAGGACTTCGTCATCGTACTTGACTGAGGTCAGTGCTGGTTGTAGAAACAAACAGTAAGATGGGAGCATTGAATGAGAGTATTCGTACTCGGCTAGACTGTTAATAGGTGGTATTTCAATTATAACCTGCGACCTTATAAAGTAATGATGATCATTCCTACTTTACAAATGAAGACATGGAATGAGACGTGCACACGGTCATGGTGGTGGGAGGGCTTCACGCTGTGTGCATTCTCCTTCCTACACGTGGGGCTTCCGTTTCTGGATGTTCACTCACCAAGGGACTGGAGACCTCGCTCTCTTTCTCCGGGAAGGATCTTCATTGTCACCGATACCAACAATACAATTACTGTTGCTTATACGCTGCTTACTACTTATCGTTTTCACATAAACTTTTGTATACATTATCTTAAATTACATAACTTTATGAGGTTCACAGGACAGGTGATTATTACCATTTTATATATGATGAAAATTAGATTGCAAAACATTAAGAGAATTGACCAAGTTAATATGCTGATAGTAGAAGATACTGGACTCAAACTAATCTTCTACCTCTAACTCCAGCGCTGTTTCCATGATACCAAGATAATTACAGTAATTAAACAGTAACTATTAATTGTAGTTTGTCCATTTATTAAGTATTGTCATCCTGCAAATGGTCTCCTGCGATAATCATATGCATGCTATCCGGCTTTATGTCTGGTTTCCTTCCCTACTTCCTCTTCTTCCTCAGATAAATTATCTAATATGGCTCCATAGCTTGGTTAATGTCCATTAATAGCATTAATAGGAGGCAACTATTAGGGTATTTATTGAGTTAGTATTTTTTTTTTGTTATTAAATGAGTATACTTTCTACAGTCAAACGTCATTCTGTGAGTCTGGTCAATTGCTAAGGTTTATAAAAGTGTAAACACTATACTGTTAAGACCTCAGCTAACTGATAGAAACGAGTGACTGTAATTCCATTGAGAACCATTAGGAAAAAGTGATTAGAGATGACACAAAACGTAAGTAAGGTCTCATTGTTTTTGGTGGTTTCGTGTACACAGCTATTTAAGTGCATCAGTACAGGAGTGTATTGCTTAAATATGAAGGAAAAGAGTGAAATAAAATCAGAAGAAATTAGAGGTGGAATATTCATACATGCATGTTTAATTGGGAGCCTACTATGTTCCAGGCTGTAGTGCTAGAGAATCATTTAAGGTTTATACTATCCTTAAAACACAGACACTTAAGCATTTTACAAATGATGACACTGAATCTGAGCAAAGTTAGGACTTTCCCAAGGCCCTTTAGATGGTGTTGGAGCTGTCATCTGACCTCGGCTTTCTGATTCACAAAATTTCTTTCATTTTGCTTCATCGTATTTTATCACATGACGGGAAGACATAATAGGTTGATTTTTACCCCATTATTCACCTAACAATTTGGGACACTTGGTGAGATCTGAACATTTTCCTCTTGCACCCTCTTCTTGAATAAAATCTTTATATCTATTCTTTTCTTTCTGTTTTGAGTTAATATGCCTGAGTAAAGAGAGGTTCAATTTCCTTTGTCCTTTTCTCCATAAACTGTTCTGTGATAGTTCCTAAGACTGCAATCTTATCAAACCACATTATGCTAGATGAGGAAAACAAATTTATTTTGCCTCTTGCAGGAGAATATACAGTAAATACAGACAAAATTACTAGACCTGTCAACTGGCTGCTGAGTAAATATGTGACATATTCATGCCATTTTCTCTAGAAACTAGCATTTCTCATTGATTTATGGTTAAGTATACCACTAACAAGAAACTGCCAAATAAAAACAATTGAGTTCATAATTTAAGAAAATATTCAAAGAGGAAATAAAGTTACAGAAGCTTCACCATTAATGTAGTCATGGCTGAGTACAGTTAGTGCAGCGAACACACATGCATTATATTGTCTTACTTGAGGTGACATGAGGCCGGGTTCACAATACTGGCTGAGCTCTGCACCACTGAAATAGAGGCTTCCGGGAGAAAGACACATTTCACACCTGAATGGTTTTTTGCAAATTGAAATCGGTGCTGCTTTCTCTCAGAGAATTCTGGTCCTGAAGTTTTATCCTTGCCAAAAATATCCCCTAAATGATTCTGTATCTTGATTTTGAGTTCAGCTTCCTACAGAGATGCTAAGGCTGTATTTGCATCAAATTATTTATTTTCTTAATTTTATTCTTTTAATACCATAGATTTTTTTTCTTTTTTCTTTTGGATGAACCAAGAAGAAAAGGCTTATACCAGCTTGTGATCAGCAAGAAGAGGTCTTCCCCCTTGTAATTCCTAGCTTGGGGAATTTGTTTCAATATTTCTGCCTCTATCCTTCAGGAAATATTTGTAACAAACTCATTGCACTTAATAGTGCTTCACATAACTAATCGCTGACATTACCATAAAAGCTAAAACTAAATTTAAAGTAGTAAACACATTGCTCATTCTTATGCAAGTGTTTTTCATATGTTAAAGTGTCTAGCAAGTATTCTGAATTTAAAATCTAAGCCATATTTTAATAGGAATAATGGGAGAGCAATAAGCAGTTATAATTAAAGCTTGAAAACTAGTTTAACTAAAAATGAAATGAATTTTGGGCACTGATCTTAATCTTCAAAACTATATTGGTAGCCAAAAGGTCATTGTCCCGAGATTTCTTTCTAGCAGTAGCAGGGGCGAGGGAAGAAATAAGCTGTGGAGAAAAAAACTCTATATGTTATTAACTAGCAAGACTTTTTAGAAAAGTGCTCACTGTATGTAGAACATAGTGCTGATACTTCATGATCTGGCTTTTACTCCACCCCCTTGTACGAAGCGATAGTACTGTGGGATGTAGAAACTGAATCTCAGATTATTTTGTGTCAAAAAATACCCTCCCGCTCACTGTTTTTATACACTGCTGAGCTTTTAAACTTCACATGCTTGAGTTCCATGTCCCCCTGATCTTTGCTGCCTTCCTCTATCTCAGACCTTTAAGGACCATCTCCATCTGTTTGCTCTTTTCCCCACTCCCTTATGATCATTTGAGGTGACTGAGTGACAAGTCTAATAAAGATAGGTATGTGATAAAGTATTATATCGGATAACATACTTCCAATTTAACAGTGACTTTTTTGTGCTAAGTTTTAGCAAGAGTCATTTGTTACTGAGCAATTCGGGTTGTAAGTTCTCTCCTTGGCTCTCAGAGCGCATCGCAGGTAAATCAGGATTTTGTGCAAGCAGTCTTGTAGTTGTTAACATGTTAATAAACATAAATCATAGCACATTATGGGGGCCAGTTTCAAAGTCAGCAAAGTTACATCTTGACAAACTTTCCCCTCCTTCTAGGCAGCTGCCCCTGACCCACTCTCTTTAGATGACTCTGTCCTCCTCTGTAGTCTACGAACTCAATGTCCCCTGGACAAACGCCCGTATTCTGGACTACCCTGTGTAGACTTTCTTTTGTCCTCAGCCACCCTGCTTGCGTCACGTTTGTGGTCTGGTTGCTGTTATATCCCAAGGTGATGACAGCTTGTCATGGCGCTGTGTAACCAGCTCCATGCTGACCAGAGCGGAGGGCAGGGCTGGGTGCGGTTTAGTGACTGGTAGGAATTGGTTATCATGGAAAAGACAATTATGGCCATCAGAGTGATAGTGAAGTTCAGGTAATTCAGTATCAGCAGGATTGCTGAAAGGCAAGGGACACATGAGCAGGGACATTCATAGGAGTAAGGAACTATTTTCTGTACCATTGTAACACCCTGTGATCACATTGATTATCGCGCTTTCCTGCACTTCAGTATAATCACTGGATTACTAGTCTATCTCCTCCAAGAGACAATGGATTTCTGAGTTCATGGACTGTGCCTTTGATCTTTGTATTCCTAAAGCTTGTCACATAAAGTTGTCAAGTAAATAATGCACATTTAATGATTACATAGGGATTATTATTTTAAAAAGTCTTCTCTGCTGGAAAAATTCTTTTATTCCGGATTCCTCAGAGCCATTCCCTTGTCTTCTACCTGGAGATCTGACTTTTCTAAGTCTCAGATTTCATAGTTTATACATCATCAGTCACACTATGTGATTGAGATTTTTAAATAAGTTCAAAACCAGAGAAACTAGAGATTTGCCTAGAGCCTGGTTTCCTAGCTCTTCCAATAGTTTTAGGGTCACATAATACGCTGTATTAAATAACTTTCTGCTTCAAAATAGTTAAAATGGAGAATTAGAAGCAGGGGGCGTGATTATGGTCTGCCAGAATGGGATTCAAGAATAAAGATATGATCGCTCGTGTCTTTTAAAGTAGAAATATTATTAATTTGAATAAATTCTAAGTTTATGATTGAGACAAAGTCTTTTTTATACTTTTTATTTCTAGCAAAAATAAATAAATAAATAGTGCCTGAAATATAGTTCAGTGGCCGTGTGGGAACTAACGAGGCCTGGCAGATTACCGTCTTGTCTCAAGGCAGCACTGGCTGTCGGCGATGAAGGACATCGTATTTCTTATGCAAGTCTGAAGAGTTACGCTAAAAGAGAGAACTTACTTCTGCAGAAAGGAAATTAGGACTTGTTTTTTAAGCTCTTAAAAAAAGTTATAAAAAAGAGCTCTATTGGTGTCAGTATACTGTGTGGTTTTGGTCACCGCTTTGTTTTTCTTTTTTATAGTAAAACACCATATCATGGTGGGCATGACAGAGAAAAGGAACCAAAAATAACGATCAAGGAAGTTTTGAATATTTAAGGACAACAGGCAAATATTAGTCCATTAAAATTCCTTAATAAAATGGAATTCTAACGTTTAAAAATTTTATAAAATTGATCTTACCTGAAATTAAAAAAAAAAAGTCACAACACAAAGATTATAATTTAAGGATGTGATTAAATATTTTCTAACATGTTTCTTTGAGACAATCTTGAAGACATTTATGTATTATTTATATAAGTGACATAAGAACTATGTTATTTATATAAGAGCAATTACCAAATAAGAATTAAATCCATAGCTAATATGTTTTGATTAGAGATACACCTTCCTAACCAATTTGAGGTCATCATTGTCTGAACTGTTCTCTCAAACATACATGCATATGTATATATGTCGTTATATGCTTTTTGACCCAGTTGGGGTTTAAGCAGCAGAAATCATTTATGGCTGCCGAAAACACTATATGTTATTAGTTGACACGTAAAGTGCTGCATTCATAGTCAACAGAGTAAAATGGAGGGGCGGTTTTGCCAAAAAAAAGAGTGATTAAAGTTTTAAAAAAAAATTCTAAATGAGCCTATAATTCTGGCTTAATTAGGAAAGACAAAAACTTCAGACAGACATGCTAGAGAGAAACACAGGAGAAAACAAGCTACTTTAAAAAAATGTCGAAGTCTCATTTTACAAATCATTGAGTATTAGATTTTTCCAGGAGATGTAAAAGATTTCACGTAGGTGCATCGGGTATTAGAGCAAAGAATGAATTGAAAGGCAGAGCTCTATCCAACCTGCTACAACATGCAGGTGCCCTGGGAGGCTTTTCTATTTAAAGGAGAATCCATTAAAATATGTCTGGATGGGAAGCCAAAGAGAAAGCAGAGGTAACTCAAAATCTATTTCTTGTGATTTTGGAATTCAGGAGAGTGCTTTTTCTGCTCTCTTCCCTCCTCCTCCTCTTCTAAGTCCCTCGAACTTTTAATTAGTTCATTCCATTCATTACAGATACTCTAGATTCGATCACTTGTTAAAATCCTATTGACTGTCTTATAAGATCCTTTTGTATTTTCCCAGAATTGGTTCATTATGTCAGCCGATTCTGTCTCTATGAAAAAAAATATCACATGGTAAGATCTGAGTTTATAGGACGATTTTCTCTCTTACCGCCCCCTCTTTTATTTGCTCATGGGTGTCCTCGCTCTAAACATTTTTCATGTAGTGTCATAACTTTCCATCTTTAAAAATGCAAAGTGTTGGAAGAATTCTGGTGACTTGCATTTAAAAAAAAATTCTTCGCTACCTTTTAAAAATGTCATATGGAGCATAAAATACTCAATACCTCGTTTGAACTTAAATCTCTTGAGCTAGTCCTAGTTATATTTGTACAGCTACTATATGGCACACAAATATAAAATCTCAGTGATTAAAATAGGTTACTGCTAATGTTAAAAGTATGCCTGCCTGTGTGTGTGTTTATATTCAGTAATTTTGGTAAATAAGGTATTAAGCATCGCAGATATGTTTGAACACACACACACACACACACACACACACACAATCTTTGGTTTTGCTGATATTTTCTCTGTCCCTTATACTTTATCCACGAATGAATTTTTCTTTAACTTTTAATGACTACATATGACCCTTCATTCGGCTGTAAAGTTATCATAGGCAAGGATCTTGAGCTATTCAGACAGTATCCCTGACGCCTAGCAGTGCATGGGGCACGGAGCAGGAGGGAAATGGGTGAGAACGGAAGGCACGGCCTTGCACGCCCGCGCAGGCTGAGCACAGCAGATCCTGTGTGTCGGCTTCACACACGCTGAGGGGGAAGTGAGCAGCGTGATCGAGTCACACGAGCGGATGTCTCGTCTTCTGGCAGCGCGGTGGCCGTCGCGCACCCCATTCTTCCCGGGTGGCTTTGGTGCATCCTGGCCGTCAGCGCGGAGGGTGCGGCAGGGACGCGACAGTCCTGAGTCGGGCTTGCGCATCGCGGAGTCAGCGTTTCCGGCTGTTAGTGGACATTTCTCCCGCCCTCTTGCAGATCCCTCAGGCTACTTGATACATTTTTACACACTTTTCTGCTTAAATAGCTACATTAAATTCCATTGTTTGTAAATAGGAACACTAATCAATAATCTCCGAGAATACAATAATGTGATTACAGTGCATCTCTAGGTCAATTTAAACTACGAATTATTTTACTTTAACTGGAAGATGCAGGAAGATGATAGACGTATGTGTGAATGAGGGTGTATGGTTTATTTTTTTCTTAACTATGCCAAACAGGTTTTAGTTCTAAAGTGCATAAATGAAGTTATTTTGATGTTTATGCGATATGTTTTAATTACAGAATATAAATAGTAAGCCTTACATAGTGCTTCATTTTCAATATTTCTTAAGTGCTTTTACATGTTTGTTTCATTTGATAATTATAAAAATCCAAAAGAGGGTAGATATTGCCCATAATTGCTATGCTAATTGGAGGAAAATTCAGGTTTCTATGTAGGTGTCTCATTCTTCCTTCATACTGTCTACAGGTTCTTATTCTTTCCGTGCTTCCTTAAGCTACATTTGGGCTTCAGTGTGTGAACACCACATAGAACTGACACCTCTTTCTGGTTCTACTTTACTCAAGGGCCAGAAACACTGAGTTTCTGGGTATCTTCAGCCAAAACGACAGGCAGCCTCTCTAACTGGATTAAGTCTTAACTAGATGTGTCAAGTCATTAGCAAAGAGGCTGCAACAGCAGAGCAGCACTTGGACATTCCTCAAATCTTTTTAGTTTTCAGTATATTCCTTAAAAATGAAAAATTTATAATGATCACCACTGAGACCATCTTATTGCATATAAAAAATAATTTTTAAATCTTCTATGTTCACAAAGTCTCCAAAAAGAACTGAATTTATGGCCCACGGACAATCTTTAAGAGAGATGATGGTATGACATGAAACCTCCGCTAATAAGATTTGCACTCGTGGTTGCTGTAAAATCATGTACGACAGGAGTACGGTAATAGAACCCTGTGCAGCATGCTCTTCCATGATAACGTGACAGGAGCTTCTCTTAAATTCCAAGCTCTAATTTGGAAAACTGTTCCCATAACTTATAAATATATTGAGTAAACAAATGAAAACATAGAAAATAGAATATGTGGGCAGATGTCAGATTCTAGTAATATTTAGTGGCCCTGTGTGTATATTCATAAAGTCAAAGGTATTTTTATGACTAGTTCAGGTAATATTTGAAAAACATACCAGTGATTACTCTTTATTTCTTAAGATTTCGCATTTAAACTGTTAGCTTTGATCTGAGTGATGTTATTTTCAGAAAAATAAATACATTCGGTGATGCTGAAGTTATATGTATAAATTTCTAGATCACGTTTCTTTATAAATGGTTTTCTAGGTTAGCGAGGGGCACTTGGAAGCATATTAATATTCTCATGTCACTAGGATGTGAATGATGCATTGTCATGGTCATCTCACAAGTGACACCC
>NW_011888841.1:3613762-3614278 GCF_000151845.1 Pteropus vampyrus
CTAGGTTAGCGAGGGGCACTTGGAAGCATATTAATATTCTCATGTCACTAGGATGTGAATGATGCATTGTCATGGTCATCTCACAAGTGACACCCTGGAGTGTTCAAAGAGCCAGTGCCATCCCAACAGCAATTAATTACATCCAAAAGAACATGTAATATTTCACTTGATTATAAAGTATTTTAAAAGTAATTACTTCTGAGAAACTACAGAAAAATATACCATTTATTAAAAAACATCTAAAGTCAGACACACTGAATTGGCATCACATTAAACAATTTTGAGAAAGTCTGCAGACTTCGGCGCTGAACTTGTTATCGTTGCTGCGAGATTAATATTTCCAGAGACTTGTTGAAACTTTTAATGAATAACAAAAATTCTCATGTTTATACATGGTAATATAGAATGTAGGTGATACAAGAAGCTTGGCTTAATTATCTGAATTTTGGTTAGGTTACACTATTATTTGGATATTTCAGAGCATTCAGATAAAGGTCCACTGCAAATTTTAATCTT
>NW_011888841.1:3614328-3617985 GCF_000151845.1 Pteropus vampyrus
TACACTATTATTTGGATATTTCAGAGCATTCAGATAAAGGTCCACTGCAAATTTTAATCTTTGAAATATTTTACCTCATTTTTAAAGAAACAAAGATAAGGGCTTATACAACAGAAGTTAAAGCTCTATAACTAGGGTGAGAGAAGCATTTCAAAGATATTGCTGCAACTATATTGGCCATTTGATTGTAGAGCAACCTTTTATCACTTGGTATTATTGAAATACCATAGTCTCCAGTAGACTGATTCTCTAGAGAAGAACACCACCAAAACAAACAAGATAATGTCCACTGGCTCATGACACTTAGTATATAGGATATGCTGGCACAGGGATGATAATGTGGATCATTGTTTACTCTATATGTTACACAGAAACAAACGAATAAATCTGAAGGAGTGTTATCTCCTCGGTAGATGAATTGGGAGAGTGTGTGTGTGTGTGTGTGTGTGTGTGTGTGTGTGTGTATGTGTATGTGTATATATGTATATGTATACGTATATGTATATGTGTGTGTGTGTGTGTGTGTATGTTACCTTTGGTTACAACCTTTATTTTTTCTTAGTAAGTGAGTTTCACTGGTAAAAAGTAACACATTTTCTCTATTAGGCATTTTTACCTGCACTTTGATGGGCACTTAGATACTTAAAAGATGGCGTGATGCAGGAGGCCACTGTTTCTCAGCTGGGGGCAGATGCTACTGGAAGTATCTTTGTGAAGGAGTTTGAGGTTGAGGAAAAAGAAAAAGTGAAGAAGAAACATTGTGGGTGCCAAATAATTCACAGTTTGCCTAGGGCTGCCTGGGAGGGAAGAATGTCTGTGTCTACACCATAAAGTAAATGAGAACATCCCACCTGACATATCTATTTCAAACGATATTTCTACTCAACGTTGCTTAATGAAACAAGACTATAAAACTATAAAAAATAGTAAAATAAAAAAGTGTATGAAAATAAGCTAATCGTATATTTTATATTTTAAAGAAATCTCCTTAGTTTATTTATTGGCCCTCAGAGGAAGTTGTAAAAGCATCTAAAAATAGAATTAAGATAGAAATATAAGGAGACAGTGAAGGCTTAAATTGTTAAAGACTTTGCTAACTGGTTCAGTCATCATTCACATGGAGAGCGCAGCCAAGAAATCGGAAGGCGGAGGATCGGAAGGGCAGCGATGGAAGGACCAGGAGGGATCCCCGACAGCACAGGTGTGTCATCAGAGACCGAGGCCGAGGCCACCCACGCCCTGGTCGCCCGGTTACTGTGTACGGATGCGAAGGCTGGACAGTGAGGAAGGCCGATGGGAAAGAAACGGGCTCATGTGAGACTCAGTGACAATGGCAGAGCCACGGAGACCCTGGACCGCAGGGAGGATGCACACGTGGTTCACAGAGCAAGTTAAGCCTGAGACATCGCTGGAGGCAACGTTGACGCCGTCCTACTCAGGCACGTCGTGAGAAGGCAGGGTGCTCCGGAAAAGACGAGAGTGCAGGAAGAACAGAGGGCGGCAGGGAAGGAAGCAGGCCACGTGCGAGGTGCGTCGACTCCACTAGGGAGGCCACAGGCTGAGTCGCCACGTGCGAGGTGCGTCGACTCCACGAGGGAGGCCACAGGCTGGTCGGCGGGAGTTGAGCAGGGATGCCGAGGACAGGGCACTGGATGGAACTCGTCCACAGGGTCACCGGGTATCGGAGCCGACTCAGTGACATGTCACACACACACGATAAAAACAGACCTTTCCAAATAAGCAGTCGAGTATTTGATTCAATCCATGTTACTCCTTAGAATACTTGTATATCCTTTCAAAGTTTAAGGATCCCATGAAGAAGGTAATAATCGATATAGCTAAGAACTTTGGACTCCTTGAGGCATTGTAAGAAAAACTCTGACTCACTGATACATTCTTAAAGAATGTGAACTATAGCCTTGACTTCTGTTTTCACACTAACTTTTAACGAATTCCTTGTAAGTCCATGAGGATACCAAGACCCATCATATTTGTCAGAAAAAGAGAGCTAGCTAAGTAATTCATTGCTGTCATGTATGCTTTTCTCTTTTGCAACTCCCAAGTCCTTTCTAACTTGAACATAGTTATTCTGATTTCATTAACTTTTAACTTTCCTGTTATTTTTAGGTAGTTGTGTCCGAGAGAGAATTCTATGCGTGCAGGGAACATGTATTCGAAGATTAATATTCAGTGTGTAACTTAAATTTATCAAATATGAATTATTTCAGAATTAAGACAAATTAAAATAGCACGTTAGCGGCAAAAGCAGTACTAGTTGAATAGAGAAATTGCTTTACTTATCTGTTAATTATGCAAATTGATTACTTTAATAGAGACTTAAATGAAACCAACCAAACTGATGGACAGGTAAACAAATGGATGCTGGGAGCCATTGGAGAAACCAGGTATCTTTAAAGAGGAAAAGACCTGTTGTTACTTGGAATTTCTTAACCCTCTTTTGAGCCATTGAAGTCTAACGTGATTTTTTTTTTTTTTAAGTAATTCCTTGTTGCATGCTATTTCTTGTTAGGTTACTCATTTACCAATGAAAACCTGGACGTATTTTGGAATACAGTAAAAATGCTATATCTCTGTTTCTCGGCTATTATAGAGATAGTTCTCTTTCCATTTTAATTCTAGATATAAAGTTATTTTCCACCTGTTCTTAAAACACAAGAATATGTGGAAACTGTAGTTACTAAAGACTAATGACCTTCAAGAATGTAGTAAGAAGTTGAAGCAAATAGCAACCCTACAACTTAGCAGGTATGATTCGCGAGTGGTAAGAATACACATGCTTAAAGCTGACTACGTCGTCTCCTTTTCTCGAGCCCGTTGCCGTGATTATTTTTAACGTCACTTTAAATTCACTTGGCTTACTATTCTACTAGCTTAGGAATACATTTGAACGTGTTTAATAAAGTTTCTTTCCATAGACCTCTCGGAAATGTGCACTAATTAGGTTTGTGTCTAGGAAAAAAAAAAAAAGGTAGCAGAAAATGTAATAAGGCATTACAAAATAGCAAGTATATTTTTACCATTTGAAAAGCAACATATTTCAAAATATTAGACATTGATCGGTTGGCCTGATAAAGTAAAGCACACTTAAAAAATGACCATTTTATAGACAAACCGATTGCTTTTAGGAGCACAGATTCATCTTATTGTTAGGTTAGAAACTCTCCCCATCTGAGTTTTTGTCTCAGAATGTTGCAGGTGGTTGATTTCAAGAAGTTTATATATAGTCCTGGGCTGAGTTCTGGCCCAAGGATTTAGACTTAAAATTTAAAGAGACTTGACAGTGATTTCTTTAAAAGATGCATACCAATATTCATGAGTTAGGAATTACTCTTAATTAAAGGATGATCAAATTGTTGAGTTTCTGTATATAACTGTGATGCATAAACCCTCTTAAATATCCAAATGGACCTTCTTTAAAAGATGCATACCAATATTCATGAGTTAGGAATTACTCTTAATTAAAGGATAATCAAATTGTTGAGTTTCTGTATATAACTGTGATGTATAAACCCTCTTAAATATCCAAATGGACCTTCTTCTGAAAGAAGCAAATTAATCTTCATTTTATCTTATTTTAAAGATGCGATTAGATTTTTAAAATATTTATTACATTTCATGTATGAGCTAGGCAGTGTG
>NW_011888841.1:3619140-3620348 GCF_000151845.1 Pteropus vampyrus
AAAGAAGCAAATTAATCTTCATTTTATCTTATTTTAAAGATGCGATTAGATTTTTAAAATATTTATTACATTTCATGTATGAGCTAGGCAGTGTGTCAAATCTTACTATTAATTCGATCAACAAATATTAAAAGCCTAGCAGTTAGTCATAGGCATTCTGTCCACACTGAGAACACAACAAGAACCAGACTAGACAATGTTTCTGAGTTTAGGATGCTTGAGTTCAACAGAGGAACTAGAAATTACACTGAACAGCTGAAAGGAAATGAACAGGGTGAAGAGAGAGAGATGAACGTGAGCGGACGTTTCCCCAGGGGACTGGGGTTGAGCTGAGATGTGAATAACGAGAAACAAGAGCATGAGGTTGACGTTCCAGAGGCACGAAGTGTGGAAGGACCGTGAGCATCTGAAACAAAGCCAGGGCGACAGAAGGACCTCGCTGAGGAGCCGGAACAGCCCAGCAGGGACTGGAGGGGGCGGGGCTGTGACTGCAGCTCACTCGCTCCTCATCTAAACTCCAACGACTGAACGCTAAGAAAAACAGAATGCCTAGTGGAGCAGTTTGTTCTGTAGACACCTCAGGAATTCAGTTATTACACTAACCAAGTAAAGTCATATTGAAAATCGAATTTCCATATTACATTTATATTGCATCGCATATATTCAATTTAGAGTTAGGAGACAGCCCGTGTTTACAATTAGAATCATAAATTCATTAAAATGATCTATCGGGTTAATTTCTCACTAAAGTGTAGTAAAAATAAATGTATTCCATATGCTGAATCAAAAATTTATTTAAAAAATTCATCGACGGTTCATTCCCACTCTTTTCTCACAATGCACAATCTCGACCATCTCGAACGTCGAGGAATTCGGGCAATCATTAAAACGCCTGACCATCCTCAACAGGTTCGAGGGCTTCCTCTTGTAAGTTAGCAACCTCGTACTAGCTCGGATGTCTTCACCCTTCCAAAAGGTGTTGAGAGGAAAAGTCACGGGAAAAAATTGTTCATTTCCTTTGGAAAAGCCTGCACTTTGGAAAGACTCAACTTTTAAAATTAACAGGTTTCGGTTTGAAAATCAGAATTCTGGTTCTGCGTCATCTGTGGGGGGACTTGGGCACGATTCGCAAGCTCTCCGTGCTTCTCGGTGGTTCTTGGGTGTTAAATTCGAAGCGTGATTCCAGAGGAAGGTGGGAGTTATCACAT
>NW_011888841.1:3620398-3622254 GCF_000151845.1 Pteropus vampyrus
GTGGAGCAGTTTGTTCTGTAGACACCTCAGGAATTCAGTTATTACACTAACCAAGTAAAGTCATATTGAAAATCGAATTTCCATATTACATTTATATTGCATCGCATATATTCAATTTAGAGTTAGGAGACAGCCCGTGTTTACAATTAGAATCATAAATTCATTAAAATGATCTATCGGGTTAATTTCTCACTAAAGTGTAGTAAAAATAAATGTATTCCATATGCTGAATCAAAAATTTATTTAAAAAATTCATCGACAGTTCATTCCCACTCTTTTCTCACAATGCACAATCTTGACTATCTCGAACGTCGAGGAATTCGGGCAATCATTAAAACGCCTGACCATCCTGAACAGGTTCGAGGGCTTCCTCTTGTAAGTTAGCAACCTCGTACTAGCTCGGATGTCTTCACCCTTCCAAAAGGTGTTGAGAGGAAAAGTCACGGGAAAAAATTGTTCATTTCCTTTGGAAAAGCCTGCACTTTGGAAAGACTCAACTTTTAAAATTAACAGGTTTCGGTTTGAAAATCAGAATTCTGGTTCTGCGTCATCTGTGGGGGGACTTGGGCACGATTCGCAAGCTCTCCGTGCTTCTCGGTGGTTCTTGGGTGTTAAATTCGAAGCGTGATTCCAGAGGAAGGTAGGAGTTATCACATGAGAATGTACGTTTGCGTGAGATACATGTGGCCTCCGACTTTATTAACCTGAACAACAAAGGGGCTGTTGATTTGTTGTCATTTTTATGAAAATGGTCTTGAAATCCAGCCTCAGGGGAGGAAGGAATGGATGTCCTATTCTTTTGATCCTACTAAGAAGAGGGTCAAACAGGGTAATCATTAAGTTTCTTTCAGTACGAAAAGGTCAAATCCTACCACATCTAAGGTTGAACATGACCTAGGAAAAGAGAAAATAGGATGTGACAGAAATCCCTGTCAGAGAAATGGCACGTGGAGAGCTCGCCGCTCGCTAGCCGGGAGGATCGGGGTAGGGGTGAGGCGGCAGCTGAGGGGAAGCGGACAAAATGCTGCGTGTGACGCATCTCTGCACCGAAGCTCTCGCAGTGCGGCTGGGAGGTGAGGGTCTTCTAGCTTGAGGGGAAACCTTATCAGCTTGAGTTTGGTAATGTGGCAGTGGTGTCCAGTTAGATGAGACGTGGCTTTCCTGCCTTCCTGGCATATGGTGGACAGGAGACGCAGAACATTCCCAGGGATGGCGAGATGGCCACGGGGCTCTAGAGTCCGTTGCTTGCTTGACTTCGTGACTAGAGGCAGGTAGGTGCCACACACTGTGGATGCCACTGGAGTCGTCTTAACCGCAGCACCTTAATTGTCACCGTTTCTGGCACTGGGCAAGGACAACCATTGAGCAAGAGCCATTGAGATTCCAGAAAACACACAAAATTCAAAACCCACCCTTTCCTAGCAGTTAGGCCATCTGAGTGACCTTCCCCAACAGGCCATGTCTAAGAAGGAGGACGCAAGAGAAAGACAGTCCCTATGAGATAAAAGGCTTTTTTTTTTTTTAAAACAAGGTATTTAAAAATAGCTTCTTCGAATTGACTGACTCACAGCCTGGACTCTTTAAGTGTCAAGCTGCTGAGATTATACTGACAAGCTTGTCTCCCTTCTTCGAAAGGTAGAGAGATGTAAGAAAAAGGTGATCGGATTGGTTATGGAACAATGTAGGTGCCATGTTTTCTTTGCAAATCTGAACAACGGTGTGATTAAATGCTGACCATACCTCACATACGTCACAGTGCTGGGTTTGCAACAATAAAACGTTCGTTTCCTTTACCCTATCCCATGCTTAAAGAAATAAATGGACACGTGCTAATAAGAAGCTAATAGGTCCACAGC
>NW_011888841.1:3622304-3629246 GCF_000151845.1 Pteropus vampyrus
AAACAAGGTATTTAAAAATAGCTTCTTCGAATTGACTGACTCACAGCCTGGACTCTTTAAGTGTCAAGCTGCTGAGATTATACTGACAAGCTTGTCTCCCTTCTTCGAAAGGTAGAGAGATGTAAGAAAAAGGTGATCGGATTGGTTATGGAACAATGCAGGTGCCATGTTTTCTTTGCAAATCTGAACAACGGTGTGATTAAATGCTGACCACACCTCACATACGTCACAGTGCTGGGTTTGCAACAATAAAACGTTCGTTTCCTTTACCCTATCCCATGCTTAAAGAAATAAATGGACACGTGCTAATAAGAAGCTAATAGGTCCACAGCACGAGCCATAAAGTCATGCCCTTGTTTCCCCTTATAGCACCGTTAAGTGCAGAAGAACAAGATTTTATGAAATGGAGAATAAGAATAAAACAGGTCTTAGCAGTTCCTCTGCACATTACAAATGCCAGTGGACCTTCTACACCAACAAGCAATGTCACCATGTGATGTCACCAAGTGTCGCTGGCTGTTTCTGGAAAAACGCTTAGTTCCTCCCCGTGGAAATGGAGCTGAAAGGGTATGAAGTCTGCGGTAATCTCTCACCCACGTAGGGCAGGTCCAGAGGCATCCATGATGAAGAAAAAAGTCGCATCTTGCTGACATTTCCCGAGCCACAGTTCAAGCTGTGTTTAACGCCAGCCCTGCCGCTGGAATTTTCAGTCGTGAGAAATACATATATCCCTTTATCAACAAGCTGGTATAGGTCAGGTATTTTATCTGAAGTGAATCTAACTGATAACAGAAAATGAGAACCATGGACAGAGTAAGGGTCCACAGTGCTGGCTGGTGAGGGGCCAAAACTGAGCTGAGGCCATTGCTTCCCCAAAGCATCCTACGGCAGATGAAATATTTTATGATGCACTTCTGGGAAGGGAGTCTAGGCCATCTGCACATTAGTCCTGTCCCTTGTCATCTCACCCAGATTCCTACATGTTTTAGGGCATATCAAAGTTCATAATTTTAAAAGAATCGCTGTATCACATCTAATGAAACTTATGACAGGCAGACTGATTTTCAGTCACCTGTGTACTCTGTCAAAAAATAAAAGCATAAACAACCCTGTTCACATTTTAATATTAATAACACTTTAATTTATTGTTTAATTTTCATTTAAAAAACTGCTAAGCTCCTTAATTATTTTCAATCCCTTTATATTTCCTATCCTTTCTAGACTGGCCTGAGAAAAGCACTTAACTAAGAGATTGATTCTGTGTTTGAAAACATTTGCAGGCTGGTTATCAGTGATCATCCTAGGATGGGAGTGGCAGGTGCAGCCATAGGCTCAGCGTTACCCAACTCCCATTAAGGAAAAGAACATTCCAGAGTCCTTGGTTCTTTCCTCCATCCCAGCATCATGTGCTTCATCCCAGGAGAATCAGTGAGAATGCTGGTTTAACTGGGATGGATGCTGTTGGACACTGGTCAAAAGAATTCAGCTAAACCTTTTAAAAAATATCAGAGGCTCAGTGTCGGATAACAAGAGGATATGAAAGCCCTGGGACCACAGATACAAGGAGAATTTATTGCTTTATGACCTCAGCTGCAGATGGGTTAATACTTTTCAAGTATGCATTTGGTGAAAAATACTCAAAGAAATTCTGCCAAATGAAAATCGCAACCGAAATGCAGCTTAAAAAAAAAAAAAATACCCAACCAAATTTGCTGAATAAAACAAAGCACGGGTTAATTTTTAACTGACAAAATGGGAAAATCCTTGAAAGCATGACCCAGAGAAGAGAGAGGTGAAAAGTGTGCAGTGTTAACGATGAAAGAAAATTTGGCATCACGATGGAATAAACAGGACCGTGTGTGTCTGTTCCTCTCGCCTGACAGTGTGGAGGCGCTGACTGAGTGAGCTGGGTGGCTTTCTACAGAGTTTGGGGACAGTTCAGAGAAACTCGTCAGCAAAAATGCTTTCCTTTCAGTGCTTTGCTGGGACTGGCATTTTGGCTGCTGCTGTATCTGCAGAAAGCAGCCCACAAGGACACAGCCTGCAGCACATCCTTCTCACGCGTGCTGCTGCTGCTCAGGGTGCTCCAGAAGTTGGACGGAAAACTTAATGACCGGACAAAATAAAATCACGACACGCCTGAACCAGCCCAGTAATTGAAGGGGGCAGGGGAGGAGGGATGGGGGGCGGTTAAGCAGAATATTCAAGAGAGAGAAAGCCTTCAGCAAAGAAGTCCTACTGGAAGGAAAGAAAAATCAAACCTAGAAATGAGGAACTTAAAATATTAAAGATTTAAAACACACAAAAAAGTTCTCCTTGAAGTGGTAAACATACCTTTCAAACTAAAAACAACAAAAAGTAACTGTCGAGGTCCAAGTTCGTGGCCTTGAAAGTCACAGGAGGAGTGTCGACAGCATTGGTTGTTAGGGAGATACAGGGGCTGGGATGTACCAAGCAGGGATAAAGAGGTGGACAGACTGGAACCTTTCACTGCTGCTGGGGGTGTAAACTGGGACAGCCAGCGTGGGAAACGGCTCCGCGATCTCTTAAAAGTTGCGCACACACTACAGAGACAGCGGAGCAGGCCCGCCCACCCCGCAGGGCTCCGGGCGCGAAGCCGCGCAGGTCGCTGCTCACGTCCCACTGGTGGGGACTGACCCACCAGAGAAAGGCCCACGGCAACGTAAGGCCGCTGCCTGCCGGGATGCGCAGGGGCCCTGACGACGAGCGTCCCCTTCTGTTTGGCCTCACCGAGCGCCTTCCCGGCACCGGGCCATCTCTGAGCGCAAGAAGAGCTGGAAACATCCGTCCCGACAGGCCACCTCCTCTCCATGGCAGTGCCCGCTATGGAAAGGCGAGCATAACGCTCGGCGAAACGGCTGCTGTGTCGGTCATTCCCAACAGTCCAGGTGCTCTTTGGAGCAGGGCCTAGGTACTGTTATGACTCGTCAGGGCAGTGATCGCTGAAGAAAAAAAATTTCCAGGGAATGAGAGAGAGAAAAAGGAATAGGAGGGGCGGAGACTTTTGGTCTATTATGATGTTAACAAACTGAAATATGTGAAAAATATTAGTGAAAAGAAATATGTACGAAAACATGCTAAATTATTTCATTTAGTTCTTATAAAAACTTCAAGAAAGAAAAAAGCAATATATTTTTGATAATTTTGCAAATAGGAAAATTGATGTCTGCAGGAGAGTCATTTTTTTCTGTCAGAAGCTATGATCGTCAATTTAAATTATTTTGTCTGCTTTAATATCTCTATATAATTATATTTTTGAACATTTAAAGTGATGGCCTTATCTTTTACATACTATATATAGTGAAAGGCAGCCCATTTGTGACTAAAAATTATCTATCCCTGTAAACACAGTTATTAATATTTTGAAAATGGTATTTTATCATAAAAATAGTTATTACTGTAAAGTAAGTTTTCAATAATAAATATGATTTTTATTGTTATCACACTTAGGATTCTTCTAGGACTACATTGCTTCAATTTTCCTCAATATAAAAAAAATTCTAATTTTACTTGTTTGGTTATAATTTAGATAATTAGATAGACCATTTACATAACAATTATATTAATTCTACCATTTAAGTAATCAGCTCCCTTTAGTGTTTTGTAGATGTAGAAACATATTCATTTAAAAGATAAGTGGTAGTTCCCTGGCATTGAGGAAAAACGCATTCCACCTATTCCGTATCAAAGACGGTATGAAGACGCCAAGTCTATGTCAGAACATTCCTCCTCTCTACGAATCTTCTGGTCATATCGATTTTAACATAAGGGCTTTCATTTGTGTGACTTTTTATGTTTGTTTTCTCCTGGTTTAGAATAAGAAGCGTACCGGGAAAATGTGTACATATATTAGAGAACTATATAATATAGACCTCATTATTAGAAACATACCGTCTATAGCACCTATGCTTTGGGTTTCTGGAACTTTCCATACAAAAATCTTTCACCCGTAATTTGAAATCATTCTTCTACCAGTTAAGTTCTAAACACTGTGAGGAACTTAATTGTTATTGTCTTCTCCAGTGGCTTCTTCATCAGTGGGGGACATTCCTCTAAGAATCTTGATGGAAAGCCTGCCTATTTTTCTTAGCTGGAATCTGGTAACTAAAACGCATCCATGGCGTTTCGTAGGGAAACACCAATGAGAGTGCCATTTTAGAAAACACTTGCTAAAGGAAGTGATTTCATGACACTTAATTGTGGACTCCCTGTTTCCCTGTAGAAATAATTACTTATGATTGAACTGCTGAAATACAGGGAGAGAAAAATCTTAAATATACCCAGTAGCTTTAAAACATATTCTGCTGCACAGGACATTTCTGCAGAGATTTGGGCAATGACAGCATGTTAGAAGTGTGTGTGTGTGTGTGTGTGTGTGTGTGTGTGTGTCCACGCGTGTGTGCGCGCGCACATGTGTATGTATGTGTACGACGCAGGATTTCATAGTAGACAACTGCATATATGTATGAGAAGACATTTTAAGTGCTATACAGATATGTAAAGAGATAAAAATATAATGCTTATAAGTTTAAAATCTCAATAATAGAATATATCTATAAGGAACTTGTGAATAAGAGAATAAGTCCCCTGGGATAAGTGCCAAATTTGTGACATGGGCACAGGTCGTACAAGCAGAGCTTTTCGAAAGCAGAGTTCACTGCAGGGTGAAGCAGTTGCAAGGGAGGCAGGCTCGGGTCTAAAGGGAAGCCGGAGACAGGAAGCAGCAGCACGGTGGCGTCAGGGGTCGTGCTGGGGCCGCGATGCCGGGTGGCCGCGGGCAGCGTGAGCGGAGCCGTGTGGCTGGGGCATGAGGCTCACACGTGGCGCAAAGGTGAGTTGTGCACATGCCGGGGTCCGCCGCAGTGTCGCCTGAACTCACACGTCAGCAGTGGAGGCGAGCGAGCTGGTGACACCGTCCCCCCAGTCACGGCTCTTTAAATACACCACGGTGGCAACGTGAAGCAAGCTGTGGACCCCAACACCAATTCCAGATTGTGCTTGTAGTTAAACGGTTTACCCAGCTCTCATGCCGTCTTAGCTTTACTTTTTAAAAGACAAAAGATGCACCATAGAAGACCCTCGGCCATTTTTCTATGCCAGCCCAGAGGCATCTTCTGCCTTTATTTTATTTTCTCTCCTTTTCTGCTACTCTACACTACATTGCTGACAAAACTACCTACTTACCACAGCCCGTGTTCTCTGCCCGTTCCCATTCCAAGTCCTTTCACAAATCATCACCTCTCTCCAAATAGCTTCCCCATCTTCTTTCCAAAAATATGTCACTTAGCTCCTCCAAGAACTTACTGAGTACTCCTATTTCTTTCTGACAGTCTTTAAAACCTTTCCAAAAAAAGTCTGACTAACACTCCATTCACACCAGCAAATACTTTTACTGATGCCACGTGCCAAATTTCCAAAGTGCCTTCTCCTTTGCCTGCTCCATCTGAGGTGTACCCACTTGCCCAGCTCCAAGCCCAGCTCACACCCATCTCCACAGCCCTGACTACCTCCGTCCAAAACGATCCTGCCCTCTCCTGAGCTCCTGTAACATTTATTGTCTGAACAGGTCATCTGACACTGAATCACGTGCTACCCTGTGACATCTCTTTTATAATCATCTGATGCTGTTATTTAAATAGTTGGGTTTCTTTCTCTCTTCACATGATTATACATTCTCCTTCCTGACAGAACAGCACTTACATATTTTATATTCTCGATAGTACCCAGCTCACAGCACTGAGATGCAGGCGTTCACTAAGCATCTGGTGATTCGGGTTGATTTCCATTTTATTAAAACTCGTACAGTCATTTCCATTTTGTTCTTCGTTTTACTTCAGGAGGGCGGGTAACTGATCTGGTCTCTCAAAGAGCTCTTTCTGTTTGAATCCGTCCCACCTATAAATGACATGATTTTGAAGAAAGTGACATCAATGCACATAGGGTTGGTATATTAACAGTAGCAGTTTCTCAATTTAGTTGGACCATGTAACAAGGTAAAGAGAAGACGAAGACAGTTAAGAGGTCATGTGATTAATAATTTCATGAACATCCACTTGAAAAAGTATGTATGCCAACAGGATCGAACAGGAATTTTAAGGTATCAATGATTAAAAAAAATAAGGATTATAATATTCAAAGCCGCACAACTTCTGTGAGAGCTAATAAGAGTTTTAGCTTTTACAACATGGATGAAGAACAAAACCAAGACCTGTCATTCTGATGTTTTCTTTCCTGTTGGACAAGGGATGGCCAGTCACAGAGTGTCGTAGACGTGACCACATTTAGCACAGCGTCGCTAGTATAGGATTGAGATAAATGGGGAAATGGAGAGGGCAGCGCAGTTAGGTGGTTTCATAATAGCTGACAAACTGTACCCAGACTGCTTACTGATGAATCAGTGCCAGCTGGGTGCAGGAGTCTGAGACTTTATACAAGTCTCCTTTACAGCCTTCGTACTTTTTACCATTTTCAGTGACATGGGCACCCTGAAAGGAAGTTTGTGATTACCCAGAAGCAAGGACAGGTAGAAACCATGGGTCACCGCAGTTGGCATTTATGACAGGATTTTACAGAAATTATATGTCTATATGTATGTATAGATACATATATTTAATTTATTGTGCAATTATATACAGTATATATTATAATATGTAACATGATATATAATTGCACAGTCATAGGCACAGAGTACATTCACACTAGGGCACTAAATTAGTTGCAGGACTATGGATACATATATTCGTATATATATGAAACCCTCACCTAGTTCCCTAACACAAATCGCAAACACACAGGCTGCAGAAAGGAGACTGGAGGGGCTGCGTACGGAACAGACGTGGACTTTTAGCGGACTAACGTTCGGTATGAGTAAACTGGACTATCACCTTGAGTTATACGTAGTGCACTAATTTTTTTTTTTTT
>NW_011888841.1:3630781-3637238 GCF_000151845.1 Pteropus vampyrus
AGATCGGAGCCATTTTGCAGGCAATCTACCATCTAGATTCTTGAGAACACACCAATTTTAGAGCAGAGAATTCACAGAAAGTGCCAGATACCTAAAATCAATCAAATCCAAACTCGACAACCCGGAGTCAAGGACTTCATCATTCCTACACAGCCTTTCTAACAACTTCCAACAGTGGGAATGCTCTGCTTTCTGGGAAAGTGACCTGGTTTTATAGGAAGAGAAGAAGCTATGGACTCAGAAAAAAATTGGCTACAACTTATTAGTTAATTACACATTAGAGCTTATAATCTGTAATTTGCACCTTAGAACTAGCTCAGATTTTTTTTTTTTTTTTTTTTTTTTTGCGTTTTTCTTTTATGCCTCGTGTTCTAAACCGAATCGCATGGTTCGAGAGCTGCTAAGGGCTCCAGTGGTTCCTGCTTTCTCTGTCATCATGACCTTGTGTAATCCCCGCCCCCCGAATAACTTGCTTTAGCTAGTAGAATGCAGTAGCAGTGATGGATGCCACTTCCAAGATTAGGTTACAAAAGCTTGTGACTTCCACCTTGCAGGCAGACTCTCTGTACGTGTGATTTTCTCAGCTTGCACACGTTGATAAAATAGGCTGACATGTTGGTGAGGCTGAGGTGGCGAGGGCCTGAGGGCAGCTTCTGGCCAACGGTCAGTGAGGAACTGAGGCCCTTGCTTCAACAGCCCATTGGGAACTAAATTTTGCCATCAACTATGTGAACTTGGAAGCAGATCTTTCCTTAGTTGAGCCTTAATAAGACTACAGCCTAGCTGACGCCTTGATTGGCAGATCTTGCAACAGTAGACCCAGCTGAGCTGTGCTCAGATTCCTGACCCATAAAAACTGTGAGATAACAAACATGCGCTTCAGCCCAGGAATTTGTGGGGCTGTTTGTTATGCAGCAAGGATAGCTAAGACAGATCTGATTTTCTATTAGAAATCTCCTGTTTTCATGAAGAGAACGGAGTCTGCCACCCATGAAATTCTTAAACTTTCTAAGCATGTGGCTAAAAGGCCAATATCCACATCTATTTCATAGAATTGCTGTGTTGTGAAAATTGAATAACAAATGAACTGTGCCTAATACAAAGCTGCACGATAAATTTCATCTCCCTCCCTCCTCTCTTCATAAGTGTCCTCTTTGCCATTTTTCTCTTAATGTTTCTCGTTTACATTCCATATTTTTCAATATTTTTAAATGACTGAATCGACTAAAGAAATATATAAAATGCAGGCAGAGGGTGGTAAAATGGAACAAATGATCCTTTTTTCCTGAAGTAATTCTATGAAGGATGGCAAATTATTTGTCTTAGCCTGGGCTCACTGGAAAGCCAAGCGTGAAGCAAAGGCTTAAATGCTGACATTTGATTAAGGGGTGTGATCAGGGAAGCAGGGTGAGTGACAGGGGAGCTGGGGGAGGCGTGCTACTGAGCTGGGTACCACTAAGTGAGAGAACTTGCTTTTCAGTCCAAGAGTTAGGGGCTGGTGAGGGGCAAGGAAAAGAGAAGGGTTTATTTGCCAGCTCCTGCCCGCTCTGATCTAGGTTTTGCCGCATGGAAGTTCCACAGGAATCCCGTGGCCTCAGAGCTTAGGCACCAGCCAGGCAGCTGAGGTGAGAGGTGAAGCGTGGGCATGAGAGCGGATGCTCTTGATTGTGCCTGCATGAAGGCAGACGCCATGCCCGAAGAGACCGCCCCACTACACCTTGGGTTAGAACTAAAGACGGGTGCCGAGACAACCTGGGGCATAACAATGGGCACATAAATAAAGACAAGTCAACGGAGTTTAGGAGGGTAATTTTTAGAGAAGGATGTGCTGTAGACTAAACATTTTGTCCCCCAAAAGTCACCCATTGAAACCTAATCCAATATTATGGCGTGAGGAGGCGGGGCCTTTGGGAGGTGATTAGCTCTTGAATGGGATTAGTGTCCTTACACATGGTCCCCTAGCTCATCTGCCATGTGGGGACACAGCGAAAAGGCAGCCATTTATGAACCAGGAAGCAGCTGTCACCAGACACCGAATCTGCCAGGTACCTTCATCTTGGGCTTCCAGCCTCCAGAACTGTGAGAAGTAAAATTCTGTTGTATATAAGCCACTCAGACTATGGAGTTTTCTTACAGCAGCCTGAACAGACCAGACGGGTTGCTAGGACAGTCCACTTGCTGGTGAAAGGGGGCAAGGATGAATTAGAGAAAGGCTGTGGAGACAAACAGGATTTTTGCTGGCGATCAGATGACAAATGGAACATCAGTCACCACAGGGATCAGGAGGCGTGAAAACTACACACTCCAAAGATACAGAGGCACTTTGTGTGTAGGGTAGCAAAACATCTTGCAAGAGGGCAATCGGACACAAATCTGAAAAATAATACAAAATTAAATATACACAGTCTTCTCAGCTAAAATTAATGAGGGACATAACTGCTACTAATATGTGAAGGGTGTTAACAGGGAAATGGAGCATAATTACTTAGCACCATACCGGTAAACATAATTAGGAATAATGGTATGCAATTAAGAAAGAAAAATTCAGTCACAACATCAGGAAAGTGTCTCTGTTCTAGTGACATCTATTAAACTGTGACTTTGTTTTCCAAAGCAATTGGGAGGAGTCCTGTTCTCTGAAGCATGCAGAATAAAGGAAACTAGGCTGCAGAAGGAATAGCACAGTGTCAAAAAGAGATGCGCAGACGCCCGAATAGGTCTGGATCGCTGATCTCGTGTTTCTTTGCATCGGGGGCTTACAGAGGAGAAGTAAGTTTCTCTCATTTGCTGTGCACGCCTTGCCGCCGGGTGCGCGTGTGAAAAGCAGAGCATCCATCCGCTCAACGGCCGCCGCGGGCCGAGGCTCCGAGGCCTCTCCGGAGCTCCGAAAGGGAAAACTGACAATGGAAATAGCACTTCGGAGGCAATTAGAGAGTGTTTAGTATTCTCTTCTTCCGTCTAACACATCTCGGCAAACTCCTTTTCGAAACAGATGGGGGTTAAGGAGCGCGCTCTCGCGGGGTAGGAGAAGGGCAGGTGCGGGGGCGGCGCCGGGCTGCACGACTCTGAAGCGTCCCTGCAAAGTGGCGGGAGAACGCGGGATCGAGGCCGATCGGGGAGACCGCAGGTTGCTAAGTGGGAAACTAATGGCAGGAAGAAAAGGGTGAAGGGAGTCGAATGGTGATTTTTTTTTTTATAGTCTACTTCTGAAAATGCCAGCGCTCCAGTCAGTCTCGATGCTTTAATAACGCAGGAGACATTTAGGCTTCTGCAGTGACTGTGCACATTTAGGGAACAGTGGCTGGCGGCCACGTGAAGATTCTGTGACTGATTAGTATGAAAACGGGCCTCTCTCCCCACTTCCCTCTGCGATGCTGACAAGAAAGTGGCCTGATAGATGCATGAATTATGTATTCTCAGAAGACAGAGCTGCTAGAAATTGAAGAAGGGAGTGCTTATTTTATATTGTTTGGTGCCTTCCCTACAGCGGGTGTTTGCTTAAACTGGCCCTGGTTAATTTATGAGGGCTGACATCTCGCCGTTTAACGTCGGGGCACAGGAATTTCTTCTTTGCACCTTTAATTCCAGATATTTAAGACATTTCTGGAAAGCCAGCTGATCTGTGCCTATTCAAAGGAGTGAAAAGCGTTCAGAATTGGGTAAAACTAAAAGGTATACTTCCCACTCAAATGTCTTTCCTACCCAGAATGTGAGTGTTTAAGCTGTCCATCTTCAATGCAGGTCTTTCGGTGAAGGCATAATTTACGAATACGCCCTTTTACTCTCCAAATACCTTGCGACCAATCACAATATTATCTCAAGGGATTCTTGTAAGGATTACATGGAATGACTAATGCATATACAGTGCTTATCCCGGTGCTTGGTACGTAGCGAGGATTCTACAAACACTAGTTATTAGTGTGAGGATGACGATGATGACAAGGACCATTTGATGACACTACCTGTATAAGGTAACTACCTCACAGAGCGTTTCAATGCTGCAGCAACCATCACTGACTTGTGACTTCTCTAGCAGACAGCGGGGCCCTGAGAGGCAGGAGACAAGGGAGGAAGTTTTCATGAGGACGTGACAGGACTAATTTGGATGCTGTGGAGGCTGCTGGTTCCTCCCCACTTTGCTGCAAAAGCTGGCTGAGCAAGACTGGGTTCCAGCGTCTGGGTTCCTGAACCCCACTTTTGAAGAAGGCCATTTCCTAGTGTTATTTTGCAATCTACGTGTTTTCTGGCTCTCCCTCTACTGCTCCCGCTCATCTGTTTCTGTAAATACAGAGACCAGTCTCTACAAGATTAGTGGCCACGTCGCTTTCAGACCACGTGTACCAGCCTAAGCTGTCAGATACGGAGAGCTTAGGTGACCAAATACATCCCACTCCTTCTCTGCTTGTGGGTTTTCCCCCAGTGAACCTGACATCTGCAGCACTTGACATTCATAGTGCTAGGTCCATGGACACTGCAGAACAGGCTGGGTGGGCAGCTGTCTCATTAGGGAAGGAATATGGGCTGGTGGGTAACTCAAGAGCATCGGGTCCTGTAGGAAAAAAAGAGTAGACAGTAGAAGGGACTCAGAAAATGGAAATTGCTGAGTCAGCATAAAATTTGCAGTTCTCCCTGGCCCTTCTTAAAGTAACATTACTGCGAACAGAATGGCATTTGCCAAGGAAAGTCCATGAATGAAACCTTAACTCAGTTTATTTCCCTTTTCCTCTGATCCTGTGTCCTGATGCTGTCTGCTCATTTCTATCCCCTCTGATTCAGCTGCCCTCTACGGCTGGTTTCTTCAGTCATAGAGGGCATTAAAAAGTTCGATGGATAATTAGTCCCGGTCAAAATGTTGTTATAGTCATTTAAAATATTACATACTGAGGCATATATTACTGTTATCTATTTCTAATTAGAAACTAATTATCTACCACAAATTAGAAATGAATGACTCTATCAAATGAGGGTTTGAATACAATGGAGTGATACTAAATAAGAAATGAGGAAATGCCAAAAGACGTCCCCTCATCAAATTGAAAAAAAAAAAAAAAAAATCAAGACGATCTCAGATCCATTAAAGAAAGTACATCTGAAACAGAGGGAAGAAATCTTAATTAAAAAAAAAAGATCACTAAAACAGAAAATAGAGAGAGAAATAAAACCATTCTCAGATGACATTGAAGAATGCCCATCTCTTAACAGCAAGTATTAAAAATAAGTAGGCCATAAAGATGAGAGTGTAAAATGCTATGATATTGGCTTCTTATCTTTAAATGAAATTCTAATTCGACTCTAGCACAAGCAAAGGGAATGAGTATGGTGTGTTTTCCCATGCGAGCTGTCAGAATGATGAAACTGAATACGCTCTAAATCAGCTTTTCCGCGGATAGCTGGTTCTTCATCATTAATATGTATATCCTTATTAATATCTGGGCCACGTGACTCTGTAAGAACTAGCTGCGCTTTGAAATTTAGCGCTCCAATCAATTGCAAAGGTCCGTACACAAATATCATGCTGTCGTGAACAAAGAAATACTATTTGTTCCTATTGGTTTCTTCTACAAAGGAAAAAATATTTTGCTACACCATTCTGCTTTCAAAATGTTCTAAAGATTTTTTAACAGTATGGAATATGTCTTCAGAACCCTGCATATCCATGGATTTCCTATTCCCTTAGCCCCTACACACCCCCCAGGAGCTGGACACCCCGTGTGAGTTGGAATGCCTTCTCACTGGGCTGAAGCAGCCTGCAGGGAGCAGAGGTCCTTGAATTTTTAAGTGAACCGGATTAAAATACCTGACCATAAGATATGAGTGCCTATCTAAGAGTTTAGTCATATTTCTTGTCATTATCGGGCTGTATTCGGAAATACAAAAGCCATGTAAAAGGAGCTGAAATGATCAATTCCGACATTCATTACAAAGGCAGAAGTTGGAGAAAAGAAAATTAAGTGAATTTTCGAAGGATACAAAGCAGAGCTCAGCCGAAAGTTTCGATAAAGAATTTAGGGCCCTTGACTGGTGCCGTGCGGGGTCCGGGAGCATGGAACTCTTCCCCGATGGCTCTTACCAGCACAGACGTGTGACCTGCCCCGTGCTCACAGACAATTTCCGGTACCTGGAGTCTCTGCAGTAGCTTAGGCACACTCACTTTTTCCTCTCTCCTTCCCTCTCTACCTTCCCTTTTTCTTTCTTTTTCTCACCTCGAGTTCTTTTTTTTTCTTTCGCAACTAAATGGTGACCGAGGATATTTGAATAATAGACTAAGCCTCGGGAGTGCTTTCCTTAGATAAACTGTAAAATGAAAAGGTATTTTCCTCATCCAAATGCTTTCTCCACCTTATTTCCTATTCTTGGGTTACAGAAGCAATTTACTTTTTGACCTTTAAAGATCCCCACATTCTGTGCACTTTCTCATCTCCGCTTTCAAACCAGAAACTCTTTCCTGAGCTCATCT
>NW_011888841.1:3637288-3640289 GCF_000151845.1 Pteropus vampyrus
AAAAAAAAAGATCACTAAAACAGAAAATAGAGAGAGAAATAAAACCATTCTCAGATGACATTGAAGAATGCCCATCTCTTAACAGCAAGTATTAAAAATAAGTAGGCCATAAAGATGAGAGTGTAAAATGCTATGATATTGGCTTCTTATCTTTAAATGAAATTCTAATTCGACTCTAGCACAAGCAAAGGGAATGAGTATGGTGTGTTTTCCCATGCGAGCTGTCAGAATGATGAAACTGAATACGCTCTAAATCAGCTTTTCCGCGGATAGCTGGTTCTTCATCATTAATATGTATATCCTTATTAATATCTGGGCCACGTGACTCTGTAAGAACTAGCTGCGCTTTGAAATTTAGCGCTCCAATCAATTGCAAAGGTCCGTACACAAATATCATGCTGTCGTGAACAAAGAAATACTATTTGTTCCTATTGGTTTCTTCTACAAAGGAAAAAATATTTTGCTACACCATTCTGCTTTCAAAATGTTCTAAAGATTTTTTAACAGTATGGAATATGTCTTCAGAACCCTGCATATCCATGGATTTCCTATTCCCTTAGCCCCTACACACCCCCCAGGAGCTGGACACCCCGTGTGAGTTGGAATGCCTTCTCACTGGGCTGAAGCAGCCTGCAGGGAGCAGAGGTCCTTGAATTTTTAAGTGAACCGGATTAAAATACCTGACCATAAGATATGAGTGCCTATCTAAGAGTTTAGTCATATTTCTTGTCATTATCGGGCTGTATTCGGAAATACAAAAGCCATGTAAAAGGAGCTGAAATGA
This sequence comes from Pteropus vampyrus, assembly GCF_000151845.1. Lineage (NCBI taxonomy): Eukaryota > Metazoa > Chordata > Mammalia > Chiroptera > Pteropodidae > Pteropus > Pteropus vampyrus. Next base: position 3,638,073 of record NW_011888841.1, read on the forward strand.
TCAATTCCGACATTCATTACAAAGGCAGAAGTTGGAGAAAAGAAAATTAAGTGAATTTTCGAAGGATACAAAGCAGAGCTCAGCCGAAAGTTTCGATAAAGAATTTAGGGCCCTTGACTGGTGCCGTGCGGGGTCCGGGAGCATGGAACTCTTCCCCGATGGCTCTTACCAGCACAGACGTGTGACCTGCCCCGTGCTCACAGACAATTTCCGGTACCTGGAGTCTCTGCAGTAGCTTAGGCACACTCACTTTTTCCTCTCTCCTTCCCTCTCTACCTTCCCTTTTTCTTTCTTTTTCTCACCTCGAGTTCTTTTTTTTTCTTTCGCAACTAAATGGTGACCGAGGATATTTGAATAATAGACTAAGCCTCGGGAGTGCTTTCCTTAGATAAACTGTAAAATGAAAAGGTATTTTCCTCATCCAAATGCTTTCTCCACCTTATTTCCTATTCTTGGGTTACAGAAGCAATTTACTTTTTGACCTTTAAAGATCCCCACATTCTGTGCACTTTCTCATCTCCGCTTTCAAACCAGAAACTCTTTCCTGAGCTCATCTCGTTATCGTGACCCCCGAATGTAAGGAGCAAGACATCAGCTCACACACAACACCAGCTCTCACTGCCTCCCCACGGAATTGGTCTGAGTTTGGGGTTTTTGAAGTTTCACCTGATGCTTTGACACGGCTTATCAGTGGTTTTAACAATGGGGTAAAAATAACAGGAAAGGCAGCACAAGAGTTTAAATCTCAACAATATTTTCCAAAAGGATCAAAGAGTGGTATCAGAATGAAGTAAAAACGTGTGTTCTGCGGGGGTGGGGACACGTGGACCCTGCAGGTGGCGGTGTTCCAGGATTCCTGAAAGCTCTGTGCCGAGAGGTGCCAGGTCATGCAGGGGTGACAGGGAGGAGCCGCGGGGAACATAGGTGACGGCTCAGAAGGCCCCCGAGGCCCTCCCTTCTCCACGCAGCCAAGTGACTGTCCCCAGGAGGTGAGAGGAGCTTCATTCTTTGGAGAAATTGGAGCGGAGATGTTCTCAATTTGTGGGCACTGGACATGTTGGAAAGCAGAGTCAAGACCAGCAGCAAAGCAAGAAGTGGAAGTCCACAGGGAGGAGGACGATGGGGTCCTCGGTGTCCCGTTCTTGCTTCTTGGAGAGAAGGGAGCTGGCTCTGAAGTGCTCCCCGCTTTCTCTAGGAGGGTAAATGCTGTGTCTCTGGTGACTCTCGTTGCCCCGCATTAGGACTCTGGCCGTGGCGGTCCGTCCGATTTCAGGCTGCTCACCGTCTGGCTATGGGGGTCAGCGAGGGTCACGCTCTCCTGCCTCAGGCGGCATCAAGCCTTCATAATGAAGACTGGGCTGGCTCTTCTCTACGATGGCTTCCAGGTCTTGTGTTTTATAATTCTAGGTTTTCTGACTAGAGAGTGAGCAGATACGGTGCATAAAAAGTCAGTTGAATAGAAGCATAAATGCAACGTTCTGTGTTCTTTCTCAGCAGCCATCTGTCAATTAAACTAGAATGCGAGATTTGTTTATTCCAGGCATTGACCTTCAAATTGCAATAGAGATACATCTTCAGAGAAATAATTTTAAAGCTGAAACTGCCCTGGCTTTGTAGACTCCCCACATTCAGAGTTCTTCAGAGGACCCATCAAGGTCTATGAAACAGAGTGAAAATTAACAAGCAGCCGCCCCTGATCTCAGAGCACAGAGGTCAAGAGAACATAGATTAAAAGGATATTTTGGTTACTTGACCAAATGTGGTTATGTTTTGTTTAAAGATTTTTTTCTTTTCCGGATATTTAAATGTTACACTGAACATCCTATTAATAAAATGCAAATGATCGATTGCTTTAATGATGTACATTTCGAGTTTCAAATTTATACCACCCCTACATAATGGTCACGTGGACCCAGATCTACTTATTAAGTATTTCTTTTCTGGCTTAGCATCCTGGATGTTGACATCCTTCATTTATGCGTTCACTCAAAAGTACAGCTCGCTTACGAGATATCAGGGACCATAATATAACACAAGTATTGATTTGGTCTTTTTGTCTAACGAGTGATGTTGGTTTAGTGTGAAGAGAAGATTAGAGGGGAGGAAGAACAATGGCAGACATATCCATTAAGGGATGCTTCAATAATCCAGAAAGAGATGAAGGCATCTTGGGCTAGAGGGAGAATTAGGCATAAGGGAAAATTAGGATTTGAGATG
>NW_011888841.1:3640339-3642612 GCF_000151845.1 Pteropus vampyrus
ATTGACCTTCAAATTGCAATAGAGATACATCTTCAGAGAAATAATTTTAAAGCTGAAACTGCCCTGGCTTTGTAGACTCCCCACATTCAGAGTTCTTCAGAGGACCCATCAAGGTCTATGAAACAGAGTGAAAATTAACAAGCAGCCGCCCCCGATCTCAGAGCACAGAGGTCAAGAGAACATAGATTAAAAGGATATTTTGGTTACTTGACCAAATGTGGTTATGTTTTGTTTAAAGATTTTTTTCTTTTCCGGATATTTAAATGTTACACTGAACATCCTATTAATAAAATGCAAATGATCGATTGCTTTAATGATGTACATTTTGAGTTTCAAATTTATACCACCCCTACATAATGGTCACGTGGACCCAGATCTACTTATTAAGTATTTCTTTTCTGGCTTAGCATCCTGGATGTTGACATCCTTCATTTATGCGTTCACTCAAAAGTACAGCTCGCTTACGAGATATCAGGGACCATAATATAACACAAGTATTGATTTGGTCTTTTTGTCTAACGAGTGATGTTGGTTTAGTGTGAAGAGAAGATTAGAGGGGAGGAAGAACAATGGCAGACATATCCATTAAGGGATGCTTCAATAATCCAGAAAGAGATGAAGGCATCTTGGGCTAGAGGGAGAATTAGGCATAAGGGAAAATTAGGATTTGAGATGATAACGGTGACTGCATGACGTGGGAAGGAGTCAGCAAAGGTCCTCCTGTTCCTTGTTTAAGAAAACAGGTGAATAGTGGTTGCACTTGCCAAGAAACGAGGATATCAGGATTTGGTGGGAAGAGGGTGCTGAGTTTATTTTTGGCTGCACCGAGGACGTGGAGTCTGTTAACATCCTAGCGGGCACTGCCGCCCAATGGAGTGTTGGGCCTGGGGCTCGGAAGGTGAAGCGGGAGGTCCCCCCGCAGCTGTGGACAATCTGACCTTGTCAGAGTGGACCGAACTGTCAGGGAGAACATGTGGCAGAGAGGACGCGCGGGACAGGAGTGAAGGATGACAAGGCTCAAAAGCAGGACCGGGACTTTTTCTGTGCAGGGCCAGGAGGTAAATATTTTACAGTTTTGCAGGCACGTGGTCTGTGCTGTGACTGCAGCATTCACCTCTGTCGTCGTGCTGTGAGAACAGCCAGAGACAACACGTTAGTTAGCACATAAGCGGGGCTGTTCAGTTCCGAAAAGTAAAAAGTACACCACATTTAGCTGAGGGGCCACAGTTTGAGAGTCCCTGGTCAGGAGGGTGAGAAAAGAAGAATGAACAGGAAAACCACGAGAGAGTGAGTCAACAAGACCCAAGGGGAAGATGCCTCGAGAGGGGGCGTGGTCTGGAGTTCCGTGTCCACTAACAGAAGGTGTAAGGCTTGGCGAGCAGCCTAGCGTTCTTTGCCTCCTAGTGGATTTCAAACCAATTACGTTACATCCGAGAATAAATCCATCACTTTTGGCTGTCTTTTATGCAAAACAGGAAACTTAATTATCCCTAAACTTTCATTCGTAAAACCTGTTAATTTATGCAGATTATTGGATACATGTAACAATTGTGTTCTTTTAGAAATCCTTTTTGTCTTTCGCGTTAAAAAAAAAAAACATTCACAGTATCTACCTAGAGATGCCTATATTTTGAGTTCACAGAATATTCCTTTCAGCTGGTCGTCGTCAGCTCCCACCCACCCTTGAGAAAACGCAAAAAAAAACAAGACGTTTTGCAAGACTGTGGGTTGTTCTGCATCGCGTGTCTGTGCAGAGCCACGTGGGCCACCCAGCTACGCAGACTGTCTGGAGAAATCCTTGCACAGCGTCCCACCCCAGGTCCCGTCCACTCACACGAAACACTCCCGAAGTTCCAAATACGTCTGGTTCCTTCGTACACATGCACAGTTATCACAGATTTCCTCCTCGGTGCGGAAATGTCACAGATAGCAACGTGTCTTTGGATGTCCCTACATTAGTTTGAGCATTTTGGGACCTGCGGGTGTAGATGTTTTCTCAAGTTATCACTGGTTCTCCTGTCATGCAATCGTTACCAGTGTTTCGCTCTATGAGTATACACATCCTTCTCTTACTCCTTTTACTTCCTCTTTTCCTAACTAAAAAGTACTTAATTGGTATAAATGGTTACTCTAGTCTTTTAAAATATATTGTTTAATTCATTTCTAGATTGACAAGAGTATATCTACAAGTAATTTTCATAGATTCCATACATAGCATATTTTCTGAGCCTTAACATTTAGCAAGTATAATTCCAGAAGCATCACAAAAAATG
>NW_011888841.1:3642662-3642981 GCF_000151845.1 Pteropus vampyrus
ATTAGTTTGAGCATTTTGGGACCTGCGGGTGTAGATGTTTTCTCAAGTTATCACTGGTTCTCCTGTCATGCAATCGTTACCAGTGTTTCGCTCTACAAGTATACACATGCTTCTCTTATTCCTTTTACTTTCTCTTTTCCTAACTATAAAGTACTTAATTGGTATAAATGGTTACTCTGGTCTTTTAAAATATATTGTTTAATTCATTTCTAGATTGACAAGAATATATCTACAAGTAATTTTCATAGATTCCATACATAGCATATTTTCTGAGCCTTAACATTTAGCAAGTATAATTCCAGAAGCATCACAAAAAATG
>NW_011888841.1:3644201-3648749 GCF_000151845.1 Pteropus vampyrus
ATTGGTATAAATGGTTACTCTAGTCTTTTAAAATATATTGTTTAATTCATTTCTAGATTGACAAGAGTATATCTACAAGTAATTTTCATAGATTCCATACATAGCATATTTTCTGAGCCTTAACATTTAGCAAGTATAATTCCAGAAGCATCACAAAAAATGATAGCTTAACAATGAGTATATTTTTTGCTGTACTCTTCTGTCTCTGTTAAGCATCATTCAGTTGTTTGTTTGTTTGTTTGTTTGTTTGTTTGGTGGGGGGGTATAGTATTAGATGCTTAAAGCCTAATTTTCATTCCTTTTTCAATAGCTTAATTTTTTCTCTCCTTGGACCGTTACAGAAATGTATTCCTTAAACAATGTAACTCAGAAAAATTTACTACCATATGTTTTCTTTCAGCTCAGGTTTCTTTCTTATATCTTTATGGTTATTTTCACTCACTCTTTACACTTTTCTTATAGCCTATTTGGTTCCATCATTTTAATCTCATTGCCCATTTTATTCTGCATGACTGATTATATTTTCCAGTTCTTTAAAACTTTCAGCAGGCAGATTGAAATGTAATTTAAAGGCTTAGTTTCTTTGCAGTCGCAGCTTATTTCAGTCAGCTTCCTTTTTATCTCAGTTTATATACCAGTCTATTCCTTTCCATTTTATATTTTATTTTCTGTGTATTATAGTCCAACTTGTTATTTCATATTTTTCTGATAACATATTCAAATGTTTTGATTTTTTTTCTTTAACTTGTGGTATTAAATCTTTTCAAAGGTGTTTTCCTATGTACGGAATTGCAGAAAACATTTTTTTACACTCCCTTTTGTTTTCTCTTTACTCACCCCTGAGAGTATAGTATCCTCACTGTCGAGTTGAGTGTTAATACAATATGTTTTTCAGGTTTAAACCTGGCTGTCAGGTTTACATGTAAGTCCATTTCAGTTAGAATTAAGATGAAGCTATTAAAACAGAGACCCCCCAAATACAGCTGCTTAAATAAGATAAGAATTTGGTTCTCATGTAACAGTCTGGTGTTCAGTCATCCGGACTGGCAGGGCCTCTGCCTGGCTGGACCATTCAGGAGCCTGGGTTCCTTCCACGTTTTCAACTCAAAGAATGTTTTTCGTAACTGTCAGGTCAAAGCTGGGCCACTGCCCTATCGTGTTTTAATCTGGCAGAAGAGGAAAGAGAGGAAGCGAAGATCGGAGAATTTTCTTTTAAGCTAATTACTCATAAGTTATAAGCATCATTTCCACTCGGCTATCATCGTTGAGAACTTTATTACATTGCAACTGTTGGCTGAAAGATAAGATGAATAATGTCGCTTTTGCTATGTAACTATATGATTAGTTAAAACTCTGTTACTATGGGGAAGAAAAAGAAATAGATTGGGATGGAAAAGAACCCCAACCTCTAAAGTTTTGTTCACAATTCTTGCTTTTCTGTTTTCTTTTCTTTTCTTTTCTTTTTTTTTCCTGTAAGAAGAGAGTTCTCCTAGATGATGCGTTATCAGTTGCTGTCATTATACTTTTCTCGGAAGCACTGGAGCAAACGTTTCCCTAAGCCCTACCTCTCTCTCCCTCAGCTTGCTGCTGCCTTCATATCTCAGAATATAACACCTTCCTTTGTGTCCCCTTAGACCATGCCCATCTTATTGTGGTCCCCGAGTGCTCATGAAAAGGAAGGGCTGATAAAATGAAATTGTCTTAAACCCATTCAAAGAATCAATGAAAAATTCACAATGGGGACAATGGAAGGTGGGAAACAGGTACAAAGGGACATCAGCTGTGTTCAATGACAGCGAAATGACACTATACAAAATAGCCAGAGATATTGTAGGTTAGATGGAAAAAAATAGCCTCCTTTCTACTAGAGATGAAAGCACATCACTGGAGTGACTGGGGAAAGTAAGAAATAGGATCACAACTTCATAACTCCATGTTCAGACGGTGACGTCTTCTTTCTCACCATACCTGATCAGTCAATCGGTAATTATTTTTCTCAGCGTTTAGAGGACATTTGCTGCAATGTGGCCTTTCAGAGTTACACATTTTGTTCCTACAATGCTTGTAGCTACGGTTAGTAATTTATTTTCCCATGGCGCAGTTTATGGAAAGGAGACTATTTACCTTTCCAGTCTACATGGCAGAGGGCTACCTATCTTGAAATGAACAAATCACAATTTCTATGTGGTTTGTGTTTAGAGAAGTAGTATTGAGTTTGACAGAAACATTATATTACCATGCTCGGTGCTGCGGAAGATAGAGAGATGTATAAAGTGTAGCGATAAAGTGAGGGACCGATGTAGGTTTTCTCTGCGTGCCTCTAGATGTGTGGTGATGTAAAAAAGATTCTGTCTACAAAGTAATTTCCTATGAAGAACTTAGTACAGAAAATCCCAATAGTACTGTTATTTTTAAAATAACATTTTAGAATTTGGGGGGATTGACTCTTGCATAGGAAGCATATAACTATCTCTAAAAATAGCTCATTCTTCTTTTTTTTGATGGCCGTAGATTTAATTTTGGTAAACTGTTAAAACCATCCTTTCCGAGTTTGTTAAATAAGATACGTAAGCACATTTGCTGATACATATCGTTACATGCGAAGTGACAATATGAAGAAACTGACTTCATTAAATACAGAAAGGACAACCTTCAATAATTAATGCTCCAGCCTAGGAAAATGAAATATGTTAAATATATCAATCTTTCTTCATTAGTTTGTTAATTAGTTTATATAAAGTTAATAAAATTCAAAGTGCTTTTTTAAAATTTGAAAATTATACAGCATAATTTATAAGGGTGACTAAATGGCAAAGGGAATTTCTGAAACAACAATGACAAACTAATTTAACGTGAAATTTTATATAAACATATATTAATAAAAAACATTTCATATGGGTCATATGGTAAGTTGTAGATAAAAACAAATTGATAGAAGAGAATGAAGAGTATGGAAACAGAGTCAAGCATGTATGAGAATTTATTATATGACAATTATAACGGTAAAAACAATTTTGGATTCCTATTTCATTCTACATAAAAATAAATTCCTAAGAATTCTGAGCTTTTAAGTACTTATTTAAATTTTTCTTTTGAAACTTTGGGATGTTTGTGTAAGGCTCAAAAGTCTTTCTTTACTCCAAATTATGATATATTATTTTATGTTTTCTGTATTTTTATAGTTTTTAAAGTGTTTATTTCTTTTTGTGACTAATGTAATAAAAATTTTTTAAGTGAAATTATAAAGTTGAAAGAAAATTGGGAAATAGATGCAACATGCATTTACAAAAATGAATTAATATTCATGAGGCTAACATACATTTTATAAGAGAAAAAGAAATGTTTAAAATATGTGCCTCTAGCTTGTACTATTTATTCAATTTCAATTATTTTCTATTAACTCCATATTCAAGTTCTAGTTTTCATTTTTAAAAGAATTTTTACAAATAAATGACAAGAAAATTGGATCAATTCCTCTTGCCATAATAAATAATCTGATCTCTACATTGAGTCTCCTCCTACTGAAATAAATATACAAAAATACATAAATATTGTCTATATTTAAATGTACAATTTGATGAGTTTTAACATGCGCATACACCAATGAAATCATCACCACACTCCAGACAGTATTCATCACCCCCAAAAGTTTTCTTAAACATTTTATTATCCCAGCCTCCCAATGCACAATATCCTACTCCTAGGTAACCGCAATCTGTTTTCTTTTACAGTAGATTAATTTGTATTCTCTATAATTTTTAGATAAATGGAATTACATGCTATGTAGTTTTGTGTGTGTGTCTGGCTTCTTTCACTGAGCATACTTATTTTCAGATTCACCCATGTTGTTGCATACAGCTCGTTCCTTTCACTAAATAGTATTATCTTGTATAGATATATTTGAAATTTTTTTTCCCTATACTGGTTGGTGGACACAGAGAATATCTCCAGTTTGGGGATATTACAATTCTCTTGGGTTGGAATGGGTCATAGGGTAAGTGTATGGTTTAACTTTTCAGAAAACTTTTTTTGTGTTGTTTGTTTTCTTATTCTTGAGTTTTGAGAGTTCTTTATATATGTTGTCCCTTTATCAGATATATAACTTACAAATATTTTATCATAGACTCTTTCTTTTAATATTCTTAGCAATGTCTTTTGAAGAGCGGAAGTTTTGAATTTTGATAAACTAATTTATAAATCTGTTCCTTTATGGCTTGTGGTTTTGATGTTATGTCTAAGAAACTTTTCCTAGGTAAATAGTTCTGCCATGTCTTCTCTCAGAAGTTTTAGAAGTTTAGTTTTATAGTTAGTTATAAAACTCATTTTCAATGAATTTTTGTGTTTTGTGTAAAGTATGGAATAAATTTTTTTCTTTTAAATATGGAAATCCAGTTTTTCTAGCACCACTTGTTGAAAAGACTATCCTTTAGTCCCTGAATTCTCTTTGCAACTTGGTCAAAAATCAGTTGTCATTTGTGTGTGAGTCAGATGATCTATCTGCATGCAAATATAGCATTGTCTTTGCTCTTTTTCCCCCAAAATTCTTTC
>NW_011888841.1:3648799-3652067 GCF_000151845.1 Pteropus vampyrus
TCCATATTCAAGTTCTAGTTTTCATTTTTAAAAGAATTTTTACAAATAAATGACAAGAAAATTGGATCAATTCCTCTTGCCATAATAGATAATCTGATCTCTACATTGAGTCTCCTCCTACTGAAATAAATATACAAAAATACATAAATATTGTCTATATGTAAATGTACAATTTGATGAGTTTTAACATGCGCATACACCAATGAAATCATCACCACACTCCAGACAGTATTCATCACCCCCAAAAGTTTTCTTAAACATTTTATTATCCCAACCTCCCAATGCACAATATCCTACTCCTAGGTAACCGCAATCTGTTTTCTTTTACAGTAGATTAATTTGTATTCTCTATAATTTTTAGATAAATGGAATTACATGCTATGTAGTTTTGTGTGTGTGTCTGGCTTCTTTCACTGAGCATACTTATTTTCAGATTCACCCATGTTGTTGCATACAGCTCGTTCCTTTCACTAAATAGTATTATCTTGTATAGATATATTTGAAATTTTTTTTCCCTATACTGGTTGGTGGACACAGAGAATATCTCCAGTTTGGGGATATTACAATTCTCTTGGGTTGGAATGGGTCATAGGGTAAGTGTATGGTTTAACTTTTCAGAAAACTTTTTTTGTGTTGTTTGTTTTCTTATTCTTGAGTTTTGAGAGTTCTTTATATATGTTGTCCCTTTATCAGATATATAACTTACAAATATTTTATCATAGACTCTTTCTTTTAATATTCTTAGCAATGTCTTTTGACGAGCGGAAGTTTTGAATTTTGATAAACTAATTTATAAATCTGTTCCTTTATGGCTTGTGTTTTTGATGTTATGTCTAAGAAACTTTTCCTAGGTAAATAGTTCTGCCATGTCTTCTCTCAGAAGTTTTAGAAGTTTAGTTTTATAGTTAGTTATAAAACTCATTTTCAATGAATTTTTGTGTTTTGTGTAAAGTATGGAATAAATTTTTTTCTTTTAAATATGGAAATCCAGTTTTTCTAGCACCACTTGTTGAAAAGACTATCCTTTAGTCCCTGAATTCTCTTTGCAACTTGGTCAAAAATCAGTTGTCATTTGTGTGTGAGTCAGATGATCTATCTGCATGCAAATATAGCATTGTCTTTGCTCTTTTTCCCCCAAAATTCTTTCGATTATTCTTGGCTGTTCTTTGGCTATTCTAGGTCATTTTTAGTTCATTATGAATTTAGTTTGTTAGTTTCTACCAAAAAAAAAAAATAGGAGATTTGGATAGGGGTTACATTAAGTAAGGAATCGATAAGGAAAAAACTGACATCTTATCAATATTGAGTCTCCCAACCTGGAAAAAGTCATGTCTCTCTATTTAGTTAGACCTTTAACTTCCCTCAGCAACCTTTTGTAGTTGTCAGCGTGTGGCTCTCACACATCTCTTTTCAGATTTTTAACCATGGATCCTTTCGATACTATGCAAATGATACTTTTTAACATATCAATTCCAATTGTGCTAGTATTTTGAGATAAAATCAATTTTTATATGTTGATCTCGTATCCTGTAGTCTTGCTAAACAAACATATTAGTTTTATTATTTTTGTAGATTCCATTGGACGTCTGCCTATTCGATTTTGTCACCTGCGAATAAAGGCAGCTTTACTTCTTTCCTGTGTGGATGCCTCATTTCTTTGATTTGCCCTTTTGCACTGGCTGGGCCTCCAATATGGTGACGAAGCCTATTTTTCATATATTTTGTTTTTAAAGTGGGAGGACAAAACCTGTGCCTGTTATTCCATCTTGGTCAGAAGTACAAATCCATACTCCAGACTTCCGCTTACTGTCTACATGCCGCGCGCGCGTGTGTGTGTGTCTGTGTGTGTCTGTGTGTGTAATTTCCTCCGTGATTTACTTTCATCCTGTTTTTTTTTAATATTTAATATGACTCTCTTATAAATAGCATATCATTAGATCATTTATCTAGTTTGACAATCTTTATCTTTCAACTGGATTATTTATACCGTTAATAATTTAAGTATTCGTATGTTTAGATTGTCATCTATACTTTCACTCTTTTCTCTATTTATACCCGTTGCTTATGTTTCCCTGTTTCCTTCCCTTTCTTATTTTGATTTAAATATTTGTAGAGTTCCATTTATTTATTTATAGATTTTAGCTATACTTTACCCTTTTGGTTTTTTAATGGTTTCTCTATCATTGTTTTTATGTTGTTTACTAATCTAGTGACCTTTATATATACAGTAGAAAAATCACTTTTCCTTGGTCCTTGATTAATGTTTGATTAAAATTGAGCTGATTTAATAAGTGGTTGTAGTTATAATCTTGAATAAGTAAATTACCTTGTAACACTAAAAATTGCCTTACAAATTTAATAATTTTAATTTTAAGTACTTCAAATGCCAAACAGATCTAATTTATGGTCCTTACAAGGGAGCTACCTAAACATTTAAGCAAGTCTTTTAATTTGAATAAATCAAACTTCGGACATTAAATTCTAAGTATTCTAATACTATTTAGCAAATTAGACATTGTTGTACCTCTTCCAACATCAAATAAGCAATATGAAGTCATTTCCGTATTTTAAATGAGTCACCTATGACTCCCAAATGCCCTAATGTGCCATACTTGTTTTAATATTGCCACACTTGCACAGTGCATACACAGTAACCTCTTACATGGAAATATTTGCATTGCAAATTTGATTTAAAGATTTAGATGTAAAGACGAAAAAGTATCTTTCCAAGAATGTTGCCAACTCAAACCAGTAGGACTAGTTTTACCATCTCAGTTGGATGAAGGGAGGGATTAAGGTCTGGGCTGGGGTTTGATTGTGTACTGGGCATAGACACAGGATATGGAGGTCATATGATTTCAGAATGATCCTGCCTAGTTAGAGATGTACATGACGACTCCTTTATTTTCCTAATAACTGCTATGTAAACAGGTGAACTCTAATCCATTTCCTTCTATCGATATAGGTTTTGCACTGTTTCCTGTTTACTATTTAAAGTTGCAAGATTTGACTGAATTCAGCTGATGTCTTTATGCTTTATTGAAATTAAATAGCATCATATTTTGGCATATTATTTTTTAATGCCATTCCATTTCAATTTTACACTTCTATTCTGTATCCTCATAGCTGCATGACCTTGAGCAATTACTTAATTTCCCTCAATCTTATTTTCTTGACATGTAAAATGAAGATGGTAACAGGACAGGCTCAGAAAACTGCTGTGAGCATTAATTGAGACAATACATGGAGCGTGCTTGGCTCAGAGGCT
>NW_011888841.1:3652957-3663075 GCF_000151845.1 Pteropus vampyrus
GGGTTTGATTGTGTACTGGGCATAGACACAGGATATGGAGGTCATATGATTTCAGAATGATCCTGCCTATTTAGAGATGTACATGACAACTCCTTTATTTTCCTAATAACTGCTATGTAAACAGGTGAACTCTAATCCATTTCCTTCTATCGATATAGGTTTTCCAGTGTTTCCTGTTTACTATTTAAAGTTGCAAGATTTGATTGAATTCAGCTGATGTCTTTATGCTTTATTGAAATTAAATAGCATCATATTTTGACATATTATTTTTTAATGCCATTCCATTTCAATTTTACACTTCTATTCTGTATCCTCATAGCTGTATGACCTTGAGCAATTACTTAATTTCCCTCAATCTTATTTTCTTGACATGTAAAATGAAGATGGTAAGAGGACAGGCTCAGAAAACTGCTGTGAGCATTAATTGAGACAATACATGGAGCGTGCTTGGCTCAGAGGCTGACAGATAATAATTTTAGCTAAAATTGTTATTGTTACAAAAATACTGCTGTTGACATTAACGCAAGGACTTTGGAGTGTTGTTAATGACGGGACCAGATATGTGATGGTGTATTCACACCCTCAGTCACGTCTCACTGAGATCAACATGTGCACAGTCACCCCCTTGTTAAGTCACACCCCTTCTCAGGTAGCCCAAGCAGGAAGTCTAAGTGCCCCGTTGCACATGTGTTGCACGTCACTCAGTGTCGCACGTGTACACTTCTTTTTCCTTATTACTACTAGGTGTCACTTGTACACAGGTAAAGTAAAAACGACTATATGTGTCGGTTTGGTTTGACTTTTAAAAGTAATTTAACCAATACTGATACAGCATCGTTGATTCAAGGAGGAAAAGCGTATGATATGAAAGACTGTTTATTTGGTAGCACTAAAGGAACAGTGGAAGAGACTAAATTAATGGACTGCTAAGGGCTATTTATATTATAGGGTAACCCTTAGTGAGATGCCCGAAATTGCAAACAATTAGTAGCTTCCCTAAAATCATATTTCTCTTTTGATGTTTCTTATTTTTCATCATTTGAGGTAAACAGAATATTTGATTAAATTTTAATTCAAAATAGTGGATAATTCTTCTAGCTAGCTCAGTCTTCTCAGTCACTAGAAAGTTTAGTAATTTTCAGTGGTGCTGCAAAATCGGTCCATGGACACATGTATGTGATTGCAAATACTTAACTAGTTAAAGCTCACGGACTCATGGACTTTTGCGACTGGACAGGACATCTGATGACACCAAAGCCAGACTTTTCATTTTGCATGAGACCCGGGGGAGATCGCCTGTCCAAGCCAGCTAATGATGACAATGCTCCTGCAAAGAAATGTGCAATCAAAGCTTTCCAACGTAGACTGTTATTACTTCCTCGGGGATCAGTGGGGAGGAATACCTGTAAAAGCTTTAACTTTTTTCTTATTAGCATATTTTCTTAAAAGAAAATTATTACTTAATTAACAAACTGTAGCAGTCCAGGACATCAGCGGAACTCGGTATTTAAATAGTTCTGCTCTTGTTTTCTTGGCATTTCAGGCTCCACTGGAGCAGAACAGTGAAAGGACTCTGCACATTTGTGATGTGTACATTTCTGTCCCCGAGCCGCATTCTCTTCCGCTGTGGGTTTCCACATTTTTTGTTTGTCTTAAAGCTATTCATTTAACACTCATTTAACACATCAAACCTAATAATACAGTTGTGGCCATCTATACTTGAGTAGAGACAATGGCACTGAGCTACCGGCTGAAGTTTAATTTTATTCTAGTCATTTTACAAACAAAGCAATAAACTTCCAAGTCATTATAAAACTTGGCGAACACATATTTAGAGCACGCTCTTTTCTCAGGATATGCTTTTTCTTTTAGAGTTAAATTCTTGGGTGTTTGGTTATTATTATAAAAATAGGCAGAGATAAAAGACGATGACACAGAAGCCCTTATCTAGTTTTTTGATCACTGCTATTCTATTTGCGTACCTTTTATTCTTAGTATACTTGAATGCTAACCAATTTATAACACTGTTGAAATTTGGAGGGACATTTTTATTATAAGTCCAATTAATTTGGGCTAAGTATATAGTATCTTTTCTCAAGGATGCCTAATCAACTTTCATTTAAAAATAGAATCAACTGATAACTAATTCTCTAGAATCTATCATCCTTAGGAGGAGAATTTATTACCGGTGTTGCATTTCCATTGAAACAGTCATGCATTCACAAGGATTCATCAGTGCAGGTGACCAAAGACAACAATATCTTAATTGTTTCAGAACTGTAATTTTTCTACAGAAGTAATTTTTGTGGCTGCATAAGGAATATCCACATTTTGCCATTCCACATTAGAAGTAGCATGCCAGTGATTTTACATTAATCTTGTGAAAACAGAAACCATTCTGACTCGTGGTTTCTTCAGAAAATACCTTTAAATGCTGCCCGGATGAACACACTAAGCACAGGCCATCGGACTGCTCAATCCACACCGCAGGTGTGAACTTCCACGAAAGCCTATGTGACCTCCAGGTTCACAGCCACTGGCTCACACTGCAGACCCCACACCCATATAGCTTCTTCCTCATCTCAAACACATGTTCCCTTAAAAGATTCTGAGGGGGTCCCATCAGCAGAAATGGGAAGAAAAAGGCCGAGGTGGAGGTAGCATATTTTTTTTCCACACACCTTTTTGTCAGCTGTTGCTACCTTGCAACATTAAGATGTGCATCTGAGTCACTTTATCTTAAAAGATAAAAAAAGAAGGAAATGTGGGATATCAGAAAAGATTAAAATTATACAAACGATACAAAAATATCTTTCTTATGCTGGGTGAATATATACTGAACTCAATTATACGGTATTATTGGTAGCTAAGTTCAAAGGGGTACCTCAACATTTTCTGCCTTTTTGATCTTTTATCTACTCCAGAGCTTCCTGATGAATAATAACCTCTTAGCACGTTTCAGGTCCACTGTTTTGTCCTACCTGTATTGCTTTTTCAAATCTGAGATTCAAAATTTATACCTTTCAGGATGCTTGTAGCAGCAAATAATCTTGACTCAAATTAACTTAAACGATTAAAGAAATTTATTCTTTCTTGTCAGAAGTAGTAGTTCCTCTGCCAACTACATGTTCGCAACCTCTGCTCGTTTTCAAGGTGATAACACCAATTCCAGTTCCTGCTCTCAGCAGTGCCCAGTAGTAGCGACTTCCCAGGGAAGCTGGGGCTGAGGTATTTTCCTTGGTGTCTTAGGAACAATCGCTTCTTTCCCAGTAGTCTTACCCAATAGCCTTCCTCTCATGTCAAATTGACCACAACTGGTTACAGGCCCATTATTGAACCAATCACCAGCCAGAGAAAGAGTCTCATGATGGAGACTCATAATTAGAGAAATCAATTTGTCGAATTCCTGTCATCCACCTCCAAGAATATCAAAACATCTTAAACGTTGGGGCAGCAATTTCAATTTCATTCCTATATTAATTAGGGAGGAAATGTTATTTTAATAATATTAGATCTTCACGTAATGGATGATCCATCTCTCCATTTATTTTGGTCCTGTTTTGCCACTTAACAATTGTGTAGTAATTCTGCATCGGGATCTTTTGGGCATTCTTTCTTTTATTTACTCTGATATATTTTATAACTTTGCTGATTTGGGCTATTTCCATATCTCCTTGGTTAATGGAAGCAAAAATAAATTATAGTTGGATTCTTACTGTTCTGATATTTTTAGTAGAACCACTTAGGTTTCTAATGATATAATCTCATCGCTTATCAAAAATAATAGTGTTGCCTCCCCACTTTGTCTGGGATTTTGTGATTTTATTTCACTGCCCGCTCTCGCTGCAGTGGTTAGAAACTCTAGGACTGTTCAGCGTCAGAAGCAACAGTGGGCAGCCCTGCCTTCTTCCCGATTTTAATGAAACGGCCCTTAAAAATTGTGTATTCAGAGTAGATTCTCACCTTCGGTTCCCAACTAATTGGGTTTGGAAACTTTCCACTCTGTCATGCTTAAAATTGCTCAGGTATGGCTGCTAAATTTATCAAGTTCTTTCTAATGGTTCTTCATCGGGCTAATCCTTCAATATTTTAATAAAAAGAAATTTGTTGGTAGATATTCTAATGACTGAATCATCTTGTCATTCCTGGAATCAGTCGTAATTTGTCATGGTGCATTCTTTAAAAATGCTGCTGGGTGTTTTGGTTAATCATATATTTATAATTTGTCACCTGTTTTTATAAATAGAATTGAGATTTTATTTCCTTTAATAGTTTGTGATAATAGGTGTACGCTCGCATTGCAAAATGAGTCGGGAGGCACCCTGCTCTACACTGCCATGTATTTTTCATACCCAAGGACTTATCCACCATTTGAAAATTAAGTAGCAATCACCTTGTATTCATTAAATAATTTATAATAAAAAAGAATGGTTGCTTGCTGAAACTTTCAAATTATTTTTGTTTTTCCTAGTGAGAGCCTCTGCATTCTAAGTAATATAACTTTACTGTTTCTTTTTTTTTTTTTTTATCGATTGAGTTTAAGTATTATCTCCTGGAAGTCTTTAGCGTGCTTTCCCCACAACCTTAACTTCCTGTAACGCAGCGTGTGTACCCTGTATCGTGTGTCTTGCTTCCCGGTTTGCCCTCCTTTCACAAATCCATAGAACCATGTAATGAAAGGCCTCATGAGCTTTTATAAAAAGGTACATTTTATTCTGTATGAAATACGAAGCCATTTGAGTTTTGTGGGTAGAGAAATGGCATAATCTGATTTCATTTTTAAAAGACCATCCCTTTTATTGTGTGGAGATATTTTAGGAAGGCAAAAATGGAAGAAAGGAGGGTATTGCAGTGGACTAGCTGCAGCTGGTCTGAATAGGGAAGAGCCCTGGCAGAGAAGAGAAGTCGACAGACTTAGGATGTGAGTCGGAAGTAGAACCAGAAAGATCTGTAATGGGTCAACCCAGAGGGTTCTGTAATGGGTCAACCCAGGGGCTGGAGGCAAGTTCTCGGTGATGACTCCCAGGTGTTTGGCCACAGACGCTGAATGGCAGTGCCGTTTTCTGAGGTGGGGCAGAGGTGGAAGGAAGAGGTAGAAGGTGGGTTATGGGTAACCCTGAAATGTACTTTGGGTGTATTTATTGTGAGATGCCCATTGAGAACTATATGTAAGAAGTTCCTATTTTACCCCATCTTCCTGAATCATTCCTTCTAAGTTTCACTTTACATATTGTTTCTAATCTACTGGTTATTATACTTTTTATTTCTAATTCTGCTTATTTCGATATTTTCTTTATGTTTTTCAGAAGTTTATTTTCTCCTTAATCATGATTATCTGTACAGTTTTTAAGAGAAGACATGGTATGAATGATGACAATAAAAAAGAAATACTTCCCCTTATACTTTACATGATTTTTGACATCTGAAATTAGTATACCTCAAACTTCCTTTAAGATATAACTGTATTTTAAGTATGAATGTATGCTAAAATCCTTTTCTTTGAAATGATTCCGTAATATTTAATAATACTGACATAGGTTGTTCACTTAATTTTTACTATTCCCATTAGTGCATTCAGCAGCTGTTTACAGTCTATGAAATCACAACACGATAGTTTAGGACAGCAAAGGAGGCCACCATAGTTAGAGGAAGCCAGGTAGGGAATTTAGCTGTGCCTAACACTGTCACCCGACCTCCAGCCTGAGCACTAATGCCTGTAATCCTGAGACTTCTCTGCGATCTGGAATAAATTCAGTTAGTGAGGTATTCAGTTTGGCCTCTTTAAAACTTGCTTATTCATTTCTGTGTGTCAAAATATGAAGTTCAAAATCATTCAGAGTGAAAATATTTTTCATTCCCACAAAGCATTTACTACAGAAATCCAATTGCGTTCAGTGGGGATTAAAACAATGTTGAAGTTCTTTAGAATACAAATACTACATTTCATTAGAACACTGAATTCAGTGGTACTTTCTTCCTACATAACTCATGACATATTTTAGACATGCAGCTATTTTATTTTGGAAGAAAAATACTTGCTAAATTGAAAAAACATATTTTTTAATATTGGAGAATTAAGTGGCTCTTATCACAGTGATAGCTAGAAAATAGTAACAGATCCCGATTTCGTTATCAGTCATGAATGAGCTATACTTGATTCAATTTGAACAGATCCTGCTAAGAATGGATTTAAGATACTTGAGTATGCCAGGACACGGTCACTGACAGGACAAACGGACAATCTCTTACCAGGCGGTCACAGTCTTAAACGTCTATATCTCATATTCCAATGTGACAAAATGAATTAGGGCAGAAGTGAGAGTGGTATTACATGACGAGGAAACAATGACAGAACTTTTCCATTTGTTCAGGAAATTATGAGTTGCGTACTCCTGAACTTTCTATATTTCACCAGTATTTTAAATATACTTCTTATCCTAGTTGGCTAGTCTTTGCTTTATCCCGGTGTCTCTCAAGTCTTTGCAAAGTCAGTAATAGCAGTTGTGGTACAATACAGGAAATTTCCAAATTTTCTTCAGGCACCCTGCTAGGGGAGACTGACTGACAGTTGGAGATCTCATCACTTACAACTATGTCACTGACCTGTTCCTTTCTCAGGCGTAGTATAATGCTGATGCAGTCAAAATCACCTTGCTCTTTATAAACATTGGGCGTGTTATAAGTTCATTCCACTTTTTATAATTCTTAAGAAAGTTGAATCTACCATCATTACGGAGTATAGTTTAAGCATTGGATAGTGAAATGTAATTGCTAAAATAACATTGTTAAAATAAAATTTTAGCAAAGAATCCAAATCAGAGGTAATAAATAAAATACATAAAATTATGTCAAGTTCCAAATTCTAAGATGCCATTTTTGGTGAGAGGTGTTGTGGAGGAATCCAGGAGCTCATATTTGTTTTCTGTTTAGAAGTGGGAAGAAGGCAGTTGAAGTTTAATAAAGCAGTGACTCTAGAATCAAATTCTTTGATGAATGACATTTGAGATTTATTATGTGTTCTCTCTTCCCCTTAACCCCCATCCAGACCTCCCCTGCCATTTTAAAAAGTGAATAAATCGTTCATAGAGCAAACAGAACAGCTTTGATTTGGTCTTTTCCTATGTCAAGCGATTTTATATCAGGACTAATGAGATAAATAGTTTCCTATAATTTATTCTGAGTATTGCACATTTGGTACTAGAATTGGTTTCATTAATTATGCATCCAACATTCAAGAGAAGATGAAATATCTGGGAAAATAACATGATATTTGCCTTAAAAACTCTTATTAGCTCGATGTTGGGTCCAACTGAAACCTGTCATGAGGCCAACTGAACCTGCCATGAAGTTCATGGACATTTACCAGATCCTGTTTAACAATGACATAAACTGCCGTCTCCAGTCTGCCAATTTTTAACTGGAATTGAGATTCTGTGGTCATGTACCTATTTCTTATATTCCACTGCAATACGTGTGTGTTCCAGTATTTCTTCTTGCAATACAAGGAATGCCAATGCAGCAGCCTTGTGTGTACATTGGATGCGGTGTGATTCACACACACTCTTTCAAGTACCAGCAACTGTGAGTTTGGAAAATTTTAATATAATACTACATACATTATTGGTTGATTATCAATAGCGATGATATTTTATGAAAAAAGCCTTGACATATTATATTTTATATCAGCTTGATATTAACCTGGTGTAGGAAATACCTCTCTTCCTTGAGTTCGAATAACTTGCATACATACATAATATCATTAGAAATTTAGGCAAGCTCATTATTTTGAAATATCTTAATAAAAAAACAGTTGTTTCTTACAACTTGAGTTTCAAAAAAAAGGCAGATATAAAAACTATAGAGGGCATTTTGTTTTTCTTTATTTTTCATACGAAGGAGATATATTGGAGTTTCCTCCTTGTTTACGCAGTTGTAAAGTCTCGATTCTTTAAAAGTAACTTATTTTAAAAAATCCGACACGATTGGTAATATAAGGGTCTATTTTTTTGTCTTTTTGTTTTGTTTCTTCTTTGTTTTGCCATTAGATAAATTGAGAGCACGCCACGTGTTGCAAGGGCCTAATGTTACCCAAATAAATGAATTAAATCTGCCGCGAGGAAGCCCAGGGGAAGCGAACACTTGACTGAATCTGTGGGGAACGGCCCCCCACGGAGCCCTGGCAGGAGCGCGACTGTTTAAATGGGAAGTGGGGCAGACACAAAGTTAACAGACAAGTGTGCAGACTCCTGCTTTGAATGGTATTGGAATTAACTTTAGTGCCCTGGAATCGCTGAAAGGAAGATTTAAAAATAACAAGTCATGGCTATCCAGGGACTAAGATGCTGTACATCCAGAAAGCTCGCTTGCTCTTGGGGAGGGTCTCCCAGTGTGGAAGGTCAGAGTCAATTGAAAAGAAACACAGAAACAGTCATGGTGCCCGCGCCCCCCGCCCCCGAAAAGCTGGGGGCTACTGCAGAGACTGAGGATAAGTAAATTGGTAAATCATTGGTGTTTTAAATATTAGGAAAGACACATTGTAAATCTTCAGAGCCTACCTCAAATTTTCTATCATATTTAATGAGGACAGTTGCCTTCAAGGGAATAAATTATTAGTGTTATTAAAAGTGAAAAAAACTGTCAGCATTATTGAGGATTTGCTTATCAAGTACTGGGAGAAATGCCCCATGGAATAGCTTATTTTATCCTCAGAGCACCAGTCCCTGGTACACTTTACATCATGCAGAATAAGTACCTTAGTTAGAACCCCCCAACTCCTCTGCTACCCATTTTGTCATTCATTCTCCACCTCTCTCGTAAATTTTAAAATATCACAAAGAGCCAGAGTCTTGTTCTTTTGAAAACAAGACATCCAGTTTTCATCCTGGAGTTGTAATCAAAATTTCTACTTATCTGGCATGCCTTTAGTTTTTTTTATAGCTTTAAAAAAAAATGAAAAAAAGAGATATCCTCCTTTAAATTTAAATCTGCTATTCATAAAGAGAAGGGAGAAATTATATCTAGGTTCGATTAAGAAGCAATGAGAATGGTTATAAATCTTTGCCTGTGGTTCTTCACGTGAAAGGAAAGTGACTTGCAGTCAAGTTACAAGCCGGAAATGAACGTTCCGTACTGTTGTACTTATTTAGAAATGAGACCTGGACAGAAGCCACCTATGGAAAAGCTGCCATCCATGGTTTATAATGGAAGAGAGTGTTGAGGATGAAAGTGGAAACTTGCATCCTACCGTAAAGGCAAATGTGAAGCCACAAGACAGAAATGAAAAAAAATTGATTTAATGCCTGCTACGTGGCAAATATTTATATATACTCCAACCCATTCAATCCAAAGTTAAATGCCCCAAAACACTAAGAAAATAATACCACGTATAAAGCACAATAGCATAATAACCTAGGACGATGGTCCAAGACTCCTTGAAGTTGAATCCTTGCTCTGTCACATACTAGTTATGTGATATTGGGCAAAATACTTATTTTTTCCCTTTTCTTTCTTTATTTTTTTTTCATTAAATTGATCGAGATGACACTGGTTAATAACATTGTACCAATTTCCGGTTATGACATTATAATTTGACATCCCTATCCTTTATTGTGTGCTCACCAACAGAAGGCTAGTTTCCTTCTATTACCAAATATTTGACCTCTTTTTACCCAATTTGCCTTACATGCCATCCTCCCCTGTGGTAACCACTATTCTCTTGTCTGTGTTTATGTGGTTTTTTTTTTTCATTAGTTCCTTACTTTTTTCTATGTTCCACATATGAGTAAAATCATATCATTTTTCTCCTTTTCTGTCTGACTTCTTTCACTTAGCATAATGCCCTCAAATGTTGCAAAGGCTAATAGTCATTTTTATGTGCCTATTTCCTTGTCTTTGAAATAATAACAGCAATAAGGTTTGTAAGGATTAAAAGAGTTAATATTTGGACAATGCTGAACACCTAAGAGCTAGACGAATATTTGACAACACTATTAATCAGGTTAATGATTTAATATCATGAAGCAATGCTTCATATCTCATTATAATCTTAAAAGATATTATTAAAGCATAATTTAAAAAGCACATGTTATATCTGACTTAATATCAGTATCAATAGTATT
>NW_011888841.1:3664060-3673560 GCF_000151845.1 Pteropus vampyrus
AAAAGATAATAACTATTTTAATTACACCAATGAGTTGATTTTTTTGACTCTACAGCAGAATTAAAAAAAGAAGTGATTTAAAACCTTAATTAAAAATTATATCTGAATTTAATATTTTGCTTATGCACTAGTAATTACATTCATTAAAGTTTTAATTCCGAACAATACTGCCTAGATAAAATTAAAGAAACATTTCCTGTTAGTATCTGTTTATATACTGAATATCATTGGCTTTTATCCTACATTTCTCACAATTTCCATTAAATTATAATATTTTTTCATCTCATGCTTACCCATACAGTAATAATACTTCATGTACTTCAAAATCATATGAAATGGAGAAAAAAAGTTAGACCTTTAGAGTTTTCCATGCAAATAAAATGTCTTATATTTTATTTTTTTTCCTTCAATAAATCTATAATATCTGAACAGATTTCAAAATATCCAAGAATCCAAAGACATAGCCACCTATATATTTTAGATAGTGTAGAAATGCTTGTAGGGTTTTGAAGGCCCGCATTATATGCCCACAACTCAGGCAGTGGAGGAGGTAAGGGGCCACACTAACAATCAGCAGGTGACAGAACCAGTGGGGAAAAAAAAAATTTAAAGATAATTGTCCTGCTACTTTAGCTCTTATGACAGAAGCAAAGACTTTACAGAAGTTTCAGTAGCCAAAAGAAATAATGCGTATAAATTCCATTTGCCTACTTAATATTGGTTTTATTTTTTACAATTAAATCATTTTTAAAGTGTCCTAAATATATTTTCCTAAGAATGGGGATTAACTGAAATGCCCACTAAGAAGATTATAGGCAAGTACAGTTAGAAATTCTAAATACAGTAGGCACAAGTTTACAAGAAAATAGATTTAGGATGTGGTTTTTAAAAAAAGACAATAATATTATGAAATCATTGGTTGTATATGGAAAAAAATGAGCTACACACACGATAACAAAGATAAGGCAGTTTCATGAGAGGAAAATTATAACGGATTTCATTTTAAACATCCAGTATTTGGCGTGATAGGGCATCGAGGTAAATATATAGTGTACCCTGATAGAGACCCGGGCTCAGCAGAGACGCGAGAGCTCCGTCTACCTGTCTGTGCCTCCTCCCTCCACTCACGCCCTCACATGCACATGAACAACACAAGCGGCGCCGCTACCTGCACGCCTGAGAATACATGTGCGCGCGCACATGGACATTCACGCCTGTGTCTGCGGACAGCAGTCTGTGGGTGTGCGTGTGTTTGTGTGCGTCAGTATGTCACATGACGAGAGGTAAACGTGAAGCTGCAAACTTCGCTGTGACCTCTGGAAGAGTCCTGTTGACTACGACGCCGAGAGCGGAGGACAGCCCGGAAGCGCTGAAGACAGGCCAGAAGCGCTGAGGACAGGCCGGAAGCGCTGAAGACAGGCCGGAAGCACTGAGAGACAGCCCGGAAGCGCCGAGGACAGCCCGGAAGCACTGAGAGACAGCCCGGAAGTGCCGAGGACAGCCCGGAAGCATATCCGTCTTCAAGGAGTGTAAGGGACCGGTGGAATTAGAGGAGGAAACTGACGACGTGGAGGAGAGGTCAACAGTCCGGTCTCATGGGGACCAAAGGCAGAGACAGTTCCAGAAGGAGAAGCGTGCCAAAGCAGAGCTCACTGGGGTCCCCATCACGGCGCTTAGATTCCCGAGGGCCCGTTGACAGAGCGCGAAGACCTGGGGTCGTGAGGATGGGGTGCCTGCTGCAGATGGCTTAATTTAAAAGTCGGCCAGTGAAGGTAGTGAGGGAGAAAGTGCCTTTAAATATGTTTTCTCAGTTTCTTGTGCTTAGAGTACTTTATGATTTATGTTTCAGAGGAATATGATAAACTCTCAGAGGAACCACTACCCTGAGAATTTCAAATAGGTGATTGAACAATATACACAGAGGTCGGGAGCTGTGATCTAGTGCGACTTCCTTGTACTTCCTTGTTAATGTGGCTGTAGAAAGTTTACAACTATCTCGACTCCCGTTTCTTGTGCTGAATGTTAAACGCATCCTGCTTTGCCATAGACGTTTATAAAAAACTAAGTCCATAGATGAAGCTGAATATTAAAACTGACTGCTGATAACCAAGAAATATATTTATCAGGTGGAGTCTCCAATTTAGAGAATTCATCCAAAAGGAAGGGAAGGAGGATGAGGACGAAGCGGGGTGTTCTTCAGTAAGGGAAGGTAGGACTCAATTACAGGCAGCCAAGAAGGAGCCACGGTGGGGCAAAGATGACAGCGTCAAGACCCAGGTGGACTTTTAATTGGTTAAGGTCATAGGGAAAGCAAGAAGGGATGAGGTCTGCAGCATAAATTAAGGAGTAAGACAACTTTCATCTTACTAATTTGTTTATTTGCTTTGGGAAAAAAATATATCTGGCAAACAGGCGGTGTCTAGAGGAGAAAGAAGAGTGAAGTAGAAGTGGGACTGAGGCGGGCGCCAGCTGCTCAGCCTTGGGTTTCCAGCGCTACATGAATGCAGAATAAGATGAGTGACGCTTGATTTTACCCAGGTCATGCACTCTGTTGTTTTGAATCGGTTCTGATGAATTAGGCTGGCCGATCTGCACGGTGAATGCCTGTTTCTATGGTAGTAAAACATGGGCAGAGTTGGGTGGAATGACTGAAATTTTAAGAGGAAAATGAGATCAAGGATAATCATGTTTCCTTAGAAACAAGAATCAACTGAACTACCTGTTTCGTATGAGCTGTTTATGGATTTCTGTAGAGGTACATTTATTAGAAGCTTCTAATAATTGTTCCCTCTCATATTAATGAAAGGGAGGAATAGAAAATACTGCCGATGGTTCAGATAATGGAGAAATCCCTTTGATCATGAGTTTATGCATCTCCTACTCACACAATGCAAGACATGCTAACAGGTGGTAAAATGGATGGGCTGGAATTTTAGCAGCGTCTGCCTTTTGAAGATATTAATCATAAGAAATGAAAGAGAACAATTAAGAAAAAATTGAAAAGTGACTTGGTAACAAGTGGGCAGATGTTCTCTGCTAATCGTGACTCCATAGCCTTTAAAAAAATTATTATTAAGTTGTTCATTTAAACTCAGTATTTGACTAAGCATATATCCATCTCTGTGTCTCCATATCTGTGTGAATATCTTTATTTTTATCTGTATCAACTAACACTTATTGTTTATTGTTCTTTATTCTAAAGCATGTGTTTGGGTTTTTTTTCAACTGAGTCTATTTTTCACCATATAAACTTTCCTCAGCGGATGTTACATTGAGAGAGTTCGAATGAGGGAGGCTCTTGGCTTTTATAGTTGTAACAGACTAGAAGGAACAGCTCGATTTAGCACATTGATTTTTACTTAGATGGGCCCCTTTTCACATGTTCTTTAACTTAAGACAATTTTGTAAAGGATTTACACTGGATTTTGATTCCTTACCATGTGTCATCTCATAGAGTACATATTAATAAATTTACTATGTTGCTTTTTATTCTGCTACAATTTACCTTCTTTTTATTATAAAACCTATTATCTCTTATCTTAAAATTAGAAGTCTTACTAGAACCCCAAAGAATAAATTCTGTTTATCATTTTATCATATTTTCAACTAGTCACAAAAAATCACTTGTATTGATCATTGTATCAGTTATATTAGGGCATTATTCAATGTTACTTAAAGGTTTTTTTACTGTTATTCCTAGATATTAATTATGAACACATCAAGTAATGTCCTACTCTTAGTATTAAATTTTGCTTAAAATGCGTCAGTTTTAGGAATAGGTTTTATGACAAATTAAAAGGCAGTCTGTTTTGAACTGTACTCCCTTATCCCCATTTAGTGCACAAATTAATTCACAAAAGAACTAATAAGTTCCCTAAGGGCAAAACAATGAATCATGAAACATACCAGACCCCTTAAAATTCTCAAAATCACAAAGTTGCCAGATTCATGGGTTAACTATTCACTCTAATTTGTAATACACTTAATACGTTACTTGCCCCACAGACAAAACCATATTTTCTGCAGATATTTAGGGCCCTGGAAGAGAGGAATAAATTTAAAGAGGGTGAAGGAGGTAATTGTGACATAGTCTAAACTGATTCATTGGAGTTGGGTATGGGAGGGTTATTAGGGTAATTAGCATATTTTAGCATATAAATCTTTGCGAATTACCACTCCACCCAAGTCAGTGCTGCTACTTCGGATTAAGCAGTTTCTTAGATGGGAGGACTAGATGTTTGGTTCATCGTTTTCCATTACTTTTTACTTGAAAGGCTGATTCTTTTCTGAATAAAGATCAATTTCATGTGGCTGTAGAAAGTGAATTTGTCCTAGATGTTTATTCTGGACAGTGCTGACTTATGGCAAAAAAGAGCAACAATCTTAACAGTTGTACAAGTTGTATGAGGTGTTGTGGTTTTGATGTAGAAAATATACTGTCTATATCCAATGCTGATAAATAACAAATAATTTTGTTGCAAATTGCACAGTACGGGTAAATTTTTTCCATAAACCCCTTATCGTCCTCTCTTTAAAGCTCTAGATTTGTTTCATCACAGCCACACTTCTTCAGTCTATGCCGTCTCTATTTTATGTCTCACTCAGTTCCCTGCCAACTGCATTCTGCCTTCCACCATCATTCCAGTGAAACACTTTTCTCTCAAGTACCAATGATTTCCTTATCGCTAAATCCAGTGGAAAATGTTTCATTCCTCTATTTTGAGGAGTTCATTCGTATTGCGTTCTTTTTGCTCCCAATATTTTACATTTTCCCTTCCACGTCTTTTAGCTAGCAGTGTGTCTTCAGCTAATATCCTCAGAGAAGAGTCTGTGAAAATAATAGAAAAGAGAAATAGAGCCTTTGCCTCTAAAATCTTAGAAAAATTTGAGAGGTGGCAGGAAATGGATCCTGGGATAGACATCATGCTCCTGAGAAGTGCTTGGGGAAAATTTTGCTTCACTTTCACAGGAGGGAAAAGAAAGATGGCTCTGTGGGTCCTAAGAGCCCCCGGAAGAGAGGAAAGGCTGTCTCGTGTCAACATCAATACTGTGGATAGGAACAGCTGTCTGACGTATCTGGCTGATTTATCCAAAGGTGGCCTTGCAAAATATTTCCATATTCTAAATATGGCACAAATTGTAGCAGGGAACCCACCACGGGTCATGTGAAAAGATAAAGTAGGTGTCTCAGATGTACATGGTATGAACAGAAGATCTATCACAGGTGGCTGCAGCCTAGTACTTTTATACTGAATCTTGGAAACTAAGGTATAATTTCAATGTTGAAGAAAATGACTGAGTTTGAGAATTCTGCCAATCTAATCAAATTATAAGCTTGGCATCAAAAGGTTTGTAGAAACTCTTAGGCAGACTAATACATCAAGTGAATTGAGTATACAATATTTAGAAATAAAATCTACTGAAAATAGAGTTAAATTGGAGATACAAAGATCTTTCTGTTAGTTGTAGGACATTTGTCATTTTGGCGGGAATATATCATTATATCTCCATATTCAATTGAGTCCTTGCAATATGAGTTATGTATTCAATCTAAAGACTGAGCCTACTGTCACATGGCCTTAACTTTAATCTGTACCTCTTTAAAACATTTTTCCCAAGATTTATGAAAATAAGATAGGCTCCTTTTAGGAAAACATGAAAAAAGAAAGAAATTAAGGTTTCCATAATTTCTCTATTAGAATTTGGGTTATTTCATACCAGATTTTCTTTTTAAATACACCAATTGTTATTAGTATAAATGTAAAAGAAATAATAACTAAATTTGGTAAACATTTACCGTGCGGCACACCCCCTGTAAAAGCTGTACTTGTGTGAATTCAGTAGGTACAACACGAGGGAGACCTTGTCACTACTCCTGGTTTTACAGGTGGATAGCCCGAGACGCAGAGTCAAATAGCTTACACAGGGTCATGCAGTAAGTAAAGGGGTGGTGTTCGAGCGGGGCAGCCTGGGTTTAGGACTTGTACTCCGAAATCACCCCATGACTTCAGACACAGGTGTGGCTTACACGTGGATACAGATGTGGATGCTTCACTATGTGTTTACACTGTAAAAATCACACTTGAGTGTACTTTCATTCTAGGAATTTACATAAATTTTTATTAATAATAGTTAAGATCATATTTTCATTTAATACATCCATTGTCATTATCAATATTGTTAAAATAATTTTTATGTTACATTGAGAGAGTTCGAATGAGGGAGGCTCTTGGCTTTTATAGTTGTAACAGACTAGAAGGAACAGCTCGATTTAGCACATTGATTTTTACTTAGATGGGCCCCTTTTCACATGTTCTTTAACTTAAGACAATTTTGTAAAGGATTTACACTGGATTTTGATTCCTTACCATGTGTCATCTCATAGAGTACATATTAATAAATTTACTATGTTGCTTTTTATTCTGCTACAATTTACCTTCTTTTTATTATAAAACCTATTATCTCTTATCTTAAAATTAGAAGTCTTACTAGAACCCCAAAGAATAAATTCTGTTTATCATTTTATCATATTTTCAACTAGTCACAAAAAATCACTTGTATTGTTCATTGTATCAGTTATATTAGGGCATTATTCAATGTTACTTAAAGTTTTTTTTACTGTTATTCCTAGATATTAATTATGAACACATCAAGTAATGTCCTACTCTTAGTATTAAATTTTGCTTAAAATGCGTCAGTTTTAGGAATAGGTTTTATGACAAATTAAAAGGCAGTCTGTTTTGAACTGTACTCCCTTATCCCCATTTACTGCACAAATTAATTCACAAAAGAACTAATAAGTTCCCTAAGGGCAAAACAATGAATCATGAAACATACCAGACCCCTTAAAATTCTCAAAATCACAAAGTTGCCAGATTCATGGGTTAACTATTCACTCTAATTTGTAATACACTTAATACGTTACTTGCCCCACAGACAAAACCATATTTTCTGCAGATATTTAGGGCCCTGGAAGAGAGGAATAAATTTAAAGAGGGTGAAGGAGGTAATTGTGACATAGTCTAAACTGATTCATTGGAGTTGGGTATGGGAGGGTTATTAGGGTAATTAGCATATTTTAGCATATAAATCTTTGCGAATTACCACTCCACCCAAGTCAGTGCTGCTACTTCGGATTAAGCAGTTTCTTAGATGGGAGGACTAGATGTTTGGTTCATCGTTTTCCATTACTTTTTACTTGAAAGGCTGATTCTTTTCTGAATAAAGATCAATTTCATGTGGCTGTAGAAAGTGAATTTGTCCTAGATGTTTATTCTGGACAGTGCTGACTTATGGCAAAAAAGAGCAACAATCTTAACAGTTGTACAAGTTGTATGAGGTGTTGTGGTTTTGATGTAGAAAATATACTGTCTATATCCAATGCTGATAAATAACAAATAATTTTGTTGCAAATTGCACAGTACGGGTAAATTTTTTCCATAAACCCCTTATCGTCCTCTCTTTAAAGCTCTAGATTTGTTTCATCACAGCCACACTTCTTCAGTCTATGCCGTCTCTATTTTATGTCTCACTCAGTTCCCTGCCAACTGCATTCTGCCTTCCACCATCATTCCAGTGAAACACTTTTCTCTCAAGTACCAATGATTTCCTTATCGCTAAATCCAGTGGAAAATGTTTCATTCCTCTATTTTGAGGAGTTCATTCGTATTGCGTTCTTTTTGCTCCCAATATTTTACATTTTCCCTTCCACGTCTTTTAGCTAGCAGTGTGTCTTCAGCTAATATCCTCAGAGAAGAGTCTGTGAAAATAATAGAAAAGAGAAATAGAGCCTTTGCCTCTAAAATCTTAGAAAAATTTGAGAGGTGGCAGGAAATGGATCCTGGGATAGACATCATGCTCCTGAGAAGTGCTTGGGGAAAATTTTGCTTCACTTTCACAGGAGGGAAAAGAAAGATGGCTCTGTGGGTCCTAAGAGCCCCCGGAAGAGAGGAAAGGCTGTCTCGTGTCAACATCAATACTGTGGATAGGAACAGCTGTCTGACGTATCTGGCTGATTTATCCAAAGGTGGCCTTGCAAAATATTTCCATATTCTAAATATGGCACAAATTGTAGCAGGGAACCCACCACGGGTCATGTGAAAAGATAAAGTAGGTGTCTCAGATGTACATGGTATGAACAGAAGATCTATCACAGGTGGCTGCAGCCTAGTACTTTTATACTGAATCTTGGAAACTAAGGTATAATTTCAATGTTGAAGAAAATGACTGAGTTTGAGAATTCTGCCAATCTAATCAAATTATAAGCTTGGCATCAAAAGGTTTGTAGAAACTCTTAGGCAGACTAATACATCAAGTGAATTGAGTATACAATATTTAGAAATAAAATCTACTGAAAATAGAGTTAAATTGGAGATACAAAGATCTTTCTGTTAGTTGTAGGACATTTGTCATTTTGGCAGGAATATATCATTATATCTCCATATTCAATTGAGTCCTTGCAATATGAGTTATGTATTCAACCTAAAGACTGAGCATACTGTCACATGGCCTTAACTTTAATCTGTACCTCTTTAAAACATTTTTCCCAAGATTTATGAAAATAAGATAGGCTCCTTTTAGGAAAACATGAAAAAAGAAAGAAATTAAGGTTTCCATAATTTCTCTATTAGAATTTGGGTTATTTCATACCAGATTTTCTTTTTAAATACACCAATTGTTATTAGTATAAATGTAAAAGAAATAATAACTAAATTTGGTAAACATTTACCGTGCGGCACACCCCCTGTAAAAGCTGTACTTGTGTGAATTCAGTAGGTACAACACGAGGGAGACCTTGTCACTACTCCTGGTTTTACAGGTGGATAGCCCGAGACGCAGAGTCAAATAGCTTACACAAGGTCATGCAGTAAGTAAAGGGGTGGTGTTCGAGCGGGGCAGCCTGGGTTTAGGATTTGTACTCCGAAATCACCCCATGACTTCAGACACAGGTGTGGCTTACACGTGGATACAGATGAGAAAGTGATTGTAAAAGCATATACAGATGTGGATGCTTCACTATGTGTTTACACTGTAAAAATCACACTTGAGTGTACTTTCATTCTAGGAATTTACATAAATTTTTATTAATAATAGTTAAGATCATATTTTCATTTAATACATCCATTGTCATTATCAATATTGTTAAAATAATTTTTGTTAATATTATAGTAGTCATTTAAATAGATGATACTCCATACTTGCAACTATTCCTGTCATGAGAATACTCATAATAGTATACTGTATACTACATTACATACAGATAATATAAGTAATAGTATAATAGATAATGCTGTATATGATAACTGTCTCATCATCT
This sequence comes from Pteropus vampyrus, assembly GCF_000151845.1. Lineage (NCBI taxonomy): Eukaryota > Metazoa > Chordata > Mammalia > Chiroptera > Pteropodidae > Pteropus > Pteropus vampyrus. Next base: position 3,673,377 of record NW_011888841.1, read on the forward strand.
ACATAACAACTACCTTTTTGGTGGATATAATTTGAATCTTATTATGTTTGATATACTACTATAAGGAACATTTTTGTTCATAAAACCTTGCTGAGAATTCTAATTATTTCTCTAGCATATAGTGCTAAGAATAGAAACCACTGGATAAAGAACATGATAAATTTCATTACACTTAATTTGTAAT
>NW_011888841.1:3674745-3675478 GCF_000151845.1 Pteropus vampyrus
ACTTTCTCAACATCTACATAACAACTACCTTTTTGATGGATATAATTTGAATCTTATGTTTGATATACTACTATAAGGAACATTTTTGTTCATAAAACCTTGCTGAGAATTCTCATTATTTCTCTAGCATATAGTGCTAAGAATAGAAACCACTGGATAAAGAACACGATAAATTTCATTACACTTAATTTGTAATCCCTGATTGTATTTCAGACTATGGGATTGGTTTATGCTTCCTCCAGGAATATATGAAAGTGTCTTTTTTACACTACATTTGCCAACAATGATCGTTATTACTATTTTTTTTTTAATCTCTAAAAATCTATGTGTCTGGTAGGTAAGGATTTCGTCGCAGTTGGCAGGGGTGGTGCTGTGCTCTTCTGTGCATCTGTATTCCATGATGGGGTCTGGAGATGCATCTGCTCTGTGAATAATTCTTTTAGTGTGTTCTCAAGTTAGGCACTGAAATTGTCCTTTATTTCCTTATTCATGAGTTAAACAGAAATAAATCATGGTAACCTCTGCTCTTTTCTCTTAAAATTCTACCTTTCCTAAGTATTATGAAAGGCCAGAGTAATTTTGGTATTTGTACAACCTGTTACTGTTGGAAATCGGGAAAGGAATTAAGATACGCCATTGGCGAAAAGATGTCAGGAGTAGCCATATTTAAATGAAAAGTTTTCAGTACTACTTGGACGGTGCTAAATATCAAAAGCCAAGAACATCTCCAGCT
>NW_011888841.1:3676773-3682464 GCF_000151845.1 Pteropus vampyrus
GGCGAAAAGATGTCAGGAGTAGCCATATTTAAATGAAAAGTTTTCAGTACTACTTGGACGGTGCTAAATATCAAAAGCCAAGAACATCTCCAGCTTCTGTTAAAAACATGAGTCATCCTTGAGTCTTCTCTTTCCCTCAGCACGCGACCCTCATGCAGTCCATCATCAGCCCCTATCAACGGGGCCATCACAGCAGATCCCAAATCTGTCTACTTCTCTCCACTTTATCTCCAGTCGCTCTCTCTCAATCAAGTCCAAATTATCTTTTGCCAAAACTTCTTATCCCCGGGCTCACGGCTTTTCTATGCGATGTCTCTAAATATCGGTCTATTTTTAACTCCTAACACATTCTCTCAGCAACCATGATTGGAGGAGATTGTTTTACTTTTCAAACGACTCAGTTCCCAACCTTATACTTCCCTGTCCCCCTCTTTAGACTTTGCCGTGTGATTTGCTTTGGCTGTTAGACTGCGAGTACAAGTGATGCGTGTCACCTCTGAGAGGGAGCTTTAAAGGCATGACGCGGGGCACTGCTGCCCTTCCGCCTGTCGTAGAACCGGGATGGTGGACACGGGACATTCCGGGTCAGTCCAGACTCGGAGCAAAGGAGACACCGGCGCAGGACCACGGGGCCTCGCCGTGGATGGAACACAAACAGTTTGTGCTCGTGAGCTGCAGCCGCACCTAAACTTCAAAATATGAAACAAATGAAGTCGCTTTTCCGTTCCCACTTTGGAAAGGTCTTATCACATTTAGAATCAACTGGAACTCCTCTCCCGGGCTTTAAAGATTCTACATTTCGCGGGCCCTGCCCACTCTTGGATTCCATGTGACACCATCCTCTCCTTGGCTCACTGTGCTCAGGCACAGTGACACTCGTTGAAGTTCTAGAACCAGTCTTGTTCCTGCTTGCTTCCTGTTCTCACACAGTGTGCTTCTGCCGTATCTGTCTCCCCCCACTAGCCCTTCCCATTCTGTGTTCACAGCATTCCTTACTCTCCGAATGCATCGAACTGATTATCTTTACTCTCCTCCCTCTGGGATCTGAATCGCTCTAGGATCTGAACTCTGTGAGAGCAGGGGCTCGGCGTATCTCGTATCCCTACTGCCTAGAACAGGGCTCACCCTGCAGTAGGGACTGAATAAACATCTTAAATGAGTAAACGAATCTAATGTCCCTTGCCGAGTCAAGTTTGGTGCTAGTAAAAATGCTGTTCCCGTCCCTTAGTTTTTCCCACGGTATTCTCTTACTGCAGATGTCGTTCTGAATATCTGGCAATATCAGTTCTGAATCAAAAAACATTACATTGTTTAAAAAACTTGAGTGTTTCTATAACACCACAGCCACAAGTTAATTCTAACACATTATGTTGCACGCTACAATTGCTTGTTCTTATAAGGTCCCCCAGTGGCTTACGTGTTTGAGCAGGGACAGCGAGGATGTGATGTGGTGGTGAACGGACTGGAACCTGAAGCTGGAAGCTAAGGTTCAAGTTTTGGCCTTGACTGTCCCATGGGAAGTTCTCTAAGTCTCTTTGAGCCTCTGTTCCCCAGTCTGTGAAATTTAATTTGAGCAGTGATAGCAGGTCCCTTAAAGGTCCCAATGAGGATTAAGAGTTAATATTTGTAAAGTGTTTTCATACAGTAAATGTTATATAAGTTTTGTTAAATGAAAAATTAAACTTTCATATTCGTTTTATTACTACTGTCCCTAGCACTTAACTGCTGAATTAATGCTTCTTGAAATAAATTGAACAGAGTTTCCATTTTTAAGTCTTCAGGCATAAACTTTGATTTTCCTAGTGATGAATTCATTGTATTTTCATTGAAATGCCTGTACTGCAAGGAGGGTTGGACTAGGGAGAGAGAGTGAGAATTTAAATGTTATGTACTGTTTTTAGAGGTAGAGCTGATAGCATACTAATGAACAGGATATAGGGTATGAGAGAAAGAGAAGTATCAAAGCTGCCTTCTAGTCTTTCATTCCTGGTATATGGATAATGATGCCTTTTACTGAAAAGGGGAAACGTGGGGGCTAGCAGGTTCGGGGGATTGGAAAACATAGGATGCCGTCTTGGCAATATCAGTTCTGAGATATCTGTTTGACTTCCACGTGGAGATGTTAGGTAGGCTGTTGTGTCCTGTTGTCCATAAGCATCTTGGACTCAACAGAGAGCTCAGGGCATTAAAATCCACGAGACAGAATGAGATTGCCTTGGAAAGGAAAATACAGGGCCGCTCTGGGCGAAGTTCTGAGCCTGAGGATTTTAAATATTAAAAGGTCAAGTGGAGAAAATGGAGGAGTCATCTCCTTAGACTAACAAACAATCGCCAGCGATGTTGGGGAGCAGGTGGTAAGAAAATCAGATAAGACTTTGCTACCCTTCCGGGAGCTAACAGTCAAAAATGCAGCCCACCTTCGGGTCGCAAATATTTTGAGAACATACATCTATGATTTGCAGAAAATGTTTACTTGTGAACTAAACCCTTCATGTCTCTCGCTCATTAGTTCACAATATCATTATCCAAGTAAAGAAAGTTCTTAAGACTTATTCACATGAATTTTCACTAGTAAAGTATTTTCTGATGTTTCAAAAGTTCTACATTTTGCAATAGCATACAACATTGGTTTTTCAGTGAGTAATTAAATCAGGGAGATAATTATTTTCCCATGCAAATGAGAAAAATCCCCATTTCCAGAAAAAAGCTTTGGATGCCGCATGCTCCTTGCTTGTTTTCCAGACCATCACTTTCCTTCACAGCTTTCAGTGCTCTCATTCTTAGCTGAAATTGTGTCATGTCTATCAAGTGTAATTTCCATATCTTTAACTTTCCACTTCTGTAATCAGTCTCCTGTGAATTTTTCAATTTCAATTGAGGTCATTGTGGTCTGGATCACATCCAATTTACTACAGATGCCTCCTGCATACTCTCTGTGTAAGTCTAACACGTCGAATATACCACTTATTTGCCATTTAAGAAAAAAGATCTCAAGTGTTGAAACACCTTGAATTTTTCTTTTCGATTTGCAAAAATTTGATGACAAATTCAAAATTATGAATGATCTAGTTCACTCGGTTTATTTTTACATGTTTTACTTCTCAATAATAATAAAGTCTTAGACCCATAATAGGTAATGTTTCAGGGTCTGTAGAGAAAAATAACTTTTAGTCATTTAAAAACAATTATATTCCTTTCTATGTATTGTTGTGGACATAAATCAGCCCTTATAATTAAAGGCTATAAATGCCAGTCCTCATGCAAATCTAAATACCCTTGGCAAGCCTGGTGTAAATTCTCATTAATAGTCAGAAGCATTTTGTTATTTTTCCAAAGAGCCAAGGTGGAAAATGTTTAATATTTTGGAATGCTTTTTTAAAAAATAGTGGTCATAAACGCAATTAAACCTGCCTATATTAAGAAGTTCTATATGTTTGCAAGGTTATTATGTCAAATAGGAAATCTAAGTCAGTTTATTAAGGATTAGATATCCGAAGAGAATATTTTATTTTAAACTGTTGAATTAGCTTTCTCATAAGAGCTAGAGGGAAGTCAGATGAGTGTCTTTTTATTTATAAATCAAAATCTCTAAATAGGATTTAATTTTTTTTATATTCCAGCAGAATTCCTTATTGGCAGAGATTTTATAGACAATTAAGAAAAATAGTTCTAAGAGAAACCATAGGCATGAAAACAGCTCATAGATTTTAAGATATTGACTTTATGTTAAATATGTATAATTTAGTGGAAAACTATGACTACTAGACACTTTTAAGTAAAGATCTGGTGTTCACAGATTGAAAATTGTCAGATGTTATTTTGAGATTGTATTTTTTAAGATTAATTTAAAAATGAGAATAAAGTCGATAATGTAGCATTTTTAAGAGACAACGAATTATTTAGGAATTTATAGGTAGATCTTGAAATCTAGGTACACCATGTTGAATATAAAATAAATAACTCTAAGATGAAAGGAAGCATGTCAGTTTTGCTCATTATATCGTCAGCACCTAACACAGAATCCAGCACATGAAAAATACACAAAATATACTTGCTGAATAAAGGCAGAAGCATGTGTGCACTCACATGGAGATACACTCACACACACACACTTTGTATACTTATTCTCTGTATAAAGCTGTATCAGTGATCCCCAGCTGCCCTTAACATTGCTTTCAGCCAAGCTAGCCATGCTCTAGGGAGACCCCGATGGCCAGTTCTTCCTCACCCACCAGCGTTCCCAGCCACAACACTGCAGACTGCCCAGGAGTCCCGGGTGGGAACCGGAATCTGTAACCTGTCGAAACGATAACCAGGTCTAGGATTACAAAGCCAACCGACCCTGTTTACCTGAATCATCATAAAACGTCCAAGTTTCCCAGGTCATTTCTCATCACCCGGGTGTTATCTTCACACGACTGTCCATGCCGTAAACTGGACGTGATTCCACACCCTTCCCTAGCCTTCCAGATCTCTCAATGTGCTCTCGGAAATACAAATTTCCTCTATCTTTAAGTGCTTCTTTGAATAAGCTTTTCACTTCCCATAAACGACTCAGCCTAAGGTTTGTAGAGACTCCCCTTGCTTGTCACTGCCGCCCCAGGCCCCTGTTCCTGCCACTTCTTAGCGACTCCTGCACCCTCGATGGGTACACCGTCGTCTGCGTCCAGTCTTCTCTGTGCCCATTTTCCCTTCTTCACTTCAGACATTCAGACCAGGACCTCAGGCAGCGCCAGATCCGCAGTCCTGTCCTCAGTCTCCCCCACCCTCGGAAATACCTCCTTCACTGGTCACTCTCTCGTTCTCGAAGCTCATTCTTCACTTTGGGAGACCATACATTCCTCTTTTTCGCCTACTTCACTGGTGGTTTCTTTTCTGTTTTTAAATAGTTTTTCATTTCGAACTTACCTCATTTTTGTCCAAATTTATTCTCTGAGTTATGTCATCTAGCCCCATAGTTTTAAATATCATTTAAAGGTTAATGACTTCTAAATTTCTGTCTGAAGTTAGAACTTTTTTTTCCTGAAGTCCAGATCCATAAATCTGATATTGAACTGGATATTTCTGTTTGGTTGTCTGATAAGTATCTCAATCTCCACAGGTCCAAAACTAGGTTGCTGACACAGTGTCCATCACTACACCCCATCGCACTCAATGGCATCGCCATTCCCACCCAGTTGCCCGGAGGAAAAGCCTTCCAGACTAACTTGAATCTCTTCTTTTTCTCATTCCTTACATCTAATCCTTCAGCAACTCCTACGACTTCTTTCTTCAAAACATTTCCCAAATCTTTCTGTTGGTCCCTGCCTCCATAGCTCTCACACTGTTCTATGTCATCATCCTTCGTTGTTTAGACCATCACAATAGCCACTTTAGACTCACTGCCTCCAACCTCACACCAATTTATCTACCACTGGGTGGCCAGACAGAGCTTTAAAAATGTAAGCGGTTTACCACTTGCCATGATTTTTAATAATAGAAAATTATAATGGAATCCTAAATCCTCATGATACTCAGGCCTTATGTAGCGTAGCCCTGGCTATTCGTTCCATCGTGACCTTGCACTATTTCCCCAGCTGGCATCGTTTACCTCTTTGTGGTATCTCCCATATCGGGGGCTCTGGTGGCTGAAACTCCTTCCCACAGATATCTCAGGACCCATTCACATCTCCATCCCCAGTTCCTTCTCAC
>NW_011888841.1:3682514-3694985 GCF_000151845.1 Pteropus vampyrus
GAGGAAAAGCCTTCCAGACTAACTTGAATCTCTTCTTTTTCTCATTCCTTACATCTAATCCTTCAGCAACTCCTACGACTTCTTTCTTCAAAACATTTCCCAAATCTTTCTGTTCGTCCCTGCCTCCATAGCTCTCACACTGTTCTATGTCATCATCCTTCGTTGTTTAGACCATCACAATAGCCACTTTAGACTCACTGCCTCCAACCTCACACCAATTTATCTACCACTGGGTGGCCAGACAGAGCTTTAAAAATGTAAACGGTTTACCACTTGCCATGATTTTTACTAATAGAAAATTATAATGGAATCCTAAATCCTCATGATACTCAGGCCTTATGTAGCGTAGCCCTGGCTATTCGTTCCATCGTGACCTTGCACTATTTCCCCAGCTGGCATCGTTTACCTCTTTGTGGTATCTCCCATATCGGGGGCTCTGGTGGCTGAAACTCCTTCCCACAGATATCTCAGGACCCATTCACATCTCCATCCCCAGTTCCTTCTCACGCCTGTACCCTTCTCAGAACACTCCAACTAAAACAGGAGCACCCCTCAGCATGCACCGCTCACGCACTTGTATTTTATTTTTATAATCACCCCCCTGGACTTCACTGGATTTGTTCTTTGTTGTAATCCCTAAACCAAGAACAGTGCCTCACAGAAAAGAACTCTATACTTGTTAAAATAATAAATAAATAAAAAATAATTTTCATAAAATGTAACAAAATTTTTTTCAAAGGAATCATATGGTGAATTATGTTTACAATAAGTGATTTTTCTTTTGAACTATAGTAATTGACAGCTGTTGGTAGGGGGGGCTTGAAACAAACATCTGCAATGTGCCTGTTCAGTATCATTATCTAGAAATCATTAGATGAATAAAATACTCTTTTTAATTATCGATTACCCTTGTTAGAAAATAAAACATTTAAAAATAACTCCATATGACTAATATATAATGCGTTCTTGTTTTATCAAATGATTTCATCAAACGTATACAACCAGCATCTCTGACTCTCCTAACACCTAAGCAGGGTCATGCTGTTTCGGCATATTCTCAAACTTAGGAGGCTGAACCGAAGGCTATGGATACCAGGCATCGTCTTATTTTTTCATTTTATTTCCAAGGATATAAAGCCAAGAATAATTGTGTAAATAAAAATGGCTTTACAGGCCAGAAAGGAAATGGAATTCTGAAGAGAAATATCTCAGTCTTACATAGATAACTAGAAAGGAATATCCAGATCGTCACACACAATAGATTTTATAATTGGATCATGAATCCAACAACCACATGGCAAGTGGCATGTTCTTTACATTGAAAAAATTTATATCTACATAATGATATTTCTATGTTATGCAAGAATAACCACCTGTCTTTTTGACCCAACAAGTAAGCTATTTTAAAGTGTCTGATCTTTGAATCATGTAGCTTTATACGATGCAAAAGCAATGAGCTTCCTCACACTTTCTGTTTACATTTCATGATATAATGGTGTCTTATAAAATATTTCTGTTTGATTCAGTGAAGTTATTGGAATATCAAATAATCACTTCTCCCTCTAATAAAGAAAATGATATTCGTGCTCATATAAATGAGTAGAAAACAAATAACATGGCCAATATTTTTAATAAAATCAGGTTACCTTTTTTGAATGAATGGATATTTTATATTAAAATCAAATTTTTACCAATGTACTGTTTTATCATAACCTTTCTAATTAATGACTCTTCCCCTGTTTTCTATCAATAGATTCATTTTGTCTTTTCTAGAAAGTCATCTAAATGATATCTTACAGTGTTTACTCCTTTCGTGTCTGACTTATTTTGGTTAATGCAGTGGTTTTGAGATTCACTCATGTTCTTTTGAACATCACTTTGTTCCTTGTATTGATAAGTAGTATTTTACTTGATGAATATACCAAAACTAGTTTATTCATTCTCCTGCTGATGAAAGATAAGCTGTTATCAGTTCTTGCCTATTAGAGAGGAAGCTGTCTGAACACTCTAATACAAGTCTTTTTGTGGATGTGTTTTCATTTCTTTGGGGCAAATACTTAGGCATGACTACTGGGTCAGAGGGCACAGAAATGTTTAACTTCAGAATAAAGTGTCAAATGACCTTACAAAAGGATTATAACACTTTATGCTCTCACCAGCCATGTTCAATGTCTTGTCGCTTCACATCTTCACTAATATTTAGCTTTGTCATTCTTTGAAAACTTATCCATTAGAGTGACCGAAGTGAAATACTTATATATTTTCAAATATTTCAGAGTTTCAAGATGTCTGCTTGTTTATGATTTATAATTTATAAATACAGTCTACGCCAAGCGACTGAGACACCAACATCAACCAACTTAATCAAATCAACGTGCATAGGACTCTACACTCCAAAACTCCAGAATACTGAATGTTCTCAAGTGCACTTACTGGGATTTCTGTCAGATAACACCCAAACAACATCCTAACTAAAGGAAATGTCTATTAAAAGAAAATACATAAATAGTATTTGGCTCCTGCACATGTTAAAGCTGATCAAAATTAAATCAGTGTTTAAGGCTTTTTCTTTCCTATAAGATTGACCTGCTTTTCCTTAACTCCTACACACACAAACACATTTACTTTTTCTAGAAAGAGCAGATAAGTGAATTTTTTTTGAGCCTTTCTCTACTTCAGTCTCAGCCCTTTGCACGTCTACCATCTTGGCAGCTATTCGGTATTTGTCTAGAAAGTTGTCAACTACCAGTCTAGTTGGCGTCGAAGGCATGATTCCATCGCACACATTACTGTCTGTGGTACTGTCTATGTGCTTGATTTCTCTTAAACCCAGATTTCTCGTCTGCTACGTCCTTGTTTCAAAACTCCCTGGAAAGCCTCTAATGCTGGAATTCACAAAAGCAATGTGAATGTTCTAACGCTGGTCATTTAAGGTTGTTATTCATTTTCAGTTCAGGAGAATAAACAACTTGGGGTCAAGAAAGAAGTGGATTTAAGCCACCGAAACAATTCCCTGTTCATTTCCCAGCACTGCTATTACACTCTTCTCACAAAGATGGCACAGCCTCTGGTGACATCTTGTTTCTGGTGATTTCCTAACATCCTCCTCAATTTAGTCACTTGTCACTGTCGTATTTTGTTATGTTCAGCACAGTCACTAAAACTGCTATAATGTAACAGAGTCAAGTGTAGTTGTGGGGGAGGCACGTTTCTTATTAAGATTATACCTATTTATTTTAAATATTTCGTTTTATGGATGAGATTTTTCCATCACATTTTTCAATTAATTATTATTTGTTTAAACAAAGAAATCTTTCAGTATAGTCAGATTTCTTTTCTAATTCGGTGAGCTTACTTCCATTAATTGATAAATTGATTTTTTCCCTTGTTTCTCTTGAGAGACAGGACTGTTGAATGCAAACAATTTCTTCTTCTAAGAATTCTCTTCATGCATTGGGCAATATTTCTGAGAGCAAATGACAGTCAACATCCTTATTTTATTCATGACTTTAATGGAAATTTTTTAAACGATACAGAAATAAAATCCTGTAACAACACATTTATAGAAATAGAGTACAGAAGACAAAAAGGACACAAAATAAACAACTAAATCTGAGGAAATTAAATTATCACACTGTCATATGATGTAAAAATTTCTACATTCTATCTGGTTTAAAAAAATCTAACAATATACTTCTAGAATCGATCTATCCTTACCAAAAATTCTTATCTGATAGTCACAAGAAATTTATTCCATGTATTTTATACACCTGTTGGTTCTGATTTTTATATCTATATTAGCAGTTATTTTTATTTTCGTTATGTCTAAATATTTATACACCATCATTGGATTATAAAATGTTCAGAACTATAAACAGTGTAATTTTGTATTCATCACAGAATCTAGCTAAGTTCCTTGTACATGGTAGGTATTCAATATGTTTTTATGATGGAAAATTTTATTTTGCAAAATTCAAACAAGAGTCACATTGTTGTTATAAGCAGCAGCATCTTTCTATCGAGATAAGTTGGTAAGTTAATTTTCTGTGACTCTAGATGGTTTTTGCATAGTTCTTCAAAAACAATCATGAAAAAGGCAGAAAGGGTTGAAACTTTTAGTGGCCTGTTTTCTGTTATCAAATGATCTTTTTAAAAAATGTGACTTCAAAACGTGAGTAGATTATGGATTTTTGAGTATTGCAGAATATATTTTTAAAAGATGCTCACATCTAAAAATTTCCAAACCATTTATAAACTATCAGAGCAAATTTTTAGGTAAAACTGTCCACTATATTAAGTAATTATAATCTGAACAATAAGTACAAGATGTATCCTGTAAGAAGAAGACATCCTCTTTGTCTAAAAGGGTCTCTGTCTCCAGAAGAGGAGTTAGGTTCTTTTCTTGCTCAATGGCATCTTCATTTTGTCTTCTGATCTAGAGATTGCAGGCTGTGCCCTTGACCTCTGATAACAAGTCTGAGAGTGAATGGATATTAGAAGCAGCAGCTCCTTAACACTGAAGAAGTGAGAGAATGGAGTTACAAAGACTATAAAACTTAACTAAATTCTTCAGAATGAGAAAAAAATCTGTTAACTGCCTTTAACCGGCCTTATGACCTTAGATGTCTTCTTGGCAAACTATTTTGCTTTATTTACACAGGAGGAATTTGAGTTCCAGTTAAAGTGGCTTAATAAGTTTAATATTGATAAGGGGCCTAGTAGAACCATGACTGGCATAAACCTCAGTCTCCTGACTGCCGATTCAGAGCATCTGTGTTAAGTGAAGTCCGTGGAACACTACACTGTCAATCATGACCACCATCTGCCGGGAAAAAAAATCACTGTTAAGTAGTTTACCTAGATTATTTCACTGGATTTTTAATACAACCTTTGACTTGTAGACAGATACACCATTTATACATGAGAACATTTGTTCCGGGAAATTTGAGTTAAAATGTTCCAAGTTCACATAGCTATCAAGTGGGAGAGTTGAGTTGCACAAAAAAAAGTCAATAACGTATGTATTAAAAGTTTAGAATTTAAATGTCCCCGAATTTAGGATTTTAAATGTTACTTAATTTGCAAATTTCTACTACCTATACAAATAATGAAAGAAGTCCTAAAAACATTATTTTGTAATAGCACTGCATTGCACACGTAACGTTATCAGTCCTCTGAGTTCCGCGGGAATGGAGTGTTGTACTGAGTCAATTCTGTGGGAATACCATTTCTAAATTGGTCCATGCTATAGCTGAGTGATTACAAGCAAGCAAGCCAGAGAAGGCTCCTCATCAAAAGGACCCAACAAAGTTCTAGCACATGGAAGCATTTCTGAGCTCAAGTTATTCTGAGAAGGGAACACATGATTTATAAATACTGTCAAATAAAATATGCGTTTCCAAATGCTAGTAATATAACAGTATATCACACAGCAGAAACAAAGTGCCCTTCAGCCCCTTTATAATCACATTCCGATGTAATGAACATACTTTGCAGTCAGAGCAAGTTAAGTTCAAATCTGAGGGCACCATTTATGATCCCTGTTGTTGGAAGTGAGTGACTTAACCTCTCCTGATCCTACCTTTACTTATCTATAAAGTGCAAATAATGGTATCTTCTATGTAGGGTTGATGTAAGATTCAAATTAGATAATATCTGTTGGTAAGCTCTGCAGGGGGCCCTTATCTGAGGCGTCCCCAGGGGAGGGGCCTGGGAGGCGGGAGAGCATTTATCATAATGGCCGTCAGGGGCATCATAACGGGAACTTGATTCCAAACCCCAAAGCATAACCTTAATTGCTTCAGAGTAAGTGTAAAGCAGAAAGTGTGTTTTGATAAGCGTGAGTCAAAAAATATTTTAAAAACCAAACAAGTTTCCAAGAGGTCGTTCATATTCATTTTTTTCCTTTTTTTTAAAATTGGAATGTAGTTGTAAACGAAAGTGGCCATTAGCTTAGGTTGGGGATATTGGACTCTGCTATAAATTCTCTTCATAGTACTTGTTGGAACCAAGTCAGTATCTGATCAGGGCCACTCTGAGACTAATATTACTCTAAACATTTTTCATATTTCATCTCATTTAATTTTTACAATTATATTAGATAAGATTCCCATTGTAATGAGAAAATTGAGGGTAAAAGATGATAAAAATTCCTCCTTCTGACACATACACTCGCAGGTGATGGAGCTGGGATTCAGGTCTGTTTTCTTTTAAAGCCCTGCCCTTCATGGTGTCTTCTATACATATATAATATTTTTTCGTAATCTTCTACTCAAACATAAAAATATATAAAAAAATTTTAGACATCTTTATTTAAAATATTTATTCATTTTATATTTCACCAAATAAGTAGAGACCTAAATACAACATGTTCTCAACTATCAAGCACTAAAATTCCAAACATACTTGTGTGGGAGGAGTTAGAAACTTGCAACAACATCCCCCTGGAAGAAAATGTTACAGCTCCTGATCAAGATCTCTGGTCAGTCTCTGGGAGCTGATAATGTAGCTGGGCAAACACGGCCACAAAACCGAACAACCACTTAGATGCTTGTTTAGGTAGAAAATAATTTTTCATCTACGGCCATGCCACCCTAAACACGCCCAATCCCATCTGATCTCAGAAGCTAAGCAGGGTCGGGCCTGGTTAGTACTTGGATGGGAGACCACCTAGGAAGACCGGGTGCTGTAGGCATAAAAAAAAGAAAGTAATTTTTCATATTCAAACTGCAGTATCTGGGGACATGTCTTTTTACCTCAGCCCTAGGTTGGGAACCCATCACCACCCCACCCCATGACTGAAGTCTGGCATGTGTGGGAGGGAGGAGAGGCCCAGGACAGAGGGCTTCCTGCTCATATTGACATTTGGCCTGATGGGGGTTTCTCAAATGTTCTCATCAAAATCCCTGATTATAAAAATGTGACCATATCCCAAATAAAAACATATGTCCCAGCGGCAGTGGCCCCAGCCTCCTCTCACAAGGAGCAGGCTCATGTGCAGGTGAGGCATTCACAAGGAGGGGACTGCATGGGGTCATTCTGTCCATTTTAGGAGCTTCTGTCTATTTCGTTATTACCAAAAGTTTGGGTCAAGAAAAGCAGTTTTATTATAGGTAACTGAATTTTGTTATTTTCCACTGAAAGAACATATTGAGGCAATTGAATAGATACATAAAATAGCTGAGAAACAACTCAAAATGAAAAAAGAAATTACCCTGAAGATGGGAGGAAACAGCCTTCTTGGTTGCCAAATAGTTTTAAGTGTTATGGAATAAAGGACATCAAAAGCATTTCCTATATAATGAACAGCTGCTCGCTGAAATCAAACTTCGTGTGTACACAAAAAGCATTTGCCGTGGTCCTTGTGGGTAGAATAATAGTCAGAATGATTCTAATAATTGAAACGAAGTAGGCTGTACAGTTCCCAACTGCCAACTGAAACATTTTGGAAAATTGGATCCCTCACGCAAGCTAAAACATGTAGCAATCTGTTTTTTATGGAAATTGCATTTATAAACTTGGTGAAAATCTGAAAGCAAGGTCCTGGCCTGGACCTGTCTTCTAGGTTTCACATATCCAGACTAACCTACTGAAAGCTCTTCATTTGTTTAAATTGGTTCACTTAAGAAGTTGTAAGAGGCTTTATTAAAGAACATGCCATAAGGTTTACATTACTGGAGAGACTATATAATTCATTACCCTGTGGCCACATTTCCGAATATGGTTAAGGAGGGACAGAGCCTACCATCACAATGTAATACCCGCGATGGCACAATAACAAATAGCCCATCACAGAATTCCACAGAATTCCCGTTAATCAGTGGGGGAAGATGTTTAGGGATAATGGATTCTTCCTAGACCACGCATACTAAAACACCAATTCTCTCACAATTGCTCATTTCTCTTTCTTGAATTCAGCAGTACAAAAAGTCAACTCAAAAACAAATAACACAGGAATGTAGGAACTAGATATAAATAAATCTTACATCTATTTATAATATAGCCTATAATATAATCAGATATTAATGGTTAAGAGCAGAGGTAAAAATATTAAAAATATTTGGTGACTCTAACATCAGCTTCGGGAAGACAAAAGGCATCGGTTGTGATTTAATGGAAATGCCATTTAGAAATCCTTGATCTGGATTGTCTTCATTTTGAAACTGAATAAATTCTGAAACTGGATGGTCAGACTACTTGAAGAAGACAAAATATAATAGACAAAACAAACGGTTGAAACTCAATGTGCAATTGTGTTCGAAGAATCATTGTTACCTTTTGATCAAACGAAAATAGCCCCATAACTCCTCAATATGAGATGGAGTTCTCCAAAGTTTATTTTCAAAAGATCTTTATAGAGAAAGAAAGGAGATAAAACCACATTTCTAAGGTCTCTCAGGTAAAAATAAAGTGTCTTTAAAATCAACTAATCTAGCAATGTGTTATTGAAACTGAAGTTGAGATTGGCTAATAAAATACTATAGAATAGCCACAACTTACAATGTGTGCGTGTTTGAATGCTCTGGGAGAACGCACTATAAACCAAGATTGCTTGAAGATTTAGCAGAAGATTCAAAATACCTGAATGTTTATAATAAGAAAGGTTTAACTATTAAACCTTGTTACTTTGCTAGAGAAAAGATTTCTGACATAGATAACCTACAATTCTTCTATTTTTTCCAATTTTAAATCGGGTATGATTCAAATCAAGAAGTCATAAATTTCTTATGATATTTCTTAAAATAATTTCTGTATTCTATTACTCTACTACATTGAATGAGTATGACCTAGTTAAATACTCAATGTGAGTGAATAAATGACATTTCGTAAAAACTGATTAAAATAGTAATGGAAGTAAAAACGACCACATAGAAAGTGCAAGGTCAAACATTTGCACTTCTATTAGATGACTTTAGCTCAGTAAAATTGATCTCCGACTTTCTGCTTTCAAAACTGTTAGAGAATATATTTGTGTCATCTGAATCCAGTAAGTTTACGGCCATTTGTTACAGTACCAATAGGAAACTAATACAAAGAAAGCCTACCAGGAAACCACCACAACAATATAGTAATTTCCTAAGTAACAGGATGTGAAACTAACCTCAGAAATGGCTAGTTATCATATATGTAAACTATATTCAGATAGAAGGCATTTTAGGAATAAAAGTACCATTTTCCTTAACAACACAAAAGAGAATACATAGGAGTAAAATTATGAAAGCTGGGCAAAACTTCTGTGAGGAAATATTCAAAACAGTCTTGGAGAGCCCTGAAATAGACCCAGACAAACAAAGATTGGAGGGCACCCCGTTATGAAGCAGGGATACGCGTGTTCGTTCTTGATGATCTTGATTCTCAGACACTTTCTGGAGCGTCCACTAAGCTCTCGTGGAGACTCGCATATCCCTGCCACGTCCATTGATGGAAATACAAAGCATCAGCCTAATTTTCTCTCTCTGCTCCACCATCCCTCGGTTGCCAAATCTTCTATGTTTTAGTGGCTCTACATGCCTGCACATCCGTACCAACTCGGGGATTTAATACCGGAAACTCTCATAAGACCATAACTTAGAGTGTGTGGAGAGGTATGTGTGTGTGCGTGTGGGGGGTGAGTGTTATTGTGTTAGTTCTGCTCAGGTGATAGATCTCGACAGGTCTTGTGGAGCAGGGGCCGTGCTCAAGGCTGGCAATGCAGTGGGCTCAGGACGCACCGTGAAGGCCTTTCATTTGCAGCTGTGAGTTCTATTTAAGAGTTGTGGGAACAAAACTGATATCTAGTCTCCTTAAACCATCACAGTACATACACACCCTAATGACCATTTATCCGGATTTTACATATAGAAATTGAAGACACTTGGACAAGACATGTAAGCTTCCTAAGGTAGAATATTTGATACATGACAGGATTAGAATCTAGCCCTAGGTCTCCCAGAGGAATAAGTTCGAATTGCAGCCCCTCGGCCATGATTCCTCCATTTACTATGTCCTTCTCAAATGACATTATTTTTAATATTGTAATACTTTTTGCTATTAGACCGTGTTTCAATTTCATATTTTCTCTCACTTTGTGTGTTTGGTCTTTTTTCATCTATTACTTTACTGTTTTTAGGCTTTTAGAACTTCTTGCTGAGAGAGAGTGAGAGATCTCAAGAGAGATCTTAAAGATTCCAAGATTAGGAAGCTCTAATTGTCATGCTTTAGGGAAAGAAAACGGAAGAAAAAAAATGAACATAACGAAAGGCTCGCGGAGGACACGGCAGTCTAGCATGAGGCGGCCTGAAGTTACAGAGCCAGGCGAGGCTGGTTTCCCTGCACAGCGGGAGTCAGCGCTTGCGATGGGGGGCGGGGGGGGCGGGGCGGGGTGCATGAGGTCAAACAGGCTGCGGGCAGCATGTCTTCATGACAACAGCGTGACGGGTCTGCTCAGCAACTTTATTGACATTATCGACTTTAGAAGCTCTTCCAGGTCCACGTTCCCGACGACCTTCATGTATTTTATGCTCCCTGTCACTGGGGTTTCCTGCAAAATCATTCGCCGGCTTCTCTAAGGGGACCGTATCCTTACTTGTGCTTGTGATAGAGACAGTAGAAGGAAGGTGACTGAGGTCTCACTGTGGAGTTAAATCGTCGCCAGTGACTGAACTTCGTGGTGCTTAATATTGCAACACATGCATACCATGATTTAGGGTCGTATTATTTCCTGATCTGCAGGTACAACAAATTACAGGGTTAATCTTCACAACTTGGTGAAGAAACGGATATTTTGGAAGTTATACTTAAGATTAGGTATATCTTTGTGAGACGCTGACTGTCTGGAAGGAGGATAGAGAATTAGCATCCCACATTCTTTTGGGATCAAAAGGTCGTCATTTCTTCCAGTGTAAAAGGGCTGCATTTTAAATCTTCATTCATGAATGATGTCCACTGAAGATAAGTCTATTCAGGACTAACTGACGAGACATGAATATGAGAGCTGCTGAGTTGGTGAAGAAGGCGAGATATAAATCCAGGTTCACTAACACGCATTAGAGCAGAGAAAATACTGGCTTTTAGCATGAAAAGCTCAATGCAATTTCTTCTATAGAAACTGACAAGCTGCCCTCTTTGTATTTACAGTAGAGAGATCTTCATTTGAACCAGAGGCCACATTTTCTGCTGAATATGTTCTAAGGTTTTACCTCGGCTGCAGAGCAAAAGAGCAAATTGTGGAAGGATTAAATTAGTGAAAAAATATTCTAATGTATGTGTGTATGTATATATTTATCCACACACTGATATATGTGTTTATACACACGTAGACATATAAGCTGATAGAAAAGTTTAAAAAGATGTAGATTGCTTTTACTTTAGGAAAAAAAGCATTTCCTTTTTTAAATATCTCTATTGAGGTATAGTTCATATGTCATACAATTCGCCCATTTAAATTGTACAGTTCAACGGTATATTCACAGAGTTGTGCTACGATCACCACTAATTTCAGAAAGTTTTAATTACTCTAAAGAGAAACTCCGTGTCCACTAGCAGACATTCTGTTACTCACATTTCCCCTGGAAGTAGGAAGTCATTAATCTACTTCCATCTCTCTAGATTTGCCCAGTCCTCGACAATTCATATAATGCGTGGTCTCCAGAGACCTGCTTTTTCACTTGTCATCAGGTTTTCAAGGATCATCCCTGTTGTGTAACGTGTATCGGCCCGTCATTCCTTTTTATTGATGAACAACATTCCGTTGAGTGGCGCGTCACATGGTGTTCATCCGTTCACCGCTTGGTGGACGTTTGGGTTGCTTCCACTTCTCTGACTGTTACGAATACCACAACGATGAACTGTTGTGTACAAGGTTTTGTTGAACATATGTTTTCATCTGTCTTGGATATAACTAAGGGTGAAATTGCTGGGTCGTGTGGTGACTCTACGTATAACATTTTGAGGAACTGCCAAACCGTTTTCTGATGTGGCTGCATGAGAAGAAGGCACTTCTGATAGTTTTAAAATGACCCTGCCATCTGCAGGACCAGTCCGCAGAGTTTGGTGGAAATGAAACAGGGAACGAACGGTCTGGATCTAGTCCCAGCTCTGCCTTAATTAGCTGTTTGACCTTAAGCAACTCATTTGCATTCTCTAAACCCAAATTCCTTCATTTGTAAAATAAGTGTTTCTTCAAACCAGCACAACTCTTGAATATAATTATAGCTGCTTTCCTTTCTGTTTTTTTTTTTTTTATTGTCTCTTTAAATTTGCTCTGAGGCCTAATGTTTTTCATTGGCCTTGAATAAAAAACTCCAGCAAAGCTCATGACATCTCCGTCATTAGGTATTATAAAGACTTCTGGTCACATTAGTCACAAAACACTATCTTAATTCAGTTACCAATCGTCTATTCTTATATAATAACCAAAACTCTGGATCTGATGTCACTTAGAGGCTTCCTCCGCCCAGATCCAAACAAGGAGAGCTGGGTACTGATTCCTCA
>NW_011888841.1:3695920-3702152 GCF_000151845.1 Pteropus vampyrus
GTGGATCTAGAGAGAGGACTATGTTTTGTTAGTTTAAGCCATTGAGATTTGGGGGCTATTTGTTTCCAAAGCAGAATGTGACGTACAGAGGGGTTTTCCTTGTTTGTGGAGGTGCCCCGTCACTGGGACCTCTTACCAGCGCCTCCTTGAATTACGTGATGTTGCTGAGTCCTTCCCCAGCCCCTGCTCCCTGAGAAGAGCAGTGGTCTCTTTGACCGACAGTATTTAAGGTCACCCGACACTGGCATCATTCTCTTTCTGGCCCATCCCTGCCAGGAAAAATGCACACACAGTCTTTGCCAGGACAATCGGGAAATGAAGGACGGTCAAAGCAGTCAGTCTCTTCCTTACTGGCGTCAGCTAGCCAGCCATCCCAGCCCTCCAGGTGTTTCAGGCGAGAGTCAGGTGTTAGCCCACAAGGTGTCTCTCGTCTTCAGGGGATACACACTAAGGGTTCCGAGTATTTGCAGGCTGTCTAGCAAGTCTGTGGCAGCCATACCATTTTGCTGCTCAGATCTCCTTCCAGATAATCTGTGGTGAGGAGCACAGCTGACTGACAGCCCCAGCTGCTCCCTCTTTCCTTCAAGTACAAGGCTTGTATCAAGGTCCTACTTTCTCTAGTGGTTCCCATGCAACAGCTCAGCACCGTGGGGGCAGGAGTGCCCATCCTTTCCTGCCTGGCAGGGAATTCCCACAATTCGAGTTGTCCTATAATTAGGGTTGCCGGATACAAAACAGGACACCCAATTAAATGTGAATTTCAGATCAACAGTATTTGGGGAATACTTATACTACTAAGAATACTTGCTGTTCTGAAATTTAAATTAACTGTGTTCTATACTCTCATTTGCTTAATCTACTTATAATGACAATAGTTGCTGAGCACACCCCACCATCCTGCCTGAAATTCACTTAGGAATGCGGGACGCTCTTCCTACCCAATCCTCCTCTCTCCCTCCCCTTTCGGAAGAGTCCGATCTGCATCACCACAGTCGGAGTGTTTGCCCCGCCTCTTCCTGCTCCTTCCCTTTCATCCCTGGCAGGCATTTCTGCATAAAAGCCCTGGCATGTCTAATCCCATCTTGGCATCTTCTTCCCAGAGGACCCGAACTGACACACGGAATTTGATAAAATGTGTGTCTTTATCTCTGCTGAAAGTTCTATTTTCACTCTGCCATGTGGATATTGGACTAGATGATTGCTGAAGTTCATCCAGCTTATCTTACAATTCTGTTTCTTTTTACATTGTAAAAAAATGTCCCAATTTTACTGTATGAAAGAAAATGAAAGTAGGACTTTAACTTGCCCGAGACTGATTCCCCACCAATCTCGGCTTCTTCGAACATTCTGTGGAAATTGGCAATAGTAAAATGCTTAAATGGTGGTTAAATGAGGTGAGAAATCAGGTCACCTTTCCACATTATAAAAGCTGCAACCCGCAGCTGCACTCCGGCTGGCGCTCCGCTTCCTGTGAATGCCGAGTGGGGGGGCTGAGGCAGAGGCCAAGCTCGGCCGTGCTGCTGGCGGCTCTTCTCCGGCCATACAGCCCCGCGTCCCCGCTGCTCCAGGGCCAGGCTCCTCCCTTGGGGTCTACATTTAGTCCTGCTGAATGCTGTGCACTGGCGTCGTATACTGAATGCGACGATGGGCGACAGACATACGCATTATTTTTATTTCCATTGATTGTCTCCAGTAAAAGCCGCTCAGCAGGCAAACCGTGTTCTCTCCGGCTATTGCCTTTGTGTTATTGAAATCGGCGCTGTGACCAGGGCATTCGTCTTGCTATCCAACCGGGGAGGCTAGAGACAAATCAAGAAACCAGACATCAAACTCTGCATACGGAGTGGGAGGAGTTTACCCGTGGTTGGTGTGGTGATGTTTCTACGCTGCCCCATAGCTCAGTGCAATGGGGATCGTGAGGACGGGATCCAAACCCCATGAGCCACGTGACCTCCGTTATCCCCATCACTCCAATGCAGACCAAGTGAACCAGCAGAAGTACCATGTGGCCTTGCTCTATGTAATAATGACGGCTATTATTGTTGTTATTGTTGTCGTTGTTATGGAACAAATGTGGTGTAAATAATGTAGTCCGCAATCAGACTGACCACTTAGTCCCTAAGTTATAAAGAATATTAGAAGAAGAAACAGGCCATCCGTAGGGGACTCCAAAACCGTGTCTCATACACATCAGATCAAAACGTTAAAGCAGCTGGTACAAGGGGTTGGCTTCTGAGGAGCTGTCTCCTGGGACCCCGTTATCAAGCAACGGAAGGATGCAGTGGACACATGACATTGTCCTCAGGACCTGGTGATGCGGAGAATCTAGAAGGGTGGCAGGAAGGCCACTACTGGAGGCCAGAGGGCCCTGAAGAAACCATCGGGGCTGGAGAAAAGGTGTTCTCTGTTATTTAGTGGCTAAAAACAAAATTGGCCAAACTGTCACTTGTGGGAATTTGGAAGGCAGAAGCCAGTGTGAACTGGTATATCTGTCTGCAAAGGCTTTCGGGGAGAGGGCTGAGAAGCCAATCTGCTTCTTTTAGTATTGTATGATCGAATATAGGAAGAAAGAGATGATCTTAAAAAGGAACTAGACATTTCAAACAGAGCTGATGGAATGATAACTGAGATTTTTAGCGCTGAGAAATCAAATCATTTTATCCCTAGTCTCCCCAGCCAGAAAAACAGCATCAAAGTAATAGGAAACAGAGGACGACAAAGGGCATAAAGACGCGTCTCTAAGACCTTGTGTTAATACTTATAAAAGATGCAAGGTGGCGTCAGCTGATACAGAAGCATCCAAACCACAGCAAGAGTGTCATCAGAACAGCCCCACATGTGCCCCTGTAGAGAGGGGTCTTCTTGGACCTCCCAGCCCCCGTTAAACTGTCAGATGTCATCCCAGGTATGGCCAGTAGAAGAGCCGCCCAGATTTTGGCATGATTTTATGTAGTGATAGGCAACTAATATAAGCCATGCTCCAGAATTATTTCTAATTGGAGGTGTGATTTCATCTTGATTCAATGATATTTTTTGTTTGTTTACAAAGTGCTAAATGAAACTTGCACTTTCGGCCCACCATGGAAAAAAGCATCTTGTATTTTCCTTTTAAAATTGCCAGATGAAGAAATACACCTGGGTGGCCTTCAGAATTCCACAGGAAGTTGCTGTGTCCTTCCATGCAGAATGAAGGAGACGTAGGTTGGCTCTAGCTGCAAGATCTCTACTGCTTTGGTGTATTAGTATTTATCTTCGTTTCAGCACTTTCTATCCTTTTTTTAAAAAATACAAAAAAAATAGGTGTATGTTCAATAATTTTATAAAATAAGAAAGCCAGTCTGTCCCCCCAGCCCCATTTTAGAACAGGAGGATCGCCTCTCTTTTCTCGGGGCCAGCTTTCCCGGGACAGCCCCACTCTCCACGGGGCTGACAAAGTCCCTGTGGGTCATGCTTTCTCAGCACTGCCGCATGAACCCCCTCTTAGAGAAGGAGACTCAGAATCACTGCCAGAGGCCGGGGACTGGGCTAGGGGACCATGCCGCAGAGGCTGCTGCTGAGTCTGGAAGAGGCGTATCTTGACCCAGACAGTATTCTCAAGTGTCCCACACCGAGTTGCCAGCAGCATCACCGTCACCGCTGCTGGAGCACCACGCGGCTGGCCCCCCGCCCCGCTGCTGGCTCTCTGACTGAGCGAGTCCTCCCCGCCCAGCCCCCCACGAGTCAGGGTCTCCTTGTCCTCTGTGGGGGCCGCGGCGCAGTGCTAGCCACGTGCAGACCCGCGTCACCGTGACTGGCGGCCTGCCATCTCGGAAGCGCTCCCTGCTCCGTGCTGCCCATCCGTGTTCTCGCTACCAGGGCACTGAAACTGGTGATTTCTCCTGAAGACAGAACAGCCAGCCTGCTTCGTGTCAGCCCCCCGCCACGGCTGCGGTGATGACATCCTGGCTTAGCAGTCAGTATTCAGCTGAGAGCTCGGAGCCTTCTACCGAGCCATGCTATTTAGAATCTAAATATCAGAGGTGTTTTTTGCCCTCACAAACACAACTGCTGTTTATGAAGCAGATCCGAGCGATAGGTGGCTTAGGACCAGGGAGGTCTAACCTCAGCAGGGACCTGTGTCCCGGACCCGCCCCCTCTAACTGGCATTGGGCACGTCTTAATTTTTTCAGTGCTGAGAAGCCTCCGGTATCGAATTCTGCTGCCAGCACAGCCCGTGCCATTTCGCTCTTGCAGATATCACCCCGTACTAGTGAACCTTAATAGGGAAGAAACTGGGGCCTCCTTTTTTTTTCAGGTGGCAACTCAGTCTATATGACACCTGTGCGCCGCCTCTAAGGAGAATGGAAGCAATGGGGACAGCGTGAAGAAAATAAAAAGTGGCAAAAAATTATTTCTGGTAGATGAGCTGTCGGTATCAAAATTGATTTATTATTTCACAGCACCTGGAGAGACAGTCAGAGCCCACCTAAGTATTTTATACTCTATATGGGCTTAAGATTTTCTGTCTATGTCTAAAGTACAAAAGAAAGAGATTCTAAAGAATCTTTCAAAGGTGAAAAAGATGCCATAAGGATTTCCTGTCATAAAACCTAGCGAGGACCACTGCGCTTCTAAACCGTCAGTCTAACTTTTACTAAAAGACGCTGGCATGCGTGTCCCTCAGGGTTGTCAAATGTGTCATTGATAATACTTTTGCGTCATAGAGGGGAAAAAGGATATTAAGAACTTAATTCTCAACACCTGTCAGTTAGTGTGGAGTCATCCACAGCTTAACACAAGAGGCAGTCTAACGCCTCTGAATACGTAACCTGAGGTCTCACAAAGTGATGGAGTCTGTGGAGGGGGTGTGTTTGGTGTTTCCACGTTTCGGATTCTCCACAACCTCATGGGACCAAATTAATTATCTTCCAGTTTCCTGAGAAAGAACCGAGGCCCAAACAGAGCAGTAAATTTCCGCAGGAAAGGCAGGCGCCCAGGGCAGGCTAACCCGAGGCCACGCTTTCCTCACAAGTCCAGTCCTCAGGACACGTTTGGGGTGTGCGAATGAGGGGGACACTGAAACCCCAGGTAAATCACTTGCACGGCAGTGGAGATTC
The DNA here is from genome assembly GCF_000151845.1 of Pteropus vampyrus. Lineage (NCBI taxonomy): Eukaryota > Metazoa > Chordata > Mammalia > Chiroptera > Pteropodidae > Pteropus > Pteropus vampyrus. Next base: position 3,701,017 of record NW_011888841.1, read on the forward strand.
TCGGAAAATGGAATGGTAGCCGCCCAAACCCCTGAACAGCAGCATCATAGTGTCATAAACTACAGAATCCTGGAGCAGTTCGGACTGCCAGGGGAAGGGCTCCCGCCAGCAAGACTATCATTGTATCCCCAACAGAAAATTATTTTTAAAAATGTGATATGTTTATTGTAAAGCCTCTGGGCACATGCACAAGAACACAAACAGCATTTACATATCTATTATCTATTAACTGACACCGCATTTGCCAGGCATTTGACACAATTAAGCAAATGCTTGACTGAACAGATGGGTCTTACAGGGATCCCTAAGGGCATGTCTGCATTAACTGTGCCAAGGGGGGTAACTGCACCCAGTTGGCATCTGTGTGAGTTTTCCCATCAGCGTATATGCTGCCGCTTTGCATGGTTGCAAATGGGTCCACTTTTGTCCCAGAGGACTCGGCGTAAATGAATCGAGCTATTTCCATTTCTGTCTTGTCTGAGATGTATCCCCACCAATAGTATTATTTCTAATACTACTGTGATTATTTCTAGTATTCATTTACTTGAAAATGGCCTCATGTTTTTATCTGGATTACTAGTGGAGTCAAGGAGATAAAACACTTTTCTTAGGCAAAGCACATCGCCTCTGAATTGTACGCTTTGGCTTGTACAGTCCCTAATGCCAGGTTATGACAGCTGGAGGGAGAGGGGGGGCAGCAACTGCCATCTTAATAGCAATAAGGAAAAATTTAACATTACGATACCCGACAAAGGAAGAATTTGCCTTTCACTAAGCTATTTCATGGCCTCTGAAATGAACAGACACCCCGTACACACACCCTTCACAAGCCGGGACCGAGACTCCCTTTCCTGTCTGCAGGACGCATGTACATCTCTCCGGGAAATGACTTTGCCACATCAATTAAACTTTGTTTTCTTTTCCGGCCAAGTCTTCAGTGCCTCCTTCAGAAGCTCCCCTACATGGATGAGTGTCCGGTGCCTGCTGGGGGTGGGGGCGATGACGCTTCTGCGTTTCGTATGTCACAGAGATAAAAATGTGCCATGAAACAACACGGGTGCAGAAAGTGTCGGGGTTAATTACGGACGAGCAGCGTGCACTGCAGTCGCTGATTCTGCACAGCCTGTAGCTCTATC
>NW_011888841.1:3704262-3712294 GCF_000151845.1 Pteropus vampyrus
TGAGTGGTGTCTAAAGTTTTATTTTCAGGTTTTATTTTAGAGAGATTTCATGGTTCAGTACGGGTCGAGGTCTAGTTGGGTAAGAGAAGTTGTGTAAAGTGGCTCGGAATTCGTGGGGCTCAGAGCACAGCCATCAACGTGCCCGGAGTTTTCAGCCTTAAGGATCCCAAAGGAGCTGGAAACTGAGATGAGGCAAGAACCTGGCTGTATGTAGCTCCCTGCACCTTGATCAAAGACGTGCCTTAGCCTTTTAAGTCACAAAGTGACTAATTACAGATTTGGCAAGAGAATACCATTAAAAATACCACAGCCATCTTATTTAAACATTGTCAACTTAGTCCTTTTTTTCATAAGTAACAATCTGAACTTTTTATTTTTTATAAACAGAGCACATTCCATGAAATGAAATAAGAAAATTCTTTCATTTGTCACATAACTCTTCTTAGATCAGCATAATGAAATGAGATTATGGAGACCTAAATGAAATCTGCTCATTCTGGAGAACTGAATCCCATCTTTCAGAAAGGACCTGTGTCACTGCGCAGCGCACTAGCACAAAGTCCCTCCACAGAACTCTTTCTGCCCCACTTAAAAATTCAAGCCAACAAGACAGTAAGAAATTCTGTCCAAATACAAGAGCAGGTGGAAGAGTCGGAGCAGAAGAAGAGATCATTATTATGATTTCAAAATACAGTGTAAAGGAAAAACTGTAGTTCTCTTGTGGTGCAGGGAAAAGCCTATTTTTCCCTCCTGTAAGAGGAGGGGGTTTGTTTCGGGCTTGGGCACTGAGGTAAATATTGGTTCCAGTCACAAAAGGAGGACATAGAGGACAAGAAGCACATTGGGCAGGAAAGATGATAAATTCAGCTTCATACACGCTGAGTACCAGGAATCGAGGACATCTTAGCAGGATGTCTGTGTCAGAGGGCGGGTTTAGAAGGTGTGTGCAGGCGGTGACGGCCAAAGACGGGGCGACATAACTTGGGGAAGAGGTCACGCGAGGAAAGAGCGCCAAAGACACCTGCATCAAACGTGTTTCCTGTCCGTGGGCTGCACGGCACCAGAGCAGCCGTGATCACCCCGTATTTCAAGAACTGAGCTCAGTCTTTACAATTCTTCACAGTAAGAGGCCGTCCATAAATATGGAGTGAATAGTTTTAAAATCATGTCAAACTAAACAAAGGAAAGAGATAACTTTCATAAGGAAAGAAAAGTGAAGATTTAAATGCCAAGAGTCATCAAAACAAGGGGGTGTCAAAAGACCAGCACCCTTCAAATAATACTGGAGTCCTTTTCCCTCTTCCCAGTTCTGACTATTAAGTCCACAGAGGAGGGAGCAGAGGGGATGTGGCAGGTGCCCACCGTGCCACGCCGTGTCCCCTCCCACTGTAGCAGGTATTTCCAAACTTAGTTCAGATGCTGCCACCTCCTCTGTGAGCAGTCAGTGCGATTTTCATCTGTCTGCTTTGGGCTCTTAAATCACCCGGCGAAGGCTTCCACCATAAACCTGGCTTGCATGTCCCTCCCACTGAGACCACGGACACCTTCATGGAAAGAGCCGCGTGCGTCCTTGAGTCTCTGCCCAGAGCTTGGTGCGGGGTGCAAAGTCAGTGACTGTTCAGTGAGAGACTGAACGTGCTGAGCCGAAGACTTTACTGTGCTGCGTGAGCACGGGTGACGCAGACGCTTTATGAAGTACCGCACGGTGATGTGGAACGTGTTTCCCACAGCTCCTCATCCATCTGGAAGTGAGTGACAAGATATGCCACACAAATTAATTGGTATTAGAATCATGCTGGTCCGTAGCCGAAAGAATGCATCAGTCTGTCAATCTCCCTGTCATGTTTATAAGGCTTTACGCTCCCCAAATGTTCAGGATCTTTCTGAAAATCAAATGGAACAGAAGCCCAATTTTCTTTCCTTCAAGAACTCTATGGAAAGTGGAGAAAGCCTTCCATGTGGGTCTGCAGAGACTGTATTATTTCAAGTACAGTTTTCCTTAGCACCTTTGAGACCAACTGCTGAGAAAGAAAGTACCCTGTGAAAAGAAACCTGTCTTCTAATCAAACTGTTCCAGCTGCCAGTATTAACTTGGCAGGGTAGATCTTATGTATAATAAAACAAACAAATTTCATCTATCCAGAAATTATGTTCCGCATCTCACACTGACTTGCCCTACCTTCGAACTCTTTAAACTTAGAATTTTCTTAGCATGTACAGTGGCTCCCTTCACATATTAATAAAACCTTGTTAGTAGTCCACATGCATTCCTCACGTGAATTTCTCATATGTGGAGAGGACTTTGATTTATATTTAGGACTCACCGACCACATGCTTCGTTTAAGCAGGAGTATGTGTTGCAATCAATCATGGACCATTCTAAAAACATTTTATTAAAGCGCTACAAGGTCTCAGCCTAGCAGAAATCCAGGAAAAAACACCAACCCACAACAGTGGTTCAATTTCTACTCTCTAGCCTTTACAAATGGAATTTTAAGGTGTTATTTAAAGATGTATATTTCAACTTGTAAGTTCATTTATCTCTTTTATACTATGCATGTGCAAAAGAGTTCTCCTAGGCTGGAGACCTTTGTTGAATAGTTTGCATCTCTAAGAACACAGATCACTGATGAGGTCTGCACAGCGACAGCCAATTCAGACCACAAGTAAGAATTGTATTGGTTATTAGATTATCTGTTTAAATGGGATGTGAGTGACTAGAATAGTGGAGTGAACCCCCAGTTGAGAAGCGCGAGATTAAAAACAGGTCATTTAGAAAATCCTTTTACGTCACAAATACTGGATTTGATTCAGTTTAAGTCTTTGGAAATTCCATTTATTTCTCTAAATACTTAAATTTCTTAAAAATATGCATCATGTGCATGTAAACTATATGCACATAATGCATATGTATATGTTTTCTCATTAACTAAAAGTAGTCATTTTTCGAGACTAATGAGAAATGCTCGTAGATCTACCTATCCCCTTATACAAATTCTACTTTTATTTTTACTCTTATTTCTGTTAATGGTAACTAACATTTATTTAAACATCTGCTCTGCTCAATTATACTTTACATTTATTATTAAAATGAATTCTTAGGACAATTCTCTGATAGATAATGCGGTGCTTATTTATAAATGTGTAAGCTGGGATTTGGGAGGCACTTTGGCGAGTTGTCAACAGTTAGTTATGTAGCAAGAAATGGGCCTTGTTCTCAGACACACTTTTTCATCTACCACAAAACCGGAAATCTTGCTTTTCCAGGTGATAGTTAATTACTCAGTAGTGGGCACTTTTTTACACGTAATCTGAACTAGTGTCATTGTCACTTAAGATGGGTATTGTTATTTTTTTTAATAAAAAACAAAAACAAGTCATGTCAAGCGAAGCATACCTCTCATACAGATTCTAGGTGACACAGCTGGCGTTTAGACTGGGTCGGTCCCGTTTCTGAAGACGGGGCTCTTCCAGACATGTCGCCCACTGACTAGCTTTTGAGTGCCTCCTAGAGCTCGAGGAACTGTTCTTCTCACCAGAGATAATGTGGTCTACTAGCTCTACACAGCTCTGTTTTCTTAAGAATAGTCTGGTGGGAACAAAATCTGTTAATACTAATGTACTCAACCTTCACCCAATTTGGATCCCAGAGCGTAATTACAGAACGAGGGCTCGACTTTGTCTAGAGCTAGCCTTGCAAGAAGGAGGGTAGTAAATGGAGTCACTGAGGAAAGATGCCCATTAGGGACATTAATGACGTCTAGCAGAGCTCGGGCTTATGTGGCAGGGAAGAGTGAAGTAATCACGGGGCAAACGTGGAGACCAGTCGGGCAGAGTGTTTGTAGGCCGTGCTTCCAATTTTGACTTCAAGAGCAGTAAAAATGAATAAGTGTTCATACTTGCATTTTAAAACTATTAATCTGTCTAAAAATATGGAGAAAGGAACAGAAGAGAACAAAGCCGGTGACTGCAATTATGGTGAAGCCAGTGACTTATTCCAGAATTCCAGAAGGAAGAGAATCATTTTGGAACTAGAAAATATTGGCAGCAGTAGGGATGGCTATAAATGGATTAATCTCTTCATTCAGTGAACATTTATAGAGACCCGACTGCATACCAGGCAGTACTCTAATTATTTGTATTATACGGCAGTGAACAGAAACAGAAAAAGCCTTCCTTTTATGATTTTTATTCTGAATGATATAGGAAGGCATTAGTTCTGCACGAAAGCATGACGAACGTGATGTGACATATTCTGACAGGACCATTGGTGAGGACGGAAACAGGAAGAAGAGTTAGGAGACTCTTTCAATAATCTAGCAAGAGACGTTGGTATCAGGGGATAGAGTGAGAAGTGGTCATGAGATGGATAAGTGATCCACAGCACAGCAGGGGGCGTGGCGAGGGGACAAGTCAGTGAGGGGTGACTCCCCAGTCTCTGGCTGGAGCAGACAGGTGTGCATTAGCACCATTTCCCGAATAAAATGTAGAACATTATAAAAGGCACATTTGGGGTAGAAAAACAATGACTTCTCTTTAAATTTGAAATTCCAGTGTGATATCCAAAAATAGATTTGCAGGAAGTAGCTGGTTTTATAGATGAGGACTTTAGAAGAGCGCTTTGGGCTCGCAATGTCATTCAAGGGCATGTCGTCGGCGCAGGTATAACCGACACCACTGGCTGTCTGTCGGGCGTATCACACAGTGAGATGGGACAAGGCCGAGACAGATCCCTAGGAAATGAGGAAGTCTGAAGATCAGGTATTTGAGGTCGAGCCTGCAAAGAGCACAGAAAAAGAATGAAGAATGAGGCACAAAGAAAATCGGAGAATTTGGTCTCATAAAATTCCAAGGAATAGGTTTTTTTAACAGACTTAATTTTTTGGAGCAGGTTTATGTTCACGGCAAAATGGAGAGGAAGGTACAGAAGGGTCCCACTTTCCTCCCACCCCCCACATGCACAGCCTCCCCGATATCAACATCCCCCACCAGAGTGGTTCTCGTGTTGCTACAGACAAACCTACAGTGACACCTTGTCACCCGAAGTCTGTAACTTCCATTAAGGTTTACTCGACCGCGTGCATTCTGCGGGTTTGGACAAATGGAGAATGACATGCACGCATCAGGACGCGACCACCAGTTACTTTTCACCGCCATTAAAAACCCTCTGAGCTCCGCGTCCACGCTCTGCCTGCCTCCCCCTCCCCCTCCCCAGGCAACCACTGATCCTCACTGTCCCGTAGTTGTGCATGTTTGAAAATGTCATATAGTTGGAATCATCCAATGTGCAGCCTTTTCGGACTGGTTTTATTTTCCTGACTCGATCACGTCTGTTCACTCTCTCGATGGCATCTTTTCCTCTGATAATTTTTGAAAAGCATCTGTGAGTGTGACAGGCAGCTGAGAATGCATGGGCTACTCTTGTCCAGTGTAACCTCTCCACGCTGCTTTTTCTCATGACGTATGAATGAAATGATGTGCATTCAGAGGACGTTACATTTACAGAATACACAAACGGCACTGGAATAATGGCAGGGCCTTCACTCTCAAATTTCTCACAGTGGCCGTGTGGGGGTCACACTGCGTATTTCACGTGAGCTCAGGAGTAGGCGTCCTCATGCCTATCAGCCTGGGTCCCCTGGTAGTTATGTGCCCTCCAAAATGCAAGGGAGGGATCCTGGAATCTGTCACTGTCACCGCTGCCAGTGCCCTCTAGGAAACGTGGCTTCCTGACTTCAGTGACATATCCTGATTTTTTCTTTACTATCTAAGGCCTAAATGAGGAGAGTGCTCAGCGTCTCCGTCTCTCGTGTCAAGCTCGCTCTCTGCTGGGTCTCAGCAACTCCTGTTACACTAAGCCAATGATTCAGGGGGTTCGAGAAAGGAGTATGGAGTGAAGTGTTCCATTCCAAATAAGAGGATCACAGAAACATTCGCAGCCTTCATCGGGAGTAACTTTGCAGGACCCGCTTCTTGCTTCGCCGACCGCGATCTAAGACTCAAGCTCCCAACGGCAACACCGGTGTGCAGGTGCTGCTCCGAGACCAGCTCGGGACCCCATCGGGAGACCCCAGTGTCAGCTTGGCCCGGCACCGCCTTGCTTTAGGAGTCTATGCAGCTCTCCCCTAAAGTGGTCGTAATGATTTTTCTAGTGGGCAGTGCTGATCCCCGGCAGCACGAACCAGAAAGCCGGAGGTTGGGGCAATGCGGTGGCTCGTGTGTGAAGCAGAAGCAGCCTCCTCCGCGCAGACTGATTTCTCTCCAGTTCTTAGCTCAGCATCTGGAAGGCAAGAGCCCTTCCTGCCTGACAGATGCTGCTGAGATGCCTGTTACTACGGCCTCGAGTCACAACAATGGGTTGTGCTTCTAAGCCACCATTTTCTTCTCTGAAACTTGGGATTAAGCAAACTTGTTCAGAATACATCTCAGAATGAATTCATATGATTCGGTTCTAAACATTTAAAGTACTATTCAATACCAGATTAGTGGGACTATAAACATACTCGAACCGTCGGCAAACATCTGTAACTTCTCTCCCTACCTCCTGTCTCATTTCACTCCAGTTCAGCCTCCGCACTTCCTCCAGGGTGATCTTGCCGAGGAGAAATCTGGTCATTTCAGATTTTAATAGCAGCCAACAGTGTCCCACCACCTACTTGGTAAAGCCCTAGCTTGTCAGCAGGGCACACGCAGGCTCTGAAACCCGGTCACCTCTCTCTCCAGGCTCCCCTGGGGGTCCCCTGGGCCCCAACCTCATACACCGGGTTTGGGACCTCACAGGCATGCCAGGCTCTCTGCAGAGCATTACGCCAGCTAATTCTCACCACAGCATGTTAAGGCTGGCGCTGACATCTCCGTTTTATAGACGAGGGAACGGACACGTAGAGTAAGTAATGGTCCAAGCTCATCCAGCGGTCACGTGGCAGAGCCTGCTCTCGTCTCACTTCCGGTCGGAGTGCTTACTGCACCCCGCCCAGCTTCTCCTTGAACATCACTTTGCGTTAAATATTCAAGTAAATTCTCATTCATTTCACTAGTTCTGCCTACAAACGTGTTCCTCGCCACTCATAAACCAAGTCTTCGCTCGATTCTATTTTAACATTAGACCACCTCTGGATCTCTCTTTTCTTTACCTCATTACCTGAGAGCGATCTGGATGAAATCCCTACTTCATCCAGCTATTATTTAGTTCCTCCTCTGGTTAGTCTAATACATCACTGACCAAAATTGTCAAATCGAATAGCTCTCTCCAAGACACCTCTGAACATATACATATGCCATGCCTTCTTCCAGCAATACCTTTCTTTCTACTCTGCTAGAAGAATCTTTATACAACTCAAATACTGCGTTTTCTGTGAAACTCCCAGACCCTTACCCCAGGCACTTAGTTGTCCATGATTTGTAGTCCCATTAATACACGATACATGGCTTAACTTTAGCCAGTATCACACTGCACTGGAACTGTCTCTCTTCCACCTGCACGGGGACACTCTAATGAGAAAGACACGGGGCTACGTGCTCTCTCAAGTTTTTAAAATGTAGGAGTTACTCAAAACAACTGTAGAAAAAGTATGAAATACAAATATGCTATTTTAGTCAGTATATATTAATATATGGAAAACTAATCCTAATAGTCGATTCTATATAACTTAAGTAATGTATAATCATTTAACTATATAATACTTATATATAGCTATATATATCTTAATATGTATTTTCGTAACTAGTTTTTCGATAGTCGTTTTTTCATATAATCTTAGGTCTACATTTAGACTCAAGAAAAGTGCTTATGTTGTTTACACATCCTAGTATGTTTATAATGGCATTATTTTGAAAATGTCACAGGATTTTTGGATGATGAGACGAAAATTTGTTGACATTTGAATTTGTGTATCCTCTGCAAAGTTTAGGCTATTCTTTCTAAGCAACACTCTAGAGAGTTTTCTTAAATATCAAAGAGCTTACTTCAATGGTATGTTATTTAGCTAAGAGTTAAACATTATAAAATAAAATTGAATTCAACCTCATCGAC
>NW_011888841.1:3712344-3714440 GCF_000151845.1 Pteropus vampyrus
ATTTGTAGTCCCATTAATACACGATACATGGCTTAACTTTAGCCAGTATCACACTGCACTGGAACTGTCTCTCTTCCACCTGCACGGGGACACTCTAATGAGAAAGACACGGGGCTACGTGCTCTCTCAAGTTTTTAAAATGTAGGAGTTACTCAAAACAACTGTAGAAAAAGTATGAAATACAAATATGCTATTTTAGTCAGTATATATTAATATATGGAAAACTAATCCTAATAGTCGATTCTATATAACTTAAGTAATGTATAATCATTTAACTATATAATACTTATATATAGCTATATATATCTTAATATGTATTTTCGTAACTAGTTTTTCGATAGTCGTTTTTTCATATAATCTTAGGTCTACATTTAGACTCAAGAAAAGTGCTTATGTTGTTTACACATCCTAGTATGTTTATAATGGCATTATTTTGAAAATGTCACAGGATTTTTGGATGATGAGACGAAAATTTGTTGACATTTGAATTTGTGTATCCTCTGCAAAGTTTAGGCTATTCTTTCTAAGCAACACTCTAGAGAGTTTTCTTAAATATCAAAGAGCTTACTTCAATGGTATGTTATTTAGCTAAGAGTTAAACATTATAAAATAAAATTGAATTCAACCTCATCGACAAATTAACAATTTTCAAACAAAATAATATAAATGCAGTTTTCAATGTCAACAGTAGATGGTCATCATTCTGCAGAATAATGTCACGCTCTGTTTTTTTGTGATAGGTACACTTTATTTTGCATGGGAGGCAGCAGAGATTACGCTAGGCAGTTCGCGATCTGATTGTTCTCTTCAATCTCGGGGGGAAATAAAGTCACACATAAGATCAACGTAGTGTGTATCACCTGCCAGAACACAGGGCCGATACTGTCACCACCACAAAGTGGAGCCGAAGCAACAGGGTTCTGGGGGCCTTAAAAATCCACAGAAAGCCTCTGGGAATTTGAGAAAAATCTAAGCAAAGCAAACGAGTGAAAAGGTAGGCTCAACACTTTCTCTGCCCTCTTACAAATTTGCCCAGTGATGCTAATTACCCTGTGTCACGCGGAAGTCCAGATATTTCTCTCTCCCTTCCACTTTGCAGATCTTGTGTCTCCCTATCCCAGTTTAGAAATGAAATTCCAAGTATGCATTCTTAGCACATGACTATAAAGTCGAGAGAAAGTCTTATTTTTAATTTAGTAAAAATTTTATCTTGTTTGGAAAATTACATTTGATGCTTAACCATTTTAGTTATAACTGTATATTAATGTTGCTTATGAAAGTATACGTATATGAGGACTCAGATAACTGTCAGTTACCTCTTATGAAAGGGCTAACAAAAAATGCTCAAGGCTGAGGGTTTTTTTAATCACTTAATCAGATTATTCAAAGAGAAAACTTTGATGTCTGAGGAAACCAAATTCAAAAATATTCTGGTAAATCCACTGTGAATCTAGCACTTTCTTTTTGTCTCTGTCCTTGTAGATGACATCACCAGACAGGTAATACGTGTGTTGGTGATAACATTTCACTATCATATTGACTCCTCATGTGAAGAACAAGTCTGAGTTACCTGAGGAAAAGTGTACCCATGTTTATGGCACAGGACTATGGTTAGAAGGAAATTAGATACAAAACAAAAAAAAAAAAACACCTGTTTCTGCTTTGTGCAGTGAGTATTCTCAATGAGGTACTCCAATTCTCTAGTAAGAAACTTCTCATCCAGAAATCTTTCTTTCCCATCTTCTTTATAAAAGAAATTTCATTTCCGGATCTGAATCACAGTTCTCTTATTTACTCTGTTATCTTTGGCATGATAATAACCTGCACAGGGAGTTGTTTTGAGAATTTCATCTGAAGATAGAAAGAAAGCACCTCACACATTGTTCAGCCCAGGGAATAAGTATATTGCACATATGCTAATAATCGTAAACATCGTTTATCTGCATATTCAAATTCATTTAACCAAACCATCAGGTTTAGATAAAATATGAACTTGGGAAAATGTTACTGGAAAAGCTCTAGTTCAATGCATAGATGATGGAGTATTAAATCAGAAATGTTCTTTCCCCTCCATCCTAGTAACAGGTTCAGAGAGA
>NW_011888841.1:3715575-3716803 GCF_000151845.1 Pteropus vampyrus
GGGCAGTTTTCAGAGCCTGGAAACATTTAATCTATATCCATAGCTACAATCTCTACCTGTACATACCTGTATCTCTCCACATCTGTCTCTGTCTCTCTGCATTTATATTTCTGTATTTGGGGTGGTAGCGGGGAGTCATCCCCAGCACCGCCATTGCTTAGGAATTCCTGCCGCTCTATATCCTCGCTTATATATGATATCATCTTTTATTTTTTCCCAAAGACGTTGGTATAAAATATCCTAGCATTTTAAGGTATTTTTTTCCTTATTAATGAATTGTTCATGTTATTTCTCTACTGGCCTATTGAGTTGACTTTTTCATATTGCTTTATAATCCTTTATATATTCAAGATGACAATCCAATATTAATCACATGTATTGCAAATATTATACAGTTTGCAGTGTCTGTTTTCATTTTCATTGATCATTTAATCAATGTAAATTCTTAATTTTAATAGTCAGATTTACCAAACTTTTCCTTAATTCACTTTTGTGTTTTAAGAAATCCTTTTTTTCATTTTTAGAAATGTTTCTATTCTGATTCCATATGCTCTTATGTTTTATTCGAAAAGTAAAGGTTTTTCTTACACTTTTAAAGGTTTAATTCACCTGAGATTGATTTCTGTGAGAATGTGAGCTAGAAGCCTAACCGCATCTTTTCCATATTGGATAGCCAATAGTTTCGGGTTATTTACTGAAAAATCCATGTTACCCAACACAATAATGCAAGCTTGGTTGTAAATTAAGTTTCCGTCCATGTGTGGATTTGACTGTGGCCTTCTCATCCTCTTCTAGTCGCTCTGCTTTTATGTCCCCGCATAATGACTCTTTCGCGTCTGTTTTCCCTCACCTTTTCGTTCTGAGGGATTCCTCCGTGCTGTGCTCCGTCCATTTCTGTGGCTGAAGGGTCTCTCGCTGCATGCGCAGAAGTTTACTCTGCCGCTGATGGCCATTCGCATGGTTTGTAGTTTGTGGCTACCACAAGGAGTGCTTCTATTTGTGCCTGTGTTTTGGTGAACGTGGATATGCATTTTCGTCAGGTGTCCTCTAGGAGGAGAATTACTGAGACGAGGGCATGCACCGTGCAGCTGAGGGACGCCCGGTTTTCCACGGGGGCTGAACAGTCTGCACCAACGTGTGCTCTCACACGTATCCTGGGACAGGTCCGGTTGCTGTGCAACCTTGCCAATACTTACTGTTTTCCATCTTTTTAATCTTTTTTTTTTTT
>NW_011888841.1:3716853-3717177 GCF_000151845.1 Pteropus vampyrus
ATGTTACTGGAAAAGCTCTAGTTCAATGCATAGATGATGGAGTATTAAATCAGAAATGTTCTTTCCCCTCCATCCTAGTAACAGGTTCAGAGAGAATGCCCCACCTTATACCTTATTTCTGGTACCTGATTACTTGTTCTCCATGTCTGTGTCACTTGTCTTTACAACTTTTCTTTCCCTATCGCTCAGTGACAGCCATCTGCACAGAATTTTAAGTCCCACTTCAAGAGTTCTGATACTTGCCTGCCACCCAGCATCACGGCATAATTTTGGCTGCCAGATTTTCTGTCGCCTCATTTAAAATATTTGTCTAACGGGCCTGTT
>NW_011888841.1:3720777-3721384 GCF_000151845.1 Pteropus vampyrus
CCTTGACCTAACAGCAACCTTTGCCCAAATCATTTGCTCCTTCTTTTTTGAAACAGCCCCGTTTCTTCTTTCATGGTTGTCTTTCTTTCACTTGTCACTCCTCGACAGACAATTTTTGTTGCTTCCTTTTTTACAATTAGATCGCTAAATTTGGGGGATGTATCATTCCTCTTATATTCTGTGTACCAGAGGTCCCCCACCCCCGGACTATGGACTGGTACCGGTCCATGGCCTGTTAGGAACCGGGCCGCACAGCAGGAGGCGAGCGGGGGGCCAGCAAGCGAAGCTTCATCTGTATTCGCAGCCGCTCCCCAGCGCCAGCATCACCGCCTCGGCTCCACCTCAGATCATCAAGCGTTAGATTCTCATAAGAATCTCACCAAAAAGGTTGGGGACCGCTGCTGAATTACAACCAGCTCCACGTTCTTAAATAGTCAATATGATAATGGCTCTCAAACACATCTATCAAGCACAAATCTCTTTGCTGAACTCCAGAATTTTTTTTTTTTTTATCCAACTGCTTATATATAGCATTCTCACTTGGATATTTCATAAATGCCTCAAGAATTTATTATCTCTAAAAGAGAATTCTTGTTTTTTTTTTTTT
>NW_011888841.1:3723574-3724702 GCF_000151845.1 Pteropus vampyrus
ATATTTTTTATTCTCACAGAAGAGTATTTATTTTTGTCACTTAATTAAAATAAAAACTTCCTATTTACGCATCCCTGACAAATACATCCCATTTTATTGCCTGTTGTTTTTTGGAATAATAACATTAATTGTGAGAATCTGGTGAATAAATTGGCTCATCATTTCCATCAAATGGACTGAGGGCATACTATATTCTTCTAGAACTCTGCCTTTATTTCTGAGAGCTGCCCCCAAACAATCCATGGAACACTATTGACAGTGCCTCACACATGCTCATGCATTTGTGCACGCGTGCACATGCACACGCACACACACATGCACAGACAATGAGGGTTTTTTTTTCAGGCGTGGGAAAATGAAATAAGACTGTATCGCTATAGATATATGTCACGATCTTTTTAAACAAATACGATTTAGAATTAGATTTAGATGATTTAGGATAATAACAGAAATGAAATGAAATTATTCTTACCAACTCAAAGTATATTCTAGCACAAATGGAAAAGGACAGATATCTTTGTGTGACTTTGGGCAAGTGACTTAACCTCACGAGTCCTCACATCTTTCATTGTTAAGAAGAGCTGACAATGACACCAAAGGACTGTTTTGATGATTATACGGAATGCCTGCAGGACACGGCGCTACACACCTAGGGGGCACATGGTCATTTTTAGCTGTTTTTATTATGAACAATATTGAAAGCAGGGTGTTATCGATCCTCATTATAGATGAAAAGACTGAAGGTCAGATACATTAGCCTCTTAAACAACTGCTCATGACTGCTGAATGACAGGGTTGAAATCCTGAATCTAAATGTTCACACTCTCTGCGGCTGATGGCCACAGTCATTTCTCACCTCTTAATCTGAAAGGTGGAATGGGAAGGCATTTGGGATTTAACTACTCAGGTCTGACATGGTAAAATCTTGGTGACCTATGAGTTCAAACCTGGTCTGACACTAAAATACGCATAGGATCACGAAAATAAGTTCGCCATATTTGCCACTGATGAAAATTGTGACATGTAAATCGTGCAGATGCATACACACACGTACAGACAGACACGTACAGGCCGGGCCTCCAAAAGTGCCTAACTGCTTAATTTTCTTCATTAAACTTATAAATAAAA
>NW_011888841.1:3724752-3725680 GCF_000151845.1 Pteropus vampyrus
TTTCTTTACAGCAGTTCTCACAGCCCCCTATTACTATACTTATTTGTTTTATTATGTTCTGTCATGCACGTTCCTAAGGAAGCTTCGTGGGGACAAAATTCATGTTTGCATTGCTGTTATACCCCCAGCAGTTACCACAATCACAATTAATGGTGCTGGTAAACACTTACTGAACATTTGCTGAGTGAATGCTGCTCTCGTTTTTAAAGTTTTCTGTAGGGTGCAGTAAAGTCTCAGTGGCTTTGGCAGCAGAGCAGAAGCAGGAACATGGCAGGTTCTACTAAATACGATTCTGCTTGGAGAATTTTAACATTTAAAAATGCATTTTTTAATTCGGTCCTGGCTTACTCCAGGGCCCTAGGTCTTGCCTACGATGACACATTATTTACATTACACAGAAAAAGATGCAACTTGAATTCCGCTCAAGGAATATTGAAAAATCCCCATGTTGTTTCGAACAAGTCTATGGTAGATCAACAAGAGCTGTGATGGGGGCTGGGTTCTTCTTACCAATAATCACTCGGTGAGGAAGCGTTTTCAATTATGCATTTCAGTCGAAAGAAAATTTCAGAATCAACCAAGTGTCAAAGACAAATTTCAAGTATCCTTTTCTTATTCCAATCACCAGAAGTCTTTTATTAAAATTTGGTGTTTAAGCTCGACCAAACTTTAATCTACCACAGTTTCAATTTACTTCCATTTTGGGGGAGGTGGTCATTCATTTTTCTGTGTGACCAAGAGAGAGAGCTCATCCTTACAAAGATCGGCTTCAAAATCTTAGCTTGTGTAGAAAATATACTTTCAGTGCAATGAAATAATTTTCTTGCCATTTGCATTTTGCTGAAGGGAGGTAGGGAGGAGAGGGAGAATGAAGATGAGGTGGGGTAATTTATTTTTTTTTAATGGGACTATCAAAGGTATCTCAATC
>NW_011888841.1:3729600-3739779 GCF_000151845.1 Pteropus vampyrus
CTAAAATACGCATAGGATCCCGAAAATAAGTTCGCCATATTTGCCACTGATGAAAATTGTGACATGTAAATCGTGCAGATGCATACACACACGTACAGACAGACACGTACAGGCCGGGCCTCCAAAAGTGCCTAACTGCTTAATTTTCTTCATTAAACTTATAAATAAAACGTTTATCCACATAATATTTTTAGAGTAGTTTTAGGTCCACAGCAAAATTCAAAGAGAATAGGCTTTCCACAGACCGCCCCCTCCCCGCCCCCGCCACCCACACACACACACACACACACACACATACAGCCTGCAGCTTATCAACACACCCACCAGGGAGGCACACTTGTTACAGCCACCAACCCGCACTGACACATCAGGACCCAGGGCCCAGGGCTCACCTTAGGGTTCACTCTCGGTGTCGTACATTCTACGAGTTTGGAAAAAGTACGACGACGAGCATGTGTCACACACAGGGTCACACACGCGTTCTCACTGCCCTGAGAACCCTCTGTGCTCCGGCTCCACATCACCTCGGAACTGGGACACAAAGTCGACTTCCTTATCAACACATCATCAACAATACGGTAGACTGGTAACTTCAAAACTGTTGTTTTTTGTCCCTCTAATCTTTTAAGATAAAGTAAAGCTGACTCACATTTAGAACACATTTACGTCTTTTTTCTGACATACTGAATGTAAACGATATTTTTTTTCAAAAGCTATTGCTGGTAATGTAGAGATTTTGTTTGTTTGTTTTAATTCACGTCAAAGAAAAAGATACATTATACTCCTATTTCCAATCAATGTTTTAGCAGAAAAGATGAGTTAAAATCCTCATCAATCTTTCTGTCCCAACAATTCATTATAGTGCTTTCCTATTTGGTTCATTAGTGAAGGTTCTACCAGACCCCATGTATTCATCTTTAAATTGCAAGTTGAATCTTTCATACTAAATAATCTTGAAAGCATATGTTTTCCTCTTCGGAGATTAAAGAACACAACTCTTGACTCAGTTTGTAGTAAATAATCCTCCTAATGAGAAGATGAACTTGGCCATATTTCTTTGATTTGGGAGGAGGGGTACAAGTGCATTAGTTAGAAGTGAGTCATTGGTGAGTCAGTGTGTTTTTACTCACTGAGAACAGTTTTGTGTTATTAAAAAGAACTGACAATAGTTCGAGTAATGATGCATCAGATACATCTTTTCAGATCTAGTTATAACTAAAGCGGGATAAGTATAACATTCCTTCAGAATTTATATGATGTGTTCGAAACATTTTCAGAAAATGTCCACTTTTTGTTAGAACTACTAGCAATTTAAGACAAAATAAATGAATTAACAGAGCAGCATCTTATTTTTGCACTAATTAGAAAAATAATCTTGAAATATTTTATAGTCTCAAGGTAACTGATTTCAGAACTCTATATTAGCAGCTAAATTAGAAGCTAATATAATTATGACTTCATATGTTTCTGAAAATTGATGTATGCTGAGCTACTTGTGTGCTGGATATAGTGATAAGTTGTTTTGCTTTGTTTTGAAAACTCACCTAAGTAATCTATATTTGACTGACACGAGTTGGAAGCAGTGATCTGACTGCGGAAGAATGAAAAATGCAAAAAGAACACGTGTCTGTCTTAGGGATTAGAAAAATATGATGTTTTTAGAGCACTCTTTTCAAAACTCCTACAAAAGTAGAACACAAGCAGCTAATCAATACATACTTAGCTAACACTGTTTCATGTAAAACAATGTTGACCTACAATGAGATTTTTAGGTTTAAAAGAAAAGATGGGGAAATGACTTATTCTCCTTTATTCCTTAATCATTTGTTCCTTTAATTGAATTTCTTTATTGTCAAGGCCATTTGTCATGTATAATTAAATGCTAGCCATTAACTGAAACTCACATTCTAAAGGCAGAAAGAAATTGAAGTTTCCGCCAATTGTCGGTATTGTTAGATTTATTCCATTGGAGAAATACTAAACTTAAGTCTATAGTATTTAAAAATATATATATATTATTTAGATCATATATATAATTCTCATATAAAAACTATATATATGATCTTTCAGAAACACATTTGCCCATTTTTAAATTCATTTTCTTTGAAACTTAATGTTCTCACGGACAGCAGCTTGTCCACCCAATAATCAAAGAGGTAGTGACATAGGGATTTTTAAAAAAGTAAACTCTGGACTAAGAAGGCCACACTGCAGGTGATGCCCTCACATAAGCAGTCTCACCTCCCGATTTACGGTTTATTAATCTGTGAAAAAAAGGAGGTGGGATGAGATTTCTCTATCCACATTTTAATTACATGGCGTGATCATCAGAATTAAATAGTTTCAAATATAGGTACCCAGTGGATATATGGCTTCTAGTAGGTGTCTAGTAGGTGTGAGTCGCTACCCATGAAAAATGATTATTTACCTCATTAACTTTATATCTTGCCGCTTTGTTTCAATATGCCATTTAAAGTATGAATGGTAACATGAAGTTATAAACGGGAACATAAATTGGAAATTATAACGAGATCAGTGTCTTATGTTTCGACCCTTTTCACTAAGAATATCTTAAAATTACAGAAATGCCACGAAATAACTATATACATAGAGTAGCTCTGGAAAAGTATGCCATCAGCGGGACAGAAGATTTAAAGAACTCTCGGAAAAGAGAAGGCGGGGAGTGGAGGGGGCGTGGGGAAAACCATGGGTCAAGGTGTGTTTAGCAAGAAACTACTGTAGAGTAAAAGCAATTTTCGCAATATTCAAGTTCAGAGATAACACACAGGAAAGGAACCTGGAGATTCAGGACCAACTGTCAGAATAGTGAGTCAGGAATTCACGAAGGACAGATGGGTTCTGTGCTCGCCATGATCAGCAAGCAGCTGTTATATTTACTCTGAGGTTACATTTTGAAAACTGCTTTCAAAACGCGAACTGCTCTCTGAGAAGGGCTTGAATGTAAATATTGGGGTTTGAGAAAGAAGCGCAAAGAGCCCCGAGGAACTGCAGGTCACCACGAAGACAGAGGAACGGAAGGGAAACGAGGTCCCGGCTTCCGCTCCTGGCCACCTGCTGAAGCAGCTGGTGCCACTGGGCGTGGGGTCGCATTGTCTGTGCTGGGGCCACGGCATCGGGGCCTGGCTCCCAGGACACCAACCACCGCAGGCGGATGCACAAGTCAGGCCGGTTCAGATTCTTCTGAGACCCGGGGAAGGACTCTTAGTCATCAAAGATACAGCGTCAGTACAACAAAGAAAACGCATCAAAGAAACAACTAATATTTGGGGGGAAAAAAATCCAACATCTTAAAACTGAGAGACCAAAAACTGAGAGAAACAAAACTTAAGGAAAAAAAAAAGAAAAAGTGTAACACATACATCAGTCTTTACCAGACAAGCCTCAGTCTTCAGTGGCTTAGATCAACAGTGTCACCTAAAGTGCCATTTTAGTTCTGGGGCCCCTGAGCTTCCGCATCGTCGTCTGGAACCATGGCAGGGCACACCAGCTGTCCCCCTCTGTAAAAGAATAGCCGGGCCTCCTGCAGCCCAAGGTAAGAGCCCACGGGAGGCTCAGGCTGCGGGAGGGAGCAGGGGAAGGGGAGTCTGGTCTCGCCCTTCTACTTCATCTTTTTATTTCTTTAAGTGAGAATATGTTTTAAAGCCGGGAAAACCCGAGAAATCACTAAATGGTACCAACCCCATGGGGTAGTCAGGCCATTCACAGAAACAAGGACAGTGCCCACCTGTGTAGGACGGTGAGGCTATATCCAGTGCCACAGCAGAAGCGATGACAAACATTTTAAATATGCGACTTTACACTGGCAGTGTTTTGTTTGTTTACGTGTTTATTAAATGGACCCTCAGTACAACCTTGTGGATAAGCAAATTAAAATACTTTGATTTCAAGTAAATTTAGTAATTTAAAAGAACAAAAATCATAGAGAAAAAATTTATGAACAAAAATGTTAATTGTAATGAATATCTCATATATAACACCATTAGGCAAATTCGTTTTAAAGAAAATCAGTGTTTATGGTTCCAAATGTATTCAAATTTATAGCAGCAGAACTTCTATTTCAGTCATGAAAATCAAAATCTTATAAAATTACATTGTGTTAACTCATAATTTAGAGGTATAGTTTGATCTATAATCTTGCTAAGTCGAAGCAGTCAGGCAAAATAAGAAAATATATAAACTCTAGAGCTACACCGACTCGCTCTGCCTCTAAGTAGTCGTATGAACTTGGTCATTAATTCAATTTGTGTTCTTCAGTTTCCCCATCTGTAAGCTGGTAGTAATAACAGTACTCACCTCGCTGGAATGTTCTGCAGACTAAAATTAGAAGTTATTCTAAGCCATGGAAAGCGATAAGAATAGTGCCTGGCACATTGCAAACTCTGTTCGAGATATGACTTGTACTGTCATCTTCAACCAGTAGCCATCAGAAAGAATCCATGGCAAATGTTAGATAATGTCAACCTCTGAAATATTAATTCCAAGGTTAGTCGAGTTAAGATGTTCTTTCTCATTTCTGATCTTAAGAGTATTTACAATTCCAATCCACAAGGAGAAACACCAGGGGCCAGTGTGCATCATTGTTCTGATTTAAATTTTGCTTCTATGTGATCTTAGCTCTGATTTTTGAAGGAGCTCATACTCATACAAAAATTGGTTACAAAACTCACAAACATTTTTGGTTAACTATGATACAAGTTTTTTAAAATTATTCTTGAATATATGACTTCGAATTCTTCAAGGAGGTTGTGAGATGTTTCCATGCATAGTGTGCTGATTGAAAGCTAATATAAAAACACCTTCAGCTCAGGGACTTTACAAAGTTCCATAGTGATGGGCAGAATCTGGACCCTGGAGCAGCACCGCCTCATCCAGGCAAATGCAAGCTTAGATCTCTCTGATAATTACCACCAGTAAATTCGTTTTTTAAACACCATACTGCAGAGCCCCCACTTGATTATGGGGGTGCGGAAATACTTTCCTTCCTCGACGGGCCTGCTCTGCGTGCTTACAACATGTTCTCTAACTCGGTGTGGAAGGGCATCCTCTGCTCTGAATGCTTCTGCTTCTGCTTGAGAAGAAAGTATCAGAACGTTATTGAACCAACCAGGAGAGGAAGGTATCTTACATCATCCTGATTTCTTACGTCCCTCAGAGCCGAGGACACAAACATCAGTGAACAAAATCCAGTACGTGAGAAGAGCTTCTAGAAAAGACCCGAAGGAGAAGGCATCCATTGATGAGGATAAGGAAAAACAGACATTTCTCAAGAATGTTTACAGCTTAGTGAGGGCTGGCATGGTGACTTAGAATCCCTAGGGACGCTGGCCACAGGAAGAGTCTGCACCCGATCACCACCTCTTCCCCAGAGGTCTTTGGTGTTGGGCCCTCAGCGATGCTCAGATGGAATACTGGGGACCCGGCAGGATCTGGGAGAAAGTCCCCCGGCCACAGGTGCCGCAGCCAAGGCAGTGGGACCCATAACTGCCGCAGGGGCAGGAGAGCTCAGGTGGCCTTCCTTGAGGCTCAGGGACGTTCTTACCAGCGTCTTACCAGGGTAAGACAGCAGGAGGGAAAACTTCTGAACCCCAGGTGTCACGGATTGCGTGAGGGATGGAGGACACTCCAGCTGGGGTGGGGGCGGGGGTCAGAAGCACTTTTCTGCTGCAGTTTTTGGCATCTGTCCTGCTCCAGTGTCCTGCTGAAGCAGAACTGTAGTTTGCTGAACGACATGCATTTGGGGAAGCTCTTGGTCATCGTCTTACTTATTTCTCCTGTCCCTCTGTCTTTCCCGTGTTCCTGTTACACGAATGCTACACCTTTTGCCCCGCAGTCTGCAGCTGGTCTGTTTGTTCTTTTCCTCCAGCCTTTGTTCTCTTCGCTTTTCCGTTTTTGAGGTTCTGCCGCCATGTCCTCGAGCTCAGGGACGCGCACCTCGCTGTGTCCGGTCTTCTATCCAGCCCCTCGCGGGCGGTCGTCTCCTCTGTCACAGCATTTTCCTGTCTCCAGCGTTGCTTTCTGTTCCCTCCTTAGGGTCCCGGTCCCTGCTCACACCGCCCGCCCGTTCTCACGAGCTGCCCACTTCACCCACTAGAGCCCAGCGCGCCCAGCGGGGTCCTTTCAAAGTCCCAGCCTCGTGATGCCAACGTCCCCATGTGTCTGCCTCTTGACGTTTGCTGTCTCTTCAAACTGTGACTCCTGCCTTTTGTGTGCTTTGTAACGGCTGTGGACGGCGCTCTGATGAGGTCGCTGTGAGCCTGTGGCTCTGGGCAGGAAGGGCTCCTCCTCCCCACGGGGCAGGGTGATCAGGGCGGCCTGGAGTCAGGTGTTGCCCTTCTCCCACGTGCAAGGCTGTTACCGGGGGTTTCCCTCCCGCCAAGTCGCTGCGGCTCTGATAAAACGCACAGGTGGGGCCTGTTAAAGAGCTGCACCTGTGTGCGCCTTTATTAGGCAGGACAGAGGCCCCAGTGTGTTTCAAAACGGTTCCTTCGCCACCCCGTCCCCAGAGCTCCCTGAGCGAGCTCCTGGGAGTGAGACTCGCCTGAGTGGGGAGGGGACGGCCCACCTACGTCCGGCCGGGTCCCCTTGGAACTTGTAATTCTGGGACCCGTCCGCCCTGAGCCTCGGCAGCTCATCCATCACGGCCCAGGGCCTGCCACCTGGCGGGCTGGGAGCGCGTTCGGCTCGGGAGCTTCTGCTCTGGTAGGTCGTGAACCCCTGTGTCTGCCTGTCTCCGAATCCAGGTACAGTCGTTTGCTCTGTGACCCTGCGTTTCCTAAGTTGTTGATTTTGTTTATCTTTTTACTGGTTGTTAAGACAGAGTGGCAACTTCCAAGCTCCTTATATGCAGACCTAAAATACAAGGGACAATTTTAGTAATTTTTTTTCGCATACCTAAGGCATTTAATGGATTTTTATTTTGTCTTTATAAGGGATACTTGATATTAAAAAATAACTGTGGTTTAGCCTTCTTATGAAGAACTGAAATCTATTAGATACAAAAGTTTTGTGCTTTTATGTAAATTTTTCAGCTTATATGAATTACGATATAAAATATTTTAAATATTCGATTTTACCAGACTTAAGATTTTTTTCATTAAATATTTTTCATGGGCCTATTCTGAGCTAGGAGCTGTTACTAGTGCTGGTATTACCATAATTTAAGACAAAGTAGACATTTTTGTGCAGTTTCCAGACCTTTTTAATTTAAACAATGTATTTTTATTGGTAAAACTTCCATTTTGTCCTTTTTATAATTTCTAGTTCCCCACTTAGAATGTCTACCTTTCATTTATTTCAAACATGTGGGTTTTTTTTTTACCTCATACCGTATATAGTAGCTGCCTTGATATCTTATCTCGTTTGAAAAACTGAATCATCCAAGAATCAGTGTCTCTTGTTGGCTTTCCTTCGAGAACGGCTCATATTTTCCTCAGTTTTGGTGCGCTGCGTTTTTGTTTGTTTGTTCGTTTGTTTAATTGTATCCTGGACATTGTAAATGTTTGTTGTGTAGGATCTGGGTTTTGTTACAATTCTCTGGAGAATGTTGGTGGTTTATTTCTGTTGGCAACTTCACGACCCGACTGCCAGCCGTGTCTCACCTTCTGTTGGCGGTGGTTCGTTCAAACCCCAGGTGTCTTCCCCAAGCCCTGGTCCCGCTGCCTCGTTTAAACCTGCGAGATTCAGGGGTCAGGCTGGAATGCTGCAGGCCGTTTAAATGTCAGTCGAGTTCTCGAAGTCTTTGCTTTACTGATTTGGCTTTGTGAAAAGCACGCGTGGTCCACACGTTAGGCTGGGACTGTTATGGGTTTCTACAAAGAATGCTGGCTTCTCTTTTGCATCGGTCCCTCTGGTGAGATTTCTACTCTGGCCCAACTGGCTTTTTCCCATTGTTCCCTGGCCAGAAGTATCCAGATTTTCTGTTAAAGTGTTAGCAACATGTGCTGTGCCACTGTGTAACTGCTGTGCCCCCTGATGCAGAGCCCCTCGAGAAGGAGCAGACAAAACCAGGAAACACACCTAGTGCGCTTTCCCAAGTGTTAACTCATCTATGCCACCCGCCCTCTTTCGTTGACTTTTCAGGATGCTCAGTAGTTTATTGTTTTGTTTTCTAATATCTCCAAAATGGATAGCTGTAATCAGCGAGGGGTTGGCAGGGCTGAGACCACAGGCAGAATGGATGTTCCTACACGGCGCACACTTTTTAGAAAGTATGCATTTCTCTTCTGCGGTGAGAGAGAGGAGTAAGCTGCCCACACTTTGGGAAGTGATATGTCCGCAGTATCCCTTCAGGTGTGTCTGATGAGTCGGTGGATGACACAGGCTTCTGAGCCTGTGCTGGATTCAGCACTGAATGGAACACACGTGGCAATTGATCGGCCCCAAGTTGGTTAGCATGCCTTATGGATGCCCAGCTGCTTGGCAGAAAGTAAGACTGAGAAATTGACTTTCATGTTTACTGTTTGAAATTACCCATATCTATTATTTCTGAATTTGAGCAGCTGCTATCTCTTCTGAAAACTGAACAAACACATCTGTCTTAGGAAGCAGCTAGATTTAAACAACAAAAATGTTTCCATTAAAGTAAATGTTTAAAAACAGATTAGACCTATCGCTGCTACAGCTCTATCAGGTACTCATATGCAACTTATTTTTTAACTAGAAAATCATTTCACTGAAATTATATGCACCTTTATGTTTAGTTACTACTAAGAGGGGTCAAAAGATAATAGATTATCTATTAGTTGAGTGTTTAATCTTTAAGTGGTAACTGCCATATCAAATCCAAATTAATCAGATTTCCAAAGAAATATTTTTTTATCTTCTAGCCGACAGCAATAGGTCTGGTACCCTCTATCCAGACCCTGTTGTTAAATGGTTCGAGCCAGCAAAATATTTTAAAACAGCAGCAATATTTAGTACTGACTGGATTGTTCGTATGCATTCCGAAGGGGAAGGTGGGGAGGGAATCAGGGCGTCACTACGTACAGGATACGATTCAGCATTCGCATCCTCTGAAGACCGCCCTGCAAGTGTGTAGCAATTTTCTCATCAATTCTCCCTTGATTTATGTTATTTCCCTTGAGCTGATTTTACTTTAATGTTATAACACACACATTGACTTCTCCATTTTACTCATTTCGAGAAATTTTTGGTACCGTTTCTTGAAGCTCATGGTCCTAAATTGAATCTATTATATATAAAAAGTTTACAAGTGTTAGAATCAAAATGGCATTTGCCATTTTATGTTTTCCAGAATATAAAGATGAAATACAAGAACTGTTTTCTCCCCACGGAAATTACACTGTTTTCATATAAGAAACGTCAAAAATAAAAATAATAGTTAAATGTAGATTTAGAATGAGATGTTTTTAACTTTTGACAAATGTTTTTTTCTTCCTAAAATTTAGCTGTTGATTAGTTCATAGAGAAAGTAGCAAAGTATTCTCACCTAGAAAAATAAGTCAGTATTTAGGTTCTTGTATGATATTAGTTTGCTAGGGCTGCTGTAATGAACTGCCACAAGCTGGATGCTTTAAACAACAGATTTATTGTCTTCAAGTTCAGGAGGCTCGAAATCAGAAATTAAGGTGATCACGGTGTTTTTCTTAGGTCTGTGAGGGAGACTGTTCTCTTGCCTCTCCCAGCTTCTGGTGGCTTCTGGCAATCACTGTCACTCCTTGGCTATGGATAGATCTCTGTTTAAGAAAATCATACGGCATTGTCTGTGTCTAAATTTCAGATTCTTGTAAGGACATCAGGCATATTAGACGAGGACACTGCCTAATGACCTCGTTTTAACTTGATTACTTCTATAAAGACCCTGTATCCAATTAGATCATATTCTCAGGTCCTGGTGGTCAGAATTCCAACATATCTTTTCTGAGGAGACACAATTCAACCCATTACAGCACTGGAATTTTAAAACAGCATCTAAAATCAGGGAATACGTGAGCTAGAAATATATTAACCTATTCTCTTGCTTTTATATATTTAGGTAATTTCTAAGAATATAACAATTCATTTCTGTTTATTTCTGTTCAAGTCCTTTTAGGGGAAAGAAATACATTGCTAAATTTTAATAAAGCAAATTGTTTCTTTATGGTCTTATTTCAATAAAAGAATAACTCATTTATTTTCTCTTTCATTGAAATAACAAAT
>NW_011888841.1:3740274-3750184 GCF_000151845.1 Pteropus vampyrus
GTTTTCATATAAGAAACGTCAAAAATAAAAATAATAGTTAAATGTAGATTTAGAATGAGATGTTTTTAACTTTTGACAAATGTTTTTTTCTTCCTGAAATTTAGCTGTTGATTAGTTCATAGAGAAAGTAGCAAAGTATTCTCACCTAGAAAAATAAGTCAGTATTTAGGTTCCTGTATGATATTAGTTTGCTAGGGCTGCTGTAATGAACTGCCAAAAGCTGGATGCTTTAAACAACAGATTTATTGTCTTCAAGTTCAGGAGGCTCGAAATCAGAAATCAAGGTGATCACGGTGTTTCTTCTTAGGTCTGTGAGGGAGACTGTTCTCTTGCTTCTCCCAGCTTCTGGTGGCTTCTGGCAATCACTGTCACTCCTTGGCTATGGATATATCTCTGTTTAAGAAAATCATACAGCGTTGTCTCTGTGTCTAAATTTCCGATTCTTGCAAGGACACCAGTCATATTAGATGAGGACACTGCCTAATGATCTCGTTTTAACTTGATTACTTCTATAAAGACCCTGTATCCAATTAGGTCATATTCTCAGGTCCTGGTGGTCAAAATTCCAACATACCTTTTCTGGGGAGACAATATTCAACCCATTACAGCACTGGAATTTTAAAACAGCATCTAAAATCAGGGAATACATGAGCTAGAAATATATTTATTAACCTATTCTCTTGCTTTTATATATTTAGGTAATTTCTAAGAATATAACAATTCATTTCTGTTTATTTCTGTTCAAGTCCTTTTAGGGGAAAGAAATACATTGCTAAATTTTAATAAAGCAAATTGTTTCTTTATGGTCTTATTTCAATAAAAGAATAATTCATTTATTTTCTCTTTCATTGAAATAACAAATATTTTTGAGCACTCTGGGAAAACAGACTTTAATTTAATTAACAAGAATTCAAAGGGCTCTGCCCTCTGGTGGTTTGGTGTCTCTGGACTTGACTTTTGCAAACAAGAAGTTGTTATCAAAGCTTGACTTTTCTGATTGCACTTCTCTGAGAAAAAAATCCTCATCTCTTAATGCTTTGAAAACCCTACACCACAGGGCCACAGACCCTGCATTTCCTAATTGTGATCTGAGTCAACAACTATCATTTTTATCAAAAATAATACTATAGGAATGAAAGGCCTGGAGATCTTGAGTTCAGTGCGATTTCTCTGAACTATAGTTCTCGTGTGAGAACATCATGTCTAGAAAGCCCAGACTTAAGAAGGAGATGCTTACCAAGATGCAGATTTCAGAATGCTGGACGCAGAGTGAAGGTTTTGAGAGCCACGCATGTAAAAGCAGACACAAACCAACGTCGTACACACGAAAACCGAACTACGATTTTAAACCACCACACACAGAAGGGGAAGCAGATCTAACCTTGACTATGTCCTGCTGAAATATAAATAAAAGTGAACCCACATTATGTAGAAGGAAGTCATAAAAGTAGAAATCAATGAAGCAAAAGAGCAGATGCACGATAGAGAAATTCAACAAAGAGCAGATCCTTTGACAAGATCGACACAATTTACACATCCCTAAAATAGCCTCGCAAAATAGTAAAAGAAAAAACAAATCCATATGCCATAAATAAAAAGCAAGTTTATCTCAACAGAGAAAATGAACGCAGCATCATCAGTATGATGAAAATAGTTTTGACCTCAAGGGCTAAACCCTGAGAATCGAGGCTGACCTCAGCTGTCAGTGCAATTGTTTTTTCCACTGCAAATCATTTATTGTTTCTAAATGTTTTAATATCCTACCTTTCGCGTGTATTGGTTTAGGTTTCTTATTCTGTTTAAAATTGCGGTGGTGGGGGGAGGTCTGTTCTTGGATATTATTTTCATCAGTCGCTATTTTTTTCAAATACTGTCCTTGTGTCCTCTCTTAGTCCCTTTTGAAATTCTAATTATACAGTTGTCAGGCCACCTCAATATCTTCTGATTTATATTTCAGAGTTTCCATCTTATTTTCTCTGTGTAGCATCTTTTGCAACGTGTTCATATCTACCCTTCATTCTTAAACATTTACTGTTGAAAGTGGACACTGAAATTCTAATTTCAGTTATTAAATTTTTATTTCGACATTCTATTTGTTTCCCAGATCCTGTCCATAGGCTAGTGTTTACTTACACTTTCAAAACATCCTTATATACTTTTAAAATATTAATATTAATTTGTTATTTTTCATGACTTTATGCAGCTTTTACAGATCTGGGGCTGTAGTTTATTTTTGCGGGGGGAGGTTTGTGTTTTTGCTGATTATCAGTTGTTATGGCTCATATTCTCGTGTACTTAGTGACTTGTTATTGTTTGTTCATGTTCCATTAAATTTTATCCCTGCTGCTGCTTTAAGTCCTGGTTTTAAAAACTGCCCTTCCAGAGAGTGTTTGTGTCTGCGTCTTCTAGATATTTAGGACACTATTATCCCGTTACCGTGTTTAGACTAAATTTCAGCTTGCGTTTTGGAAGACCAAGGAGTCATGTCAGTTCAGGCCTCCGAACTTCGTGTGTGTGACATTGCGATATGAATCCTCATGGTGAATGTGCATCTTTCTTCGTCTGCAGTTAGAGCCAAGGACAACACAGGCCATGGTCTCCAGTCCCCCGTTAGTAGGGACTGTCTGCTTTTCTTTGTCCCCTAAGTGCCTACGTGTGTCACCTTCTGGGAATACTACCTTGTTTTGCAAAGTTCCACGATCGGATCCCTCTCGCTGTCCGGGCTTCTGCTCCCTCTCTGGCCCAGTGGGCAGCCACTTCCTCTCTCTCTCTGCTTTCGTCACGTGGGTCTGCATTATTTTCATTTTTATTTTATCCAGCAGTTTTAGGTATGTTCTCAGAAGCACTTTCCTGAGCGTTTAGTTTGTCATATTCCTGGTTATAGAAACTACCGTTTTAAAATCCGCATTTATCATGCGACCTGGAGGGTTTATTGCTATTTTCCCCTCTACGGGCTGATTCGGTACATTTTTAAATTTGTATATTATTTTACGACTCTCAGCAATCCCATTTCAATGGTGGGTTAGTTTAAAACATCAGTAATGTGCATCCGTATCATCTTACTTTTGTCTTAAGAAATGTGAACACCTATGTGGGAACAAGATAAACGTTCAGCTGGGACATCGGCTTCTGGAACGCGTGTCCCCCCCTTCTGTCCACTCGTTTACCCGCCTCTGAGACCGTCAGAAGCTAAGCGGCAACCAGTTCCCCAAAATTTATTACTAGAGATTAAAAACTACTCAGAATTCCCATCTCTCCTTCTCTGGGCAACCGGAATGGACTCCCCAAAAGGAAATCCCATGGATTTTTATTTACCCTTTTCCTCGGGCAAAAGGCAAATCCTAAAGGAAAAAGATTAATATTGGCAAATTGCAGTATAATCAACAGGAAATGAGAGAATTATGTTTAGTCTGAGCCGTGTTTCGAGAGTGTTTAGTGGAGTCGACTCGTCCAGGTTTAAAAGCGAACACTGAATAAGTCACAATGTGAAACAGTGCTACGCCTATGGCCTTTTCACTTGGTGACAAGTCGCAGCTTCCTTTTTGTCTGTGGCTTCTCCATGATCTTGGTGCTAAATGCACCCCAAGAGTAGAAGGCCATAAGAACTCAAACTGCCCTAACCCAGAAGAGCAGGGCGGTGCAGCCTGCCCCATCCCGCATTCCTTCTTGGGATAAACCAGCCCTGCTCCTCCAGCCACAGGTGATGGGGCCTGTGACCCACACAGCTGTCAAGATGATTGATTACAGACTGTAGACTCAGACAAAGCAAGGCCCTCCCAGGGTCCTAGCCCAGCCCGCAGTGCACAGCCGCTATCTGGGGAACTGACTTGTACGTGAAGAGAGGGCGAGTCTGCCATTTATGCTTTCTCCCTTGGATGTGACGTTTGTAGTTCGGCTCTCTGGGGTACGAACAGTCAGTGTCGGAACATCTGAGACCCAGGAGGTCCACCTGATTAAGGAGGTGACTTTCTGTACTCCCCTCGTCCTACCGTCTTCTGCATTTAACCCAGGGTTCACGGAAGTGCTCTCTTCCAGGGGAGGACGAGGTGCCACCCTCTCCTGGATGCTCTTCAGGTTTTTCTGTCCGACTCACAGTAGTGTCCTCATTCATGTGGAACAGTTCCTCACCCACAGAAAAGTGTTGTCGTAGGAGTCAGTACTGGATTTAATAATTGTGTGTTTACATTTAAAATCGTACAATGTGTGTAACTGTTATAACCAAAGTCAAGATCAGATACATTTGGAATAGCTCAAAATCATCCGAGGCTAAGAGGTCTCCTAGGAAATTCACATTCCGATGTTCTTACTGTGTGAGGTAGTTGGATGCAAGTGACCAGGGGCCAACAGGGAAGTAACAGGACCAGGTAATGTTTACTGAACATTTAAATAAGTGCCCGTCAGTCTGCTAATGCTTTTTGTTCCATAAATGTGATCCCCACAACAGGACCTAGAAGTGATTCTGTTTTTATGACAGACTAATCAACTTGCCCCTTGTGACTGCAGCGACCTTGGAGTCAGTAGGGCTGTGGAATGCTTCAGGGAGTGCCACCCGACAGTCCTCCTGCTCCTGGTAGTTTACGAGCCACATAATCCGCGTGTATCTCACAATCCTACTGCTGGTCTCCAGCAGGGCAGCAACAGCTAATAGTGATACATCATAAACCTTGTTCTCTTATCTGGCTTTTAAATTTCTAGGAATAAATGACCTTCGACTCATTTTACCTTAACAAAGATTGACAGCATAATTCCTGTCTCTGTTCAAATGCCTGAGAAGATAGTATATTTTACAAACCGGAAACTCAGATTATAACCAAATGTCGATCTGAAGACTGTTAGAGGAGCTTTAGTTACCCTAGCCTGACTACTCCATGCTCTGAAATCAATTTATATACCTAAGTGGAAGAAACGCACATAGCCAGACCTTGTAGCGAGCTGTCCAGCCTGACTTCCACATACTAAAATGTTTCATCTTCTCCCTCCAGAATTTATACAAATTATTCTTTAGTTTGATAAATCTGTATCCCATCATTATAAAGAGAGATACAAGTAGATAAAAAGTAAACAGGTAGTGAAATGTACTTTAGAAACGATCATTTTATTGGAAAACACTGTTAAGGCAAATTAAATAAGTAAAGTATGTCACAATAATTCAAGATAATTTGGCTCTACCATACTTCACTTGAAAGTCCTGAATTTCTTCTCAGAAAACTGCTAGAACTCTTAAATAAAAAGGTCTTTTTAGATGAATATGTATTTAACGACTTAATACAATCTGATTGTGAGTGGGAGAATCTAATAGGCTTTTTTTTTTACTCTGATAACTTGGAATACCTGCACCTTATTTAGAAAAATATATTTTATTGCCCGAAATTGGCTGTAATGTATATGCTTGCAAAGTAGATAATAAAACTTAATATTGAGACTTAGACGATATTTTTTTAAATATCATACAGTTTTTTACTTTATCAAGTTTTGCAACATTACTGGAATTTCACAGAATGGCTGTATACAGAGACTCCCTATAGAACAATCTGTCTTTCTCAAAGGCAGTCAGTATTGTCCCAGAGTGACTGCTCCTAATAGAAGCTCTTCTGAATTGAGTCTGAAACTTTAATCTTGCCATAGATCAAGACCCAGACACACTAAAGTTATCTGCTGTCTGCCCCCCACAAAGAGATATGAAATTCTCTGATTAAACAGCAGTTGACATTGCTTTCATATAAATGGCTAGTAGCTTACTTTGCAAGGGGAAAGGCGGTAACAAACCTCATATTTCAGAGTTGAGGATGACATCAAAATCCATGTTTGAAATTTGCTGACCAGAAAAGTTTAAGAAAGATAGCTTCTTAAAAAGCTGATTTAAAAAAAAAAAAAAGCAATTAAAACATTAGCAAATTCTTTCAAAGATAACATTTACCAATTAAGTCAATATTCAAATATTTTTCTCTATTTTCCATAATGGTATTTGAGGTTTAAGTTGCACTGGCTAATTCTCTAAGTAAGCTATTGTTTGATTACTTTAATGATTAACACACAGAAAGGGTAGTTATCACATTCATTACTTTATATATTACTTTTTATTTTTTTAACTTTAGCTGGTCATTCCCTCATTATAGTTTTAACTTGCTTTTCCCTCAAAATTGTGTTGTGAGTGCGAGGCAAGCTTCTGTGATGACGGGAGACACTGCTCAAGTCAGGAAAAAAATCTCATTTTCTTAGGCTTATGTGCTCACTGGCCATTTGAATATCTTCTTAGTAAAACATCTTTTCTAGGTTCCTTATCTTATAGGTTCCTTATCTTTTTCTTCCTGACTATATATGTTTAGTTTTTATAATTTGTAGTGCTCCATATGATTTTATCGAAGTAAAAGATTTCATGTAAAAAAGTTTGGAAGTCACTTATACATTTAATTAGCATTTATTGAGCACATGACGACTGATGACACGTCTGTTAAGCACTGACTTTCCCAGGTACCATCTAGGTACTGAGAATGTACAATGGAGAATATGAATGCTATTCTGATCTCATGGAGCTTGGAACAACAGACACTAAACAAATCAACGCTTATTTGCAATATGTATTTTTAAAAACATATAGACTGCTCTAAGAATGATTAACAGCTAACGTATCCTAATCAAGGAAATCAGGAAGGACCATTGAAGTTGAACCCTAAACTGTGTCAGAGGAAAACATGGCACAGCACGGAAGTCTTTTTGTTGTCTGAGAGAAGAGGCAGGCACTAAACAGAGTTAAATAGTGTGTGGTTAACGGTTATGATTGCAGCGACCATGTATTAGGTAAGCACACAGAAGGGACAACTGACCCAGTCCGGTCAGAAGTCTTATTAGAGGAATCGATAACACAGATTAAAAGGACTTCAGATATTTCAAAGGCAATTTCTAGACTGAGTTTTTACTCCTATCCTCCTTCATTGCTCATTTATCTTATCTACATTTAAGCAATCTCGTACTGAAACCTTAGTTATCTAGTATTGGGCCTGGGCTGAGGCACCATGCTTGACTGAACTTGATGGCATCTGTGATGGTGTGCCTACAACCAGACAGCCTAGTGTACCGGACAGACCATGCTCAAGTAACATAAGCTGAAATAACATAAATGTGAATGATAGAGATCATTTCTTTTAGGATTTCAACATGAAGTTACAGCATGTTTGTGTCAACGGCACCAACGTTTTAGAACAAGAACAGCCGCCTGATGCATATTTAAGAGCTCTTATTTGAATTCTATCAACCCTTAAATTCTGCAAACAACATTCAAGATAAATTAGGGCCTGAATTAATCAGCTGGATAATGCACAACCATGACATTTTTTTTCACACTGGGACAGAGCATCAGAAACAGCCTTAGCTCTGCTGCTTGATATCTAAAGTGATTAACAATATTTCTGTGACTTAAAAAGGTAAATTATTTGCTGTTACAGAGATTGACATTGTTGGCCTTTTAAGGCTGCACTGTTTTCCCTCATCTGGAAATTCTTTAATTCGATAATGCCATTTGAGAGTTGCTTTCAAAGAGGCCTTTCCTCCTGCTCAACTGTGTTTTACGTTTGGGAGCAATATTCTCATTATGTAAGAGATCAAGTCAAATGAATCATCATGTAATAGAATTAAAGTTAAAGTGAAATTAATGTTATATGAGAGACTCCTCATTCAAAATAGAACTACTTTCTCAATTTTACATTTTGAAAATATCAAATCATTCTCTAATTCCTTGAAGAATAAAATATTTTTGTTCGAAGCCTATGAACTAATGGGCGGGGCAAAAACAAAATACATTTTCTCAACTTTAAATGTCTGTTCATTAGTTTAAATCAATAATATATAACAAGCTTGTAACGTAGCGATGACTTCCTTGACTACTGCTACTTTATATAGTCATGCACCACATAAAGGCATTTCGTTCAGTGTCTGATACACAGACGATGGTCCCATAAGATTCTAAGAGCACTGAATTTCCTGTAAGTAATGGAAGGAGAAATTTTTTTTTTTTCTCTTACAGGAGTAATATTTCTGCAGCAATAGATTCCCTCTCACAGCATAATTCTGAGTATACAGATGACATCCTGATTAGCCTGTCCCCCAGCAGTAGGTACTGAGAAGGCCCCACCCCCTCCCAGACCTAGTTTGGCAGTCTTCCTAGTGCACTGCTGCAAATTCTTGAGGACCTAAGATCCTGGACAAGAGCACAGGTCCACAGGAACTACCTGTATTAAGTGCCACTGTCACCTTAGTAAAAGCATTCCATAATAGTGTGGGGCCAGCCTGTCTCTGAACTTTGGAAATATTTTCAGGTCGTAGTGATATAAAGCGTAGTTATGTGTCATTTCCTTCAGCAATAACATATCAGAGAAAGCCTTCTGTACCAGATGGGGTCAATGGAACCAAAAACAAATTTCCAAAGTCAAAATATTAAGTCCTCAGTTTCATACACCCTCTGAGATGTTCAACCCTCCTTTGACCACTGCTCCAAAATGCAATAGCCAAAACAACACTGTCATGGCGATCCCATATTAATAGAAATATGAATGCTAAAAAGACAGTCATTGTCTTTTTTACATCTTTTATATAATCAAGGTCATGTAAATATAACTCACAATGAAGATTAAAGAGTAACACCCTAAGTCTATTAATTTTCAAAATTCAAACTGCTTTCAAATACTTATTCTTAAATCATTTGCCATTTAAGTGTTAGAGTCTATCTTATTCTGTTCAGCAAAGTTTAGGGGAGCTAGAGGTGTAGAAATAATTATTTTATGGCTATTTCACATTTATCTTTTAGAGTTTCCTGAGTAACTATCTTTCTGTGTGTTACATCTTTTAACTTTCTCAAAAGAAGCCCTGGGCCTAGGGTTCATTTTTTTTTTTATGCTATTTTTTTTTTCCATTGAGATAGTTCTTGGCTTTGTCAAAATTATCAGTGACAAAAGCATCAACAAACAGCAATAAGCTTATCTGTCTCTCATAAACTATTGTGATAATTTATTGAGGTGCTTTCACAAAACATACATAAAATATTTTGTGATTGTATATGTCCTAATGTGTACTGACGGCTATACACTATCTTTAACTTTTATGATTAGCTATTCTAGTTTATGGCACAGCACTCAATAGCCGTGCATAAAACATCCGATGATTATGCTGTTTGAAATCGAGCTTCAAAGATTGCAATTTAAATAATTAGAAAATTGGTGAAATATTTTTCTTGCATGTAATTTAAAATTTTTTTCTCCAAATTGCATTTCTGTAAAGTACTGTAATTGATGCCACCAACACATACCAGGTGTCACTTCTGATTCTATTAAAACAGATTTCAGTTAGTCACCGTCATAAAATATTCCTATGTGCAAATTCCATGCAGTGCAATGTTTACTTTGATAGAATGAGACAAGTGATTTTGATTGTATATTGTCTATCGGTCCTGACGTACAATAAATCAGAAGAAAGTTTAGCCTATCTGCCACCCTGCAGAAAAATGACAACCAAATCTGGAGAGACTTAGATGTTACAAAATGTTGGTTTTGTTTCTGAGTCTCAATGTACGAAAATAATTGTTTTAATCGGCCATAACCATGGATTTCCAAATCTTAATCTCATGACATTGAACATGTTTATGGGTGAGAAGCAGCATGCTTTTGTTTTCCCACAGAGCCTAAACATTGTTTTGTATTCTAAGCTGACTGAGGCAATGCTCTTAGGAATCCAGGCTCTCACGCAATGAGGGGTGAGTGGGGCAATTCAGACACAATACATTTTTAAAACGATAAACAATAATTTAAGGCAAAATACTACTGAATATCAGTTTGTATAAAAGTCAGCAGTAGTTTGTATAGTACAGAGAGAATGTTTACTATAAGATTTAAACAATATTAGTCTACAGGGCATATATCAC
>NW_011888841.1:3750234-3752659 GCF_000151845.1 Pteropus vampyrus
TTCTTGCATGTAATTTAAAATTTTTTTCTCCAAATTGCATTTCTGTAAAGTACTGTAATTGATGCCACCAACACATACCAGGTGTCACTTCTGATTCTATTAAAACAGATTTCAGTTAGTCACCGTCATAAAATATTCCTATGTGCAAATTCCATGCAGTGCAATGTTTACTTTGATAGAATGAGACAAGTGATTTTGATTGTATATTGTCTATCGGTCCTGACGTACAATAAATCAGAAGAAAGTTTAGCCTATCTGCCACCCTGCAGAAAAATGACAACCAAATCTGGAGAGACTTAGATGTTACAAAATGTTGGTTTTGTTTCTGAGTCTCAATGCACGAAAATAATTGTTTTAATCGGCCATAACCATGGATTTCCAAATCTTAATCTCATGACATTGAACATGTTTATGGGTGAGAAGCAGCATGCTTTTGTTTTCCCACAGAGCCTAAACATTGTTTTGTATTCTAAGCTGACTGAGGCAATGCTCTTAGGAATCCAGGCTCTCACGCAATGAGGGGTGAGTGGGGCAATTCAGACACAATACATTTTTAAAACGATAAACAATAATTTAAGGCAAAATACTACTGAATATCAGTTTGTATAAAAGTCAGCAGTAGTTTGTATAGTACAGAGAGAATGTTTACTATAAGATTTAAACAATATTAGTCTACAGGGCATATATCACACCTCCACTTCAAAAATGTGCCCGATAATATAAAACTGGGTTAAAATCAGGAGGAAAACTGTGTCTTATATAATTTTATGGGAATTAAGTCATAAGCGTTATATTTCTGAACAAAGTATGGGGTTTTTGTTTTTCGGTATTAGAATCTTCACTTTCTTCCCGTTCTACCCTTTAAGTTGATATATATTTGAAAAGAGAGGGGGCCTCTACGTCACTTTAGCTTCTCAACCCCACATTACATGGCACACAGTTCCGTGTGCTGGCCAGTGGTACACATCTGCCTCAGTGTCCCCAGCCGGTGAGAATAAATCTATCACTTTTTCTCTTTAGGTCATCATAATATGAGCAACGACCTTTTCTCAGGTTTCTGTACCCCGATGTTTTGGGGGTTACTTGGATGTTTAAAAAATCACTGTTCCTGTTAACTTTTGCCACTGATCATTTGTCCTCTTAGAGGCGTGAGGCTGGTAGCTGGAAGCTGGAATTCCCATACGGCCTGTAGGCCTCTGCTGCCTCCTGGGCCCAGTGGTGAAGGTTGGGGCTCAGGCGAGATGCTGAATTAGGGCTGATTCGCTCAGCGTCTTAGGTGTCCTGTTCCTTGTTGGGAACACGTGCACAGGCATCGCTCCCCCAGGGGAGGATCCAGCAAGTGGAGCAGTGCTGTTCACAGACTCTTTCTACATCGCGGTGGGTAAAATGTTAAGATGTGCCCCCACCAAGGTTTCACACCCCCTTTTTCAGCCCCAGGACTGTATGATGGGCTGTTACTCCTGAGATTAGTTTGTCATCTCCCACGCTTGACTCAGGAAGCTATAATCTGGGTGGGCCCCACCTACTTCACGTGAATTGTTTAAGAACAGAGAATTTCCTCCGGCTGCTGAGAGAAAGAAGTCAGAGACCTGAAGTGTAAGAGAGTCTCGACACAAGGTTTCCATGGCTGAGGGGGCGGGGGCCACACGGCAAGAATCAGAGTGGCACTAAGACTCTGAGGGCCATCCAAGGTCCACAGCTGGCAAGCCCTCAGGGCCCGGGTCCTGCGACCACAGAACGAATTCCACCAGCGGCCTTCACCAGCCCGGAGGTTCCAGGCGGGGGCGCATGTGGCCACTGGCCTGGGGTGCGGTTGGATCGGAGCGGAGTGCTGACCCACAGGACCTGGGACGGTGACTGTGCGCGGTCCTCAGCCGCCGCACTGGCCCCAGCGATGAAACCCTCACACAGGCACCGCAGTGTCCTGCGTCCCTTTCACTAAGGTTCTTATACCTCTCTCCACCCTTCACGGCCGTATGGTCAGAGTCAGAGCCATTTTGGTCCATAGGACTGGTTTTGCCAATTGTCACTGTCAAAATGAAAAGAATGGACCATGGACTCTTTTCTCGAAGAATACTGAGCCAATTAAATTCAAAGAGAGGTTTCGAGTGGATATGTGGAAAAGGAGGCCACCAATCTTCGCCGACTCTGTCGTCTCATCCCAAAGCCCCTCACACATCCCCTCGTATGTGAGGGCTGGGTTTTGCCTTCCACTTGTATCATGAAAGGTTTGAAGCAAGAAGGGCCCGGAGGGCAGGTACCGATTGTACATTTCCAGGTAGTGGGTTTTCAGCTTCCAAATAGTCAGAAAGTCTGATGACGACGTTTGAATTCTCATATCAGTTTGGGAAAATTAGAAGATACCTCTTCAAATCCCGCTTACGGCTTACTCTCATTCCTCTGCATCTGGTACCATAATCCTTTC
>NW_011888841.1:3752709-3754681 GCF_000151845.1 Pteropus vampyrus
AGCGATGAAACCCTCACACAGGCACCGCAGTGTCCTGCGTCCCTTTCACTAAGGTTCTTATACCTCTCTCCACCCTTCACGGCCGTATGGTCAGAGTCAGAGCCATTTTGGTCCATAGGACTGGTTTTGCCAATTGTCACTGTCAAAACGAAAAGAATGGACCATGGACTCTTTTCTCGAAGAATACTGAGCCAATTAAATTCAAAGAGAGGTTTCGAGTGGATACGTGGAAAAGGAGGCCACCAATCTTCGCCGACTCTGTCGTCTCATCCCAAAGCCCCTCACACATCCCCTCGTACGTGAGGGCTGGGTTTTGCCTTCCATTTGTATCATGAAAGGTTTGAAGCAAGAAGGGCCCGGAGGGCAGGTACCGATTGTACATTTCCAGGTAGTGGGTTTTCAGCTTCCAAATAGTCAGAAAGTCTGATGACGATGTTTGAATTCTCATATCAGTTTGGGAAAATTAGAAGATACCTCTTCAAATCCCGCTTACGGCTTACTCTCATTCCTCTGCATCTGGTACCATAATCCTTTCTGAGGTGTTTGCAGTGTATCCTCTAAATCTCCTCATTTTCACATCTTTTTGGTCAGTTCTGCCTCTCTGCGCTTCATTCTGATTGTTTTTCCACTTAATCAACAGTCTAGCAACTTATTTCGTTGTATCCAGTCAGCTGTTAAACCAGCCCATCAAGCCGTTAATCACGATCACTGCATTTCAGCCCTGCTCGGTATACATCGGAGTCTTGCATAGTTGGAAAGAAATTAAAACGGAAATAACACACTGAATTAGAGTCTTATAGTTAATAACAGTTGTTTATTATGTGGAAAGCTTCTTTGCGGCTTAGTGCATTTCGATTCAACTTTTACTTGGATACTATTAATTTTTTTTCTTAATTTACTCCATATTTTAGATATTTTGCACTGATGATTAAATTTGGGGTAGAAAACATGTTGAAAAGAAAGGCAAGATATCCATGTTTTTATATTTTAGTAATATACATAGAATGTTTTAGATATTTGAATTCTCAAATAGGAAACTATGTTTACTTTTTCAGACCCATAAATAATCAATGGCTCTCTATAACAGTAGTGTGATCTAAAACAAGTCTTGAAAGAAAAACATGCTGTGTGTCTTAAGAGTAAATACTCATGATCCTCAAAGCAAATAAAAAAATGAAACAATTGACAATCAACATTTAAATCATATCAACTAAGATTCTACATTTAAGAATTTTCCAGAGTTTAATTTGTTGGCAGTAACAATGCTGAATAGATAAAGGGGAAAGTCTGTGTAATTTTCTGATCTTAAATAATTTCATGAGCTTTGGTTCCTTGGTCAAACATCAGTAGTCGACAGTACTCAGTGTGTCTCTTTCTGGGCCCCATTCCGTTCTCTTCCGCTGAGCTGTCTGTTCTTTCCCCCGTGCTGCGATGTCTCGAAGACGGGCTGTGAGTTAAGGCTTAAAGTCGGGTAGTGTCCGACCTCTGGCTTCGTTCTTCGCCTTCAGTAATGGGTTGGCTATTTTGGGTCTTCTGCTTCTCCATATAAACTTTACAGTAAGTTTGTCGATACTCACAAAACAACTTATCTGGAGATGAAGGGAAATAACCTGCATCTTGATTCTTCCTATCCATGAACTAGAAATAAGGAATAACTATAAAGAGGTATGATAGATTTCAAAGTGCACAGGAACTGAAACGGGCTGAACTTGATGAACCATTTGTTAGGTTGAGGAGGTTTTTTGTAAAGAATGCGACCTGGGATTCTTAACGTAACTTGGTACCCATAGCAGAGATGGGTAACCCAGAAGGCAAACAGGTCGAGGCCTAGATCCTGAGGCCGTCTTTGGATGCGATGATTCGGTAAGTGCAGTGGGATATCTAATTGGAAATTTAAAGGACATAGCTGAGCGCATGAGCCACGTTTGTGTGAGAGGCCTGTCCAGAGATGAAAAATGTGTATCATCAGCAT
>NW_011888841.1:3755797-3757630 GCF_000151845.1 Pteropus vampyrus
AGTTTCAATTTACCCATCAACTGCAATCCTAAAATATTTAATGAAAAATTCCAGAAACAAATGATTCATGAACTTCGAACTGCCCATCACTCTGTGTAGCGTGATGAAATCTCTCACCATCTTGCTCCGTCCTGCCCAGGACCTGAGCCGTCTCTTTGTCCAGCTCCCCACCAGTCAGTCACTTAGTAGCCGTCTTCATGGTCAGATTGTCATGGTATCTCAGTGCTTGTGTCCACGTCACCCTTATTTTACTTAATAATGGCTCTAAAGCACAAGAGCAGTGATGCTGGCAATTCAGTATGCCAAACAGAAGCCATGAAGTGCTTCCTTTAAGTGAAAATGTGAATATAATACAATAAAGTATTTTGAGAGAGAGCACGTTCATGTAACTTTTATTATGGTATACTGTTATAATCGTTCTACTGTTAATTGCTTAATGTGCCTAAATTATAAATTAAACATAATCATAGTGTATATAGGGATCGGTATTATCTCGTTTCAGGCATCCACTGGGGATCTCGGAACATATCCCCTGCAGGTCATGGGGGACCGCTGTACGGAGGAAGGGTTCACCCTCTGCTAGTTTGTAGAGATTACAAGAGAGTTCGATTATGGAGAATAGCTTGGTGACCCAAAGCAGGCCCGAGGAAGGGCAGGGAAAAAAGAGAGGCAAGGCCAGGCGTGGTAGATTGTGAGGGAACACAGTCAGGAAATTATGTTAGAAAGAGAAAGGTTGGGCAAAAAAATTGGTGTGAAAAAAGAACCTGGGATTTATCAAAGATAAGAGTATTATTTGATTTCGTTCGAGCAGTTTTTGGTAATGAATTTTATGTAAACAGTTTTGTTGGTTTACTAAATATTTGATCCTTAGCAAGTTTTTATTTTTAATAGCAATCTAATTGCTAACATGCCTATAAAACCTGAACAAATACTAAAAATTCACTAAAATCCCAAAAAACTGAGATAATGTGTCATTATCTCTTTCAATATGACCTTAAATATGCAAAAGCAATGATATAAACATGCAAACATAGTATTTCTTTGCCAAATGAATAGTAAAAAGTGAAAAAAGTGGCATTTTGTGATGTCCATTTTATCAGTTTCTCTTACCAGAGAAATCACTTTATAAAAAGGCCGAGAGTTTGAGTGAATTAGCATGCTTTTAAAATCATTAAATGCTGTCTTTTCTCTATACAGTTAAAGTCTTTTAAACATTACTCTATTTAGGATAATTATTACTATTATAATGGGAGGGGAGTTTGTAAAAATGGTATATTTAGGAAACAGCACAGCAACAAAAGCTATTAAAATATGTTTAAAAATAACAAATGCGGTTCTTAAATTGATAGTATCACATTAAGACAGCATATTAATTCATTGTCTTAAAAGATACTTTTATAGAAGTTTCTAATGAACTGCAAAATGACTACATTTCATCTTGATTGTGGGAGCTTCAAAATGATATTTTGTTTTTCAATGAACTGGAGTCAAAGCACAACAAAGAAATTAAATGGAAGAAAATAAAATCTGGTCTCTGGCATTTTTAAGAGTCTATTTCTGATATGAAAAGGAAGCCTGCTCTTATTCAAAAGTGTATTTGCTATTTACATGTTTGTTTTCTGAATCAAGACACACAACTGACTTTTGTATAACGAGGACATATTTGGTTTGCAGTTACAGTGCACCTCTGTCTTTATGTGGATCTCACTAATTTTAGAATAGAATATAATTATTTTTCCAGCATTTCATATTTTATAAACACATAATAAATCTTTGTTCAAAGTAAAATCCAACTGACAGATTTTCATTATATTCAATGGAATGTAAAGTGCT
>NW_011888841.1:3759075-3770112 GCF_000151845.1 Pteropus vampyrus
ACAGAAACTACATGAAATAGAAGCTGAACAAATATTTGTAAGCTAAAATTAAACCCTACAGAAGGAACTGTCACAATGATTTGAGAGACCTGAGGGCATAGTGGTTTGAGATTCAAGCCAGGATTGTACCCGCCCCCCCAAAAAAAAAGACCCTTACATTCACTCCGTGTTGCAGCACAGTGAGTCACCGGGACGAGTCCCCGTCCTGCATTCTGTCAGTGGGGGGCATTCTGTCAAGCCTGGCTTCCCGCAGGAGCAGAGCTCTCCCCACCCTCTAAGGTGGGGCTCCATTTGTCACAGGCCTCATGTTTTCCCGTGCTGGGCAACTGGCTTTCTCAGACAACTACTATAAACAGGTAACACCTGAGTCCAGTGACAAAGCAGTGTATAGTCTTACCCTTAAAAGTTGTTCTCACACTGTACAGCAATAAAGTGTCCCCCAAAATTCACCTAAGCACCTCCCAAAGGCTACTGTTAGGAGATCAAGCCTTTGGGAGGTGATTAGCTCACAAGGGTGGAGCCCTCACAAATGGAATTAGGTTATTTCTCCAGTTCATTAAAATAAAGTCTTCAATAACCATTTATAAAGATTAAATTTTAGCCCATTGCATGCAAATTCCTATACTCTTCTGTCATATATGTAGGCAGTTCCCTAAACTTTGTAATTAGGAGCCATACACACCGTGCATAACAGAAGGGTAAGTGATCAGATCCCATATCAATTAAATGTGCATTCAGCTTAGCAATGGGGATGCACAATTATTCCATTCAGGACGTCTCAAGACAGCAGGAAAAGAGTGTTAAACAATCAGCACCTGCCCAGGAGAGTCCCCTGGTTTTATTTACCTCCATGGAAAGGACAGGCCTCCTTACACAGATGTTAGCTTTCTGCACAAATTTTTACACAGAATTGAAAGTAGGGAGCACAGTCAGGGCTCCTCAGTCATACTATATGAGTCCCGTTTTCCTGTAACACTCAAGGACACAAACTTTAGTAAATAGTATAGTCAAGTGACGGAGTCATCAGTAGTAACACGTTCTGCTTTCCGGGATGTGTCTCTCTGTATTACACTTACACACCTGGTTTTCATACCTTACACTGACATTGTGAAATTTATAGTCATCCTTCACCAACCATCTTATTTTTAAAACTAGAATTTACTATTATTAAATATTAAGTATTTCACATAATACATAAATGAATAAGAATAAGGAAAACATCTATTTCGAGAAATATTCATGCTAATATTCCCTTCTGTGAGATAGCCACTATCAAGATATTTTGATGTTTATTACTGTGCACTTCTATGCATATTTACTATATAAATTTTAACAACATATAGAATTGTCCGTTTTAGTGACTATCAATACCTTTAATAACCCGCATGGGCTCTTAAACTTTTCTTTATTCACTGATATTTTTTAGTCTTTGCCACAAGATGAGATAAAAGTTCGAAACACGATTTCAATTCTCCCTCAAGTTTTATCTGTTTCTATGTCTTTACCTTTAATATGATCATAGACCTTCTGCGACATTTTTCCCATGGGTGGCACTTCATATTAATAGCCAAAATTATGGAAAATCAGGTACTTGTTAAATTTTTGTTCACGTGGTAGATGAGAAAAGTGAAGATTTCAGATTTTTCTCAACTCGTAAGTGGTGCAGCTGGGGCTGGTGCGTGGCTTTCTCTGCTTCGGGGGGTCTTGCTCCTCGCCATTGTTCGCGGCCCGTTCGTATGTTACGAGTGTTTATGCATCACCCGCAGCTTTCCGCGCCCATCATCTACCCGCGTTACACAGTGCCCGCCCGTCATCTACCCGCGTTACACAGTGCCCGCCCGTCATCTACCCGCGTTACACAGTGCCCGTCCGTCATCTACCCGCGTTACACAGTGCCCGTCCGTCATCTACCCGAGTTACACAGTGCCCGTCCGTCATCTACCCGCGTTACACAGTGCCCGTCCGTCATCTACCCGCGTTAGTTACACAGTGCCCGTCCGTCATCTACCCGCGTTACACAGTGCCCGTCCGTCATCTACCCGCGTTACACAGTGCCCGTCCGTCATCTACCCGCGTTACACAGTGCCCGTCCGTCATCTACCCAAGTTACACAGTGCCCGTCCGTCATCTACCCGCGTTACACAGTGCCTGCTTTGAATCGGTGCGTCACGAATGTTGCTTCCTTTCACCTGTTATCACTTGAACAAATGGCCTTCTCACGCTTTATCGTTCAAGACTACAGACTTAATAGTACTACTAATCAGAGTTCAACAGCCAAGTCACTTAAAAGAGTCCAACTTCCCTTGCCAGAAGTCACAGGATGTGTTGTTCGATTTGAATTGACAGATCCCCTATGCCTTACCAGAGTCTAAATATTTGGAATAGTAGAAAAACTGTACCGCCATTTTAAAGATACTTTTTACAAATTTCATGTATGAAACCGAAGAATCAGTTTTTAAAAATAATAAGAAAAAATTTATCGACAAGATAAAAGGAACAAAGAAACAGGCCACAACCTGTTTCTGTATGATTAAAACATCAATTCAAAACACAGAAACGTCACATCTAGAATCCAGAGTGAAGTTATTTGACCAAAAGTCAAGTAAGGAGAAATTCAAAACTCTTGTCTTCCAGAGCAGGGGCTAATAGAGAAATGCAGGGGGACTAAGAAAGCATTTGGAGTCTTTACCCAGAAAGGTAATGGAGAATAGAAAGAAGTCTTAACTGAGGTGAGAAAAAGGATGACTAGAGACCTAGACAGTTTGTGTACACACCCACTCACACACTCACTCACACACACAGTGTTTCAGTGAATTCATTTAAACTTAATGATTACTACTGAAGATA
The DNA here is from genome assembly GCF_000151845.1 of Pteropus vampyrus. Lineage (NCBI taxonomy): Eukaryota > Metazoa > Chordata > Mammalia > Chiroptera > Pteropodidae > Pteropus > Pteropus vampyrus. The sequence goes on from NW_011888841.1 coordinate 3,761,923, forward strand.
TCAAAACCACAAACACATGAATAAATACATATTGGAAAAGTTTTCGTAAGTAAATATAATGGTGTTTAGATATAGATCCTTGAGCTGAATTTATTCTGTGAAGTATTTTTTCTGTAGAGAGGGCATCATTCTCTCGCCCGAGAGATAAGTAGAGTTCAACACGGGACTCAACGTGACTGCGTTAGGCTGACTGGCTGAGCGGAGGCCCTGGAAGACCATCAGCAGGACAGCGAGAGCCATGAGCTAGTCCCAGGGCTGTTCCTGGAGAAACCGTTCCTGCCATTACGCGTCTGGGACACACAAGCACAGACGCCCCCACTTTCACGGGGCTGAGGCCTGTACAAGCTGGACCATCCTCATCTTTCCACACGCCTGCATTTTTTTTTTTTTTTTGTCATGGTAGAGCTGTGGCTTATTATTTAAAATGTTTGAATAAAAATTAGGAGTTCAGTCCTTGGACACTCAGTAATCAAAACAACTGCTGTGACAACTTACTCATCTCTGAAGACAGAAGGTCTGTGTTTTGAAAGAAGATGATTGAGTTTGATGTTTTTAATTAGAAATGGCCTCAATTAATAAGCCAGAATGTTGAATCAGAAGAGGCATACATGTTTTTGGTGCAATTTCAGTTTAAAGAGAGACTCCTGACGAGCACGGCACCACTGCCTTCATGACGGTCATGTCCTTCCCCGCAACCAGCAGTACCTTTGTGAATGCAACTCGGTGGGGCCACAGCCTGTCTTGAACATCAAGACTCTATTAGCTATTATTCCTGCTTCTGAGTGGGATTTTAACGAGTATATGGTGAATAAAACTCATTTCGAAAAGAATTCAAAATGTAAAATAGTACTTATGTAACTTGAAAGGTATATTTTATTTCTTCTTGATTTGTGAGAACTGAATGCCAGTTGAGGAAGAAATTACTGCCTCAAAACCCTCGCAAAAATGCAACAAGATAGAAGATGTAAAATTCATTTTAGAAGAATTATGGATGACAAACTGAAAAGAATAATGTGGAGTGTCATTAAATATTTCTATCAAAATCTGAAAATATTGTACATTATTTCTGTTTTTTCTTAGAGAAACTGCTGAACTGTGATGTTTCTCACAGCTCATGTTTCTAGTCATTTCTCACACTCCATAACCCACAGTTCCTGGAGCAAAATCAGGGTGGACACACAGTAAGCTTCATCAGATATGACTGTGATACCATGTCGCACAAGATGAGCTAAGTGTGTTTTCTGTGTAAATGTAATATTTCCATAAGTTCTATGAGAATAAGTACTTCTGATATAATACCATGTTTGTCCTATGAGAAAAGTGTTTCCGAAGGATATTCTTCATAATTCTCAGAAATGTCATTACAGTCAGTGAACAATTTCATAAATGGGTGAATATCTATTTGAAGTAAAATATCAGAATTTTATTAGGGAAGAAAATCTGAGTAGGAAAAACTAGAGAAAAGTCTGAACGGCCCATCAATTCAGTGCTATAACCCAGAGCACTTTAAGTACAAGGCAGAGGCTCGCATGTATTTTACGTGGTAGAGTGATATTTTTAAACCAGTGGAAGCATGGCTAAATGGCTTATATGTCAGATTAATTAATCTGAGAATGCAAATTCTTTAAGAACAAAATCATGGACAAAAAGAAGGAAGTTAAACGTTCAGACGAATAATGTTGCTAGGCAACTTAAAGATAACCCTTAATTTACTGAATATTTTTATATACACTCATTGAAACATAGGACTCTTTTGCCACCTACACAGCGTAAAGTGAGTATTGTTCATACCTTCAAGGATGTTTCATTATGGCCCTTTTTAAGGAACCCCGGTGACGCCTTTGGACATGGAATATAAGACTAGTTCTATTACAGCCTCGGCTTAAGTGAGAAAATGACTTCAAAAATTAACTGAACTAACATCTAATAGTGTAGTTAACTGGCACTAGAAGCTGGACAGAATACACGAGGCAGGTTTGAGGCAGGGCGGGACCGCAGGCCCTCCGCGCGAGGCCCCTGACACTTCGCGCTGGGTGGCAGCGGAGCGCGTGGGCCTGCCGGGCCAGCAGGCCGAGCACGGAGCAGGGCTGGCTGCAGGTCAGCAGCAGAACCGGAGGAGCTCGTGCAGCATCTATTATCATTCTGCATAATGTGTTTCCGAAGTTTACGGTGGTAAATTCCGGTATGTCGTGATCTTCGTAGGGACATTATAATTCGACCCGAGGCCCCCGTGTTAAGCTGTGGGTTTCTCTGTTGTCCCCTACGGACCAGCTTCCCCCTCTGTGTACACGGGAGCTGACGTTTATTTTGAATCTCACTCTCTCCCAGTGTCCTGCGCAGTAGCCCTGCTAGGCTAGCCCAGCACAGACAAACCAAACCAAGCTCGCGGTTACCCGCACAGATTCCTGGGCTTCTGAGGATGTGTACGTACGTCATCGTTACCAACTTCCTCCTGGTTGCTGATCATCCTGCTTGTATTTCTCGCTCTTGAACTGGAGAGTGGAGATCAGCGTAATTCTGGACATTGTCAGCTGCACAGTCAGCCACCGTCCAGTAAAACTACCCGCTCCCCAAACCTGTCTTCGCCCCAAGAAGCACGTCTAACGTGCAGCCTGTTACCTGTGCGGTCTGACAAAACAGTGCGCCTGGGCGAAGAACGCCCAGGTGGTACGACTCCTTCTCATGGGTGTTTTGCTGCCTTTCACTGACGCCATTTGCACCATGAATGTTCTGTGTGTGAATGAACTATGGACACAGGGCCTAACACAGGTGCCTTCTTTTCGGTTTCTTTCCTGTTCTATCTTTATATTTCTCATTATTCACTCATGTGGCCGTAGTCTGACTTTCTCACTTTTGAAATATGTTACCGATGCCATAGATCTAAACTACTTTGAAGTGATTGGGGGAGTGCGGGAGAGGCGATGATCAACCTAGGAAACCATCCATTCCAACAAGTAAAGAGTCCTGGGTGTGACCACGAGGCAAGGACAGAAGCCAGCGGTGTCAGTTGCTAAGACAGAGCCTCTTGAAGAAGTGAACACGCTACACACGCCCAGCTCCTCGCCCTCGGTCCGCCTCTGTCACCTTCTTACACCCTCTACAACTACTTTCTCCAAACCGCTGTCCTAGGTCATCGCAGCCATGCCAGAAATCCCACACAGCTCTGGCATCTTAAGTATTGCAGTATTAAAAGTAAAAAAAATCTATATACACTTATAGATATTCTTACAAGGGAATTCAGAAGAAGCCTGATGAATTTCAGAACGCTTTATACCTATGTAGTTATAGCTGGTGTTGAAATAGAGCTGCCAAAACCAGCCGCACAGCACCTGCCATTTACCCAGCACCACACTCGAGAAGCACAGGGCATCTAACGCACGGAATCAGCTGTAAACAGTATGGCTCAAATGAGGACCGACTTTCCACTAAAATTCATTATTTCCTCTGCTTTGAAACAGGACCCTGACTACAACAGCACCAACTATATTCTATAAAACAAATCCCTCTTCGAGAGTTTTCCTCAGAATTTCTATCTAATCTCTTTGTCTTTTATACTCATTCTGCTCCTGGTTTTCTTTCTTTCTCGGGTCATCTTTGTGTTTGTTCAGTACTATTGGCTGCTGTGGGTTAAAGATGTCAGGTACGGGCTGAGGCGTGGAGTTAGACCACGAGGCTTTAATGCACACTGTTTAACAGACTGTGCTTAGCCAGAGACAGAACTGGGGGATCAGGGCACCACCAGTGGCATTGCATAATTTGGACCCTGAAGGATTATTGGATGTGACTTTGAGTCTTCCAAGGGCGTAGCCCATAAAAAGGAAAATACAGACTGCCAGCAAACAGTGGATCAGAAACCTGAACACTGCCGGGAACCCCCCTCCAGCGAGATGGCCTCAGAAGGCAGAAACGAGGGAATAAAAGATAAAGATTAAGGAGTGTGAACCTCCCCCGTTCTCTGGCGCGTGGGGCCCCTTTACAGTCTTTTGGCTGGAAAGAGGGGGGTTTCTTTCAGAGTTTTTGCTGCTTGCCCACCGTCCAGTTCCAGGACTCAGCCCCGCCTTCATGTCAAAACAGAAAAAAAATTGTGAAATTCAACCAGATGGGAAAATATTTCTGTATACCTGAAAAGCACAAGGTGTAAACTAACAACCAAAAAAAGATGAATTTGAGTACATCAAAGTTAAGAATTTAATAAAACACATCATGGGGAGAATGATCAGAAAGTCACACTTTTAGGAAAAAAAAAAATCCATATTGTCTAAAACCGAGAAAGGATTTGAATATATGAGAGATTCATAAAAATCAACTAGAACATAACTAGAACCCAAGAAACAGCCCCAAAATGCAAACAGGTGGTTTGCACAGGAGAAACGCCAGAGAGCTAAAAACCACATAAAGAGATGCTGCATTCCTTCGTGTTCAGAGGAACACGAAATAAAATAACAGCGATGTTACTCCATGCTCATCAGGTTGGCAAAGATTAGAAATGCAGAGAACTAACTATCTCGAGTCGGCGGCCGCCTGAGCCGTCTGGCTGTGTTTGGTCGGGTTAAGTATGTGCGTGATTTCTTCTGTCCTTGGGGTGTATTTCACGTACATTCTAACAGGGTTCCATGAAGGACACACTGAAGGATGCTCAGTGTGACAATGCCTGTGACGCTGGAAAGCTGGAGTCGATCTGTTTTCTCCATTATAGGAAGCGTATCAGTTCTAGATAGGTCTGTGAAAAGGGGAGTGTGCAGTGGTTAGAAGATGCGTATTGAATGTGCTCACACAGCATCGATGAAGCATAGGGATATCCCTGAGTTACAATATCTGCAGACATTTAATGCGTCCCAAAAAAAACACATATAAATAAAAGGAATACATTAAAATCATCGGAATTATTGCCTTTAGGACAGGAAGCAAAGGGAAAAGTGAAGGAAAACGACACAGAACGAATACATACAGAAATATCTTAAGAAATTACATCTTATTCGTTATAACTTTCCTTGAATTCTGAAGCATACTTAGCTCAAATCTCAACACGTAAGACTTTTTAAAATGCATGAAGACATCAAAATGCTCGTCATATGGACACAAAATATTCTGAATGAGACCATGTAACCACGAGTGATGAACTTTCCTTAGGGAGCCCCTGCTAATCCTTCTTAGAGAACTTTCAATCGGTGTCTTGAAAGAGATGCAGAAGTTGACCGCTGACATAAGAGGGAGCATTCTGGAAATAAATGTGGCGTTTACGTCCTCGCCTGCGTCCTGTTTGGCAGCCTCTCTGTATTTCCACGTAAGTGTCGTGCTACTACCCAAGAAACACAAGTTTGACTGATTCCGCCACTGCTTTAAACCTTCAGTGGCTCTGATTTCTACGAGCGAGACTACAATTTTTAGTTTCGTGTCTCACCACAACCCTCCAAATACCCTTTGACCCCGTGCCTCTCGTGTCTCTGAACGGCAGAGTGAAATGTCGGCTTGTGATAGGGACTGGTCCCATCCCCCAGTGTGTCATTTGTTAGAGCGAGGACACTGACTGGCAAGAAATAGGATCCTAAAATCAGAAGGGATACCTATGTGCAGGTCCCGATGAAGCTGGGAACACTGAACCCCGAAATTCTGCTGCGTCATTTTTCCCAGCAGAAACAGCCCTTCCGCTGCTTTGCCTAAAAATCCTGTAATGGCCCCCCGTAAAGCAGTGGCCTAGTGAGACACCTGGGTCTCCTCAGACCTCCCCTCCCCCGTCTTTGCTTCTAGACCTGTACCTAGACTCAGGTCACAGCAGGAGCTGAAGAGGGATGTGCGAGGTGTGGCCCATGAGGGGGTGACTGCCCTCCAGAAGAACTGCATGAGCGTTTCCAATTTTACACAGGCAGAAATCGGGGTAATATGGGTGGAAATGGGTATCAAGGGAATGGACGTGGGCGGAAGAAACAAAGTTGTATCGGCAAATTTAGTGACATGGGCCAGCTAAGCCGAGATTCTTGATTCCGTGCGTCGCTCAGGGATTGGAAAAGGCTCTGCCAGTTTGCTCCGCTGGCTGAAAGGTAGATCGAAAGGTGGTTATACTAAATGAAGCCCAAATCCGGAACTGGCTTGGTGTGCACATGCACATGCACATGCACGTGTGACTATGCGTATATGTATGTGTGTACATGCATCAACATGTATACATACATGCATGTACACATGTGTAGGCACATGTAGGTACACAGATATGTAGTATGATACATATATTTATGACGACCCACTGGGAGCAACACTTCCCACTTTGAGTGACCCGTGGAGGCTTTACTTCCAGAAGCTGCCTTCGCCTTTCCCGCTTTCAAATATCATTGTGTTGAGAATCGGTCTCAAACATCTTTATTTTAAGCATCAGATATGATCACAGAACTCGGGAGGGAAGGGTGGTCTGTTACACACGCTCATCTTTCTAGTCCTCCTGTTGCCTCTCGCGGATCTAGGTCAACTACTTTATCACGTCCTTTCTGTCTGAAGAATTTCCTTCGCCCAGTCTTTAGGAGTCGGTCTGCTAGTGACACATTCTTTTAGTTTCCTTCCACCTGAAAATGTTTTTACGCCTCCTTCATTACTAAAGTGTAATTTTACTGGCTGTAGAATTTTCCAGTTACAGTTCCCCCCCCCACCCCCACCGCCAGTACCTGAAAAGCACTGTGCCACGTTCTTCCGGCCTGCATGGCGACAGACCAGAAATCTGCCGTCACTCAGTTGGCATTTTTCTATGGGTACTGTGGTCTTTCGCCCCGTTTTTAAGATTATTTCTTTGTCTTAATTTGTTAAAAGTATAATGTGTCTTCTTAAATTCTTGGGTTGATCATGTTTGTAGTTCGCTTATCTTCTTGGGATTGTAGGTTTGTGTTTTTTGCCAAATTTGGGAAGTTTTCTGCTATTTTTAAAATATTCTTTGCACCCACTCTTTTTCCTTGTTCTTCTCTTGCTTGGCACTCCAAAATACAACTCTAGGATATTTTGTTATCGTGCCACTGGATGTTGAGGCTCTGTTAATTTTTTTTTTTTTCTTTTTCAGTCTATTTTCTATTTTTCAGATTGGGTGAACTCTTTTTCGGTCCTCAGTTCAATAATTTTTATCCTATGTTATCTGCACACTAATAATTAAAGTCCCACGAGGTTTTTATTTTTGTTTTATACTTTTCCATGTCTATAATTTCCATTTGTTTTTTTATAACTATTTCTTTGCTGCATATTTCTATTTTTTCATTTGATTCAAGAGAACATGCACCAGAATACTGAAGCAATTTTATGAGAACCGCTTTGAAATTGTGGTCAGATAATTCTAACACCTGATTTTACTTGGTGTTAGTGTTATTTGATTTCCTTTTCTCATTCAGGTTGTGATAGTAATGATTTTTTTTTTCTGGATTTCCTTTATTCCACAGTGTGATGATTGTTATGATGGGCAATTGTTTACTGCATCTTGAACTTTGTCTATTATGTTAGGAGGCTCTGGGAACCATTTAAATCTTTATTTTAGTTGGCAGTCACACTCTTCAGAGTTAGCATGTGGGTATTGGCCTACTTTTGCGTGACGTTTCCATGACAACTTAATTTTCAGAGCGTTTTGGCCTGCTCGGCTGACCTAGTGCTGCGGGAACTGCCCGGCGGAGCAGAAGGCACGTCCTCTGCCGGGGGTGGCTAGGTTTCTCTAGGTGGGGGAGGAACATGGAGGGCTCCTCCCATCAAGACCCTCTGGCTGCCCCATGACACTCAGAGGTGGAGAGACTTGGGCCTGTGAGGGCAAAGAGGCTGCCTGTTTGTCACGGTCGGGTCTCTTCTGACTGTTCTGCTCACTCGTCAGGCCTTTATGAGGAGGCCTGGAGATCCTTGAGCACTCAGGACAAATGAGCTTCTAGGACAAGGCCACTTGCTGTGACTAGATCCCTTTCTCTTTCCACCAGCCCTCCCAGTATCCCCAAGTGGGGAGGAGAGCCTCGGGCTGGAAGGACCTGCCTGCCGTTTAAAGCCTGGCCTCTCTGCCTTCTGTCGCTAGAGGGGGCATTGGAGGAAGGGAGGTCTGAGTGTTCGGCTCCCGTCGGTGGAGGGGCTGACGTGATGTCCTGTGACGCGTGTCCAGTCCTGAGGTTCCAAACCAGCTTGCCATCTTCTCAGCACCTTTAAGGGCTTTCCTTTACCTTTCTCTTTTGTCCAGAGCTTATAATT
>NW_011888841.1:3771502-3778504 GCF_000151845.1 Pteropus vampyrus
GAACAACTCCCCAGCTTACTGCCTGGTCACATTGTCCAGGCTGTGGTGCTGGGAGCAGGTGGCCAGGAGGGTCTGGCTGCCTCTCTGAGTTGAAGCGATGTAGCTAAGAGCTTAGGGAAGCCATGGCTGTTCAGCTCACAGGGCAGACAAGTAGAAAGGAGCATGGTTCATAGAGAAAACTCCAGACCCTTGCAGAAGGCTCCCTTGAGTACCGAGAATACTGATGAGCTCACGCGTGGGAATACTGCCTGAGAACGGAAAAATGCCACACGAGAGGACCAAAGGGAACAGTATTCAGTACTCACACAAAGCCCCAAACCAGGCCTGGTTTCAGCATAAATTATGGAACATAATTTGTGTTCGGTAAATTTTGCGTACGGTACACAAAAAGATCTTGACTTAGCAGTGGAGGACACGTAGACCTAGACTGAATGCTGCCCTAGACCTGCCCAACAACCTTGACAACAAGACGTGGTGACCGTGGACAGGTCTGCATGGCTCAGTGGGTACAAAGTTTTGGAAGTTCTCGAGGTCTGCTCTACTGCACACTGCATGTAGTTAACAACACAGCACCATTCACTCCAGAATTTGTTAAGAGGGTAGATCTCCTCCTGTTAAGTGTTCTTATCACCAAGAAAACTCAAACAAGCAACAAAAAAAAAAACAGACACAGGAAAATCTGGTAAGTTTCTTTTACTATATGTAAAATAGCATAATATCATTTAGAGACAGATGGAAAGAAGCTAATGATGCATACTATAAACTCTAAAACAACCACTAACATAAGTTTTTAAAAGACTTATAGCTAATAAGCCAACCAAAGATATAAAATGGAGTAACAGTATTTGATTAATCCAAACAAGGCCAAAAAAAAAAAAAAATCAAGAAAGAAATTGAACAAAGACCAGATGGAACAAATGTAAACAAATAGGATGAAAGATTTATACACAAACAATAATCATATTAATAGTAAATGAAATGAGCATCCTAATTAAAAGGTAAAGATGGTCAGATTGCATAAAAAGCCAAGAACCAACAGTATGCTACCTTTAAGATATTCATCTTTAAATATAAAGACATACATAGTTTTAAAAAATGAAAACATATCTTGCTAACAATAACCTGAAGAAATCTGAGGTGGCTATTGTAATATCAAATAAAGCAGATTTCAGAGCAAGGAATACACTATTTAAAGAAGTTTATTTCGTAATGACAAAGGGGACAATTGATAAAGAGGTTGTAACGATCCTAACTCTAATATTATTAACCGCTTGATCACAGAGCTTCAAAATACAGGGAGTAAACACTGACAGATGCCCAGGGAGAAACAGATAAATCCACGATTAAACATTTAATACCACTCTCTCAGTATTTGAGAGACCAAGCACACTGAAAATCACTAAGGACAGAGAAGACTTATCATTTCAATGAATTGAAATTTATACACATTCCACCAAACAAGAGAAGAATGCACATTATTTTTAAGGACACATTAAATATTTAACAGGATATTCTTTCCATATTCTGGACAATAAAACATGTTTAATTTTTTAAAGAGTTATGTCATGCAAAGTATGTTCTCTGAATATAATGGAATCAAAATTAAAATAGACCTTGAAAATCCCAACTATCTGAATATTAAATAACACAATTTTAAATAACCTAGGCATTGAGGAAGAAATAAAAAATAAGTTCGATTTTTAACAGTATAAAAATTGAAAACATCACGTATTCAAATGTATGAACTGCTAGGAGATGAATTATAACACGAAATACCTATATGAGAGGAGAGGTCTCAAAGAATCACAGCTTTCATTAAAAAAAAATAAAACAAAACTAGAAAGTGAAGAGCAAATGAAACCTAAAGAATAATAAAAATGACAGAGGAAATAAGCAGAAAACAAAAATAATAGAGAACAATCACAGTAACCAAAAATTGGTTCTTTTAGACCAATAAACGTTGACAGATCTCTGGCCACACTGATTAGGAGCAAAGGAAAGAATGACAGACCAGGAATGAGAAAGTTATGTTACTACGGATTCTATAGAGATTACAATAATACAGGGAATATCATTAACAATTTAATGACAGTAAAAGTTCAACAGCATAGAAAAATGGACAAACCTAAAAGCCATTCCTAACAAAAACTTTCAGTAAATAGAAATACAAGGAAACTTCCTCAACTTGAAAAACGGCATTTGCAAAAAGCTTAGCGTCCGTGTCCCATGTAATGATAAAGACTAAACACCTCAAAGATTACAAAAAGAAGGATGTCGAGTCTTAGCCCTTCTATTTAACACACATTGCCTTAGAAGGCAAATGTAATAAACATGTATAAAAATAAAAGGATTCTGACTAGAAAGGAGTGGATAGTTCTTATTTGTAAAATACATCATTGTCTAAGTAGAAAATTCAACGAATCTATACAAAAAGCTACTAGAATTGAAAAGAGTAATGTTTCTAGATACAAAACCAATATACAAGAAAATCAGTCTGTGTCTATATACTAACAATAATCACCCTCCAAGTAAAATTTAAAAGACATCATTTACAATAGAGCAAAAATGTGGTAAACGGATTTTAAATTTCATTGGGAAATTCAGAGATCCTAATACAGGCAAAAGAACTTTAAAAACTAAAAAAATTGAGGGATTTATAGTAGCTGATTTTAAGACTTATACCAAAATATATAGAGAATTTTTAAACTATCATAAAAAAACATAAACATCAATAAAAATGTACAAAAACATTTTAACAGATACTTCACCAAATAAAATATACAGATGGCAAACAAGTCCATTAGAAGTGTTGAAAAGCATTACTAATTAATGAAATGTAAACTAAAGCTACAGTATGATACCACTACACACAAATTAGAATGGCAAAACAAGCAACCTGATCACACCGAGCATTTGCAATAATAGGGAGGAATTGAAACCTTTGTACCAGATGGGTGGGAATGTAAAATGATACAAGTTTTCCCACCTGGAAAAAAAGTTTGAAAGGTTTTTAAAGTGCTTTTTTAAATGTTAAATATAAACCGACCATCATTCTGATATTTCTAGGTATTTATCCAAGACAAATGAAAGTATATGTGCCAATACAAAGACTTACGCATGAACATTCACAACAGCTTTATCTGGAATAGCTGAAACCTGAAATCAACCCAAATTGTCCAAAAATGATGAGCAAATCAACAAATTATGGTATAGCAATACAATGGATTACTACTGAGCAATAAAAAATTACGAATACATGACACAACATGCATGATTCTCAAAGTTATTGTCAGTGAAAGAATCCAGACAAAACCATACTCTATGACTGAATTTGTATAAAATCCTAGAAAATTCATACAAATATATTTGAGACCAAAAAAAAAAAAAACAACCAGATGAGTGGTTGCCTGATAACAGGATGGGTGGCGCAGGGTTGGAAGGAGGAATTAAATAGGCAAGAGGAAACTTTCAAGTGTGATGGCCATGTTCAAGTAATGGGCAATGGTTTCATGGACACATGTGCCAAAAATCATAAAACTGAACTCTTTAAGTGCAGTTAAATTTTGCAGGTCACAAAAGCAAAGAATATGAGGCCATATATGTTATATGTATCAACTCGAGGAGGTTAAATATCATTTGTAAAATCTTAATCGTTCAAAGCTTCACGAATTCTTAATCACAAGCATCTGTGTACAGACGTTTAGGTGGATAATGTAGCTGATGTGATACATTTATTAAGCCCTATGAGCTACATTACCAGCAATTACACTCCTCAAAGCTGATAGAACATTCATGTTTGATGTTTAAATAATTTCATTATCAAGATGAATAATAGGATTGACTTTGACAACTTTCTTAATTACTGATTTTGACAGGAAGCCAACACTAATTAGAATTTCATTTTTTAAAAAATGAGTACACTGTTATCAGCCAAACATCCCTCAATTAAATCAGAGCTCTAATATTGCCCAAGTTGTCATTTTAATTACCGTATAATATATGTAGAAAAATAAGGATTTATGTTAAAATATTGCTTTATAAACAGACTAATTCATATGGAAATCTATGGTAAGCTACTGAAATTGACAGGTTTTTTATTATATATGTGACAGAATAATATATATGGCAGAGACATAAAAAGTATGTTTAGCAGTTCAGTTATATTTAAGAACTACCAGTTTCTAAAGATTAACCTTTTCTGATTATTTTAGAAATAATCTTTTACTCTCTTAGGGGAATGGGACCATGACAATAACCAGAACAAGAACTTAAAGCTGTTGTTGAGGTTCCTCAGCTGTGACCCCGGGAGCTCAAGCTGACGGGGTTGTCAGTGTTTTCAGCTTGCATCCCTCACCCGGCCAGCTGGTAGACCAGAGGGTTCCCAGCTCCCTTGGGGGCGGGTTGAGTCTGTTCTGTTTTGGAGGAACTGCCTGACGGAAAGAAGTCAGTCCAGTCTGCCGACAGCTAGGTGACATTTCCACCCCACAAACTGACCGAGAATGGTGGTAGTCCCCCTTGGAGGTCCCCAACAACAGCAAATAACTCTTGCCAGGAGCACCATGTGTGTCATTGAGATCGTACTCTAGGCATTAACTTTCATCCCCCTGAAAAACAGTGACTTGCATCTAGGGGTGGACGTAAGAGTCCTTCAAGTGTTTAAAGTCATGGAAGGCATTCAGGTCAAGGGAATCCACGTTCTCTTGGCCATGACCGGAGATCTCTAAGGGTTCACTCACCTGGCTGCCACTCAGATGTCGATACCCTTCACAGTAGCTGCAGACTGCTGATGGTTAGGCACCATCATTATTGCATCCTTTGTGTCACGTCCCTTGCTATCTGGATGGTCAAATCTGTAACAGTATCTCCTACTCTTTCTTCACTCTGACCTAAGGAGACATCCACCACTCTGCTTCTCAATAATGCCAATATCCCTCTTACCCAATCATCTTCAAGGCACTCTCTCAAATCAGTCCGTTGGTAGTTTCTAGATGTTACACTGTATATCCACCATCACATGCTGAGTTTTGTAAGTCTTTTGAATATTTCTTCAATTTACCGTGATAGTTCTAGTATTTGTACTTGGTCACTTTCTCTAAAGTCCCCGGGGCTTTCCCACCAGTGTGAGAGCACTGTCTCCTGGCCTCTTTGCTGGGGCATTTACTCCTTTATCATAGGAGATTGGTCCATGTTGGTAACATTTGCCAACTTTGTGTTCCGTTCCTATTGTTTTAGCTCCTATCAGATCCGTTCTCTCCCACCTGCTGCCAGTACATGTGGCCCAGGTCCTAGAGATCACTGAAGACACAGCCCTTTTTCATCGGGTTATATAGTGACGATCCTAGTTATTGATCTTATGGCCAGGAGGGGAGGCGGAGTGTGTCCTGAGCAAGGCATGCTGTCAAGGAAGCTTTGGATTACAAGATTTTTGAGTGGATTTGCCCCAGTTTCTCAACCTCATGTCTCAGGGTCCTGGTCCTCCCAAATCAGGTTCTTACATTGGCAGAGCAGACTTGCTGATCTCGAGAATTCAGTCTTGTCTTCAGCTCTGTGGCTGACAAGGTGGATTTCTGAGAAATGTGCCAGTCTTAGGCTGGAAGTAAGGAAACACAGCCCAAAGTGGGGATCCAGGCCAGGAGTGGGGGCTTCATCAATATATCAGCAGGAACTGCAGGAGATGGAGTTTGCGTTCACGTTCCTGGCAATCAGAGTCTAAGATGAAAGAGAGTTATGGCAAGTCGATTTGGTTCCTCCGCAGATTTGGTAAATGTCCAATTTCGGAAAGTGTAAGAGGAGGTTATTCAGATCGAGCCAGTAACTAGAAAAGGGAGGAGAAACTTGGATGATACCGAGGGCAGCCGGTCAGCTTGTCAGACACTGAGCCACGCATTCTAGACCTTTGTTCCAAAACGAAGAGAAGGAGCAAGATAAAACTAGGACACAGGCCAGTTTCCGATGGACCAGCAGGTGCAAAGCAGACGCTCTCCCATCCTTTCTGGCTCCATCCTTCGCCTGAAAATGTGGCTCCGCCCTTTCCTTCTCTCTCAAGCGTCTTCGTTCCTGAAAGTGTCCCCTGAGGGGTCGAGCATCCAGCTCACAAGGTCCACAGGAATCAAGAAGGAGGACAGGTTATTACGCGGAAACGGAAACTGAAGCACTCTGGGCAGGAAGGGCTCACAGACCCTGTCTGCAACCGCCATTCTTTCGTGGATGCAGAGGTCTGGCCCCTGGTGGCATCTCACTGGTTTGGGGAGAGGGATCGATTAGGCGGCTAGAGGCTGGCTGCTCGCTTTTGAACTGCCGCAGAAGAGATAAAGCGGAGGCAGAGCTAATAATCACCCACGTCCCAACAGGAAATCTACCTCGGGGTCAAGGAGAAAGATGGCTATGAATCTTTTTATTGAAACATACGATCAGTAGAAGGAAGTGCATATAGACCACAGGAGAAAGATATGTGGGAGAGAAGGCAGGAGACTCTGAAGGAGCAATAATTTAATTTATTGTTCATTTATTAGCCTATTTAAGAAAATTAAATGGAATCAATCCATTATTTGATCAAAAATAGGATGTGGATACAGTGTTCGAAGATAAGAGATGAATGTTTAAACGATATTAGCAATTAAAATAAAATGTTCATATTAAAGCCAACAGAGTTAGAAGTCTATTTCCTTTATTTCTTTATTGACTGCCCTCAGGAAAAAAATAACCATAAAGCCAGTAATTGCATGAACATTTCCTTTTCATGCCATAAAGGCTGCTGAATGCTTAGTAACTGGATTACCTTCCTGTAACGCAGAGTACGATACAGACGTAAATGTGGTGGTTTTCCTTCTTTCCAAATATATGTAAACTAACCTCATATCATTAATTTAGGTAACTGTTCTCATAAAGCAATTTCTTTTAAACTTTTTAACTATAGTGTTTCCTAATAGGATTCCAGTACGTGCTATAGTTTAGAAAAAGAATGTATGAGACTTCAGAGACAATTATTCACTTTCAGAAAGA
>NW_011888841.1:3779979-3782250 GCF_000151845.1 Pteropus vampyrus
CCTGTTCAGTTTTAGTCTAGAGATAGTATTAGTTTTAACTTTGTCAGGTATTATGTTCCTGTGGTTTTTCAAACAATGGAAATGGATAAGTGTCCACAGCAGGAGTAAACAGCAGAGGAGTGTGTCTGACCATGAGGCGCGCATGGGCGCCACAGAAACCGGGTGGCATAATGCATATATTTGGAGTTTTAAAATATTCTTTTAAAATGAAATGACAAAAATACATTTAGTGATGGCAAAATAATTTGTTTTAACTTATCAAAAATAGCTTTAAAAATTATATAGCACCTCAGGATAGTGACTTAATTGCAAGTTGGTGTGTGTGTGTGTGTGTGTGTGTGTGTGTGTGTAAAGGTTTTATTATTCACTACAGTGTTCTTGGCCTTCTAAAGACCAACTAGTTGTCTTTGTTTTTCCTGGGGGTAAAGGACTCGGTACCCCTGGTATTTTTAGCTAATAGATTTTTGGCCACGAAGAGTTGAGTTATTTACAAGATTGCTTTTTTAATAATACATGAGTTTGAACCCTATGATAACATTTTCAGAAGATAGTTAAGGGAATGGATTCGAAGGCATTTAAGTATCTTGTGAATTCTTGCGTTCTTATTCACTGTAAGAGCCTGTCCAAAATAAATACAATTTGTTGAATAATGTTCATAGGGTTGTGTTTAACACAAATCGACAGTTAAGTACTGTCTGTGTGTGTATATTGTATATGCATGTGTGTAAATACACACATTGTGTTTATATATTGTGGCTGTTTCAGTGCTGCAAAGACCAACATCAATCCATATGTCTTCAGAATATTTAGTTTATATAAAAGGTGGTGGCAGAAAAATTGCATTATTTTTAAGATGTTTATTTCAAAGAAATTTAAAATGTTTTCTACATTAAAGTGACTATAGGAGTTTTCAACATTTGATAGAAAAACATACAATTAATACGATTGAATTTGTTTTTAAACGGTTGGGTTTATTAATATTGTTCCCAGGGTAATGATTCATTTAATGAAAACATCCTTTGACTGAATCAGATTTGGGAATTCAAAAGTTCAGTTAATAATAATTTATTCAGTGGATGAAAAAAAAAATACCTTTGCTTATTAAGAGGTCTTTATTCATTTTTATTTTTTAGATGAAAAAGTAGTGTTAATAGATTTCCAAAATGCATAATAGAGAAGCAAGTCAGGTTACAAGAAATAAATGTGGATTATTTCCTACCCAGGGCTTTTAGAAGAAAGGTAGCTGGCCATGGGTACTTTTGGAAGATGTTATCACATGATCACCACCGTTATTAAAAGCCGAATGGCGTAATGATTAAGGGATGAGATTGTTTTGGCTGATATCCCAGCTCTACATTAACTAGCTGTATGCTTTTGAAAAAAATTACTGTGTCTCAGTTTCTTCATCTTTACAACTGAGGAAATAATAGTATTAATAGGGTGAGCACTGGATTAAATTATTGTACACAAGGTGCTTGAGGAGCATTATGTAAGTTTTAGCTGTTCTCATTAAGATCAAATATTGAAATAGTTTCTACGGAAGACAGGTAATATATTCACCTTTACATTTTCTTTAGATGCAGTAAACTTTCTTAAATTTATTATTCTTATGACTCAAAGGAGGTTTTAAAAAGGTGTCAAAAACAAACATCTGTAATAGCCCAGTGTCAGTGTTTGCCTTTTTAAATGTTAAGAATTAATCATAGTGTCAAGACTTTATTTTTCTTATTCTAATTAATATTTCGTATGAGGTGTTTTTCTATTATGGGGGTTGGCCCCTTTACTGTAGGATATAAAGAGAACAGATACTTGACCATTTTTCAGAATGAGAAATTCAAGCAAGCTCCTGAAACCTAAGACCTGTCTCCGTCAGTGTTTGAGTACTTCCTTGGTATCCTCTTGGCAACATATTCCAGGCTCATCTCATATCATTCTTGACTAAGAATTTATTCAAGGTATTTGGGAAGGTGATATTAAAAAAAGAAGAAGAAGAAGAAGAAGAAAAACCTGCCTGATAAATCATAGCAAAAGTGGCCAAAGGGTTAAACTTTGAGAGGAGATCTGTTAAAAAAGATAAAGAGGTAGGTAGGTGATAAAGGCTGAGATGCATCAATAGAAGAGAATCTTTGAAGAAACAAAGAAGTGGAGAAGTGGAAAAAAGGGAAAATAACTAATTCGTTCCTAAACATGCCTCTTCTTCTCCCTTGAGTCATGAGAGTAAAAGACAAAACCACAAACAAAAAACAGAATGAGGAATTCAACTTTATCTAT
>NW_011888841.1:3782300-3799537 GCF_000151845.1 Pteropus vampyrus
AAGAAGAAAAACCTGCCTGATAAATCATAGCAAAAGTGGCCAAAGGGTTAAACTTTGAGAGGAGATCTGTTAAAAAAGATAAAGAGGTAGGTAGGTGATAAAGGCTGAGATGCATCAATAAAAGAGAATCTTTGAAGAAACAAAGAAGTGGAGAAGTGGAAAAAAGGGAAAATAAGTAATTCGTTCCTAAACATGCCTCTTCTTCTCCCTTGAGTCATGAGAGTAAAAGACAAAACCACAAACAAAAAACAGAATGAGGAATTCAACTTTATCTATCGGTTACAAATGAAGAAATGATACATTATTCTAGAAATGTAGTAATAACCCTTGCTTTTCAGTAAAAGCTCACTAATTTCCTTATGTTATGGTCCCTCTGAATGTTAAAAAAGATTTGGAGAAAAATGAAAGTCATTCCCTTTACCCCAGAGTCTATGCAAATAGTTCAACTGCATTAATCTATTCAAAGAAGTTTCTTAAGAATTGCAGAACTCCTGAAAAGCACAGAGAACAAACTCATCAGCCACATGGGTTTTTCTGGTATTATGTTCAGATTGGGTTTCCGAATTTTGAATAATTATACTAAACTCCGCAGATAATCTCAAGGGTAATACATTGTTATTCCTACTTCTTGTGTGTGTGACAATAATCTCCCAGTGCATCACAGGCCACACTGCATGTGGCATCTGTGGCAGGAATCCCCTTGTGACACCTGGGGGAGGTGCAGTCTGACCTCCTAGAACAGCAGGGTTTTGAGAAGCTACCACCACTCACAAAGGACATTCAGACTCTTGTTGCGAGGTTAAGTGACACTTAATTTGCCTTTGTATTCCATCGCTTTTCTGTGGGCTGGTGGGCGTTTCGAAACGCTTCTAGGATCTTTTTAAAATAAAAACCCTTTCTCAAGCCTCTCATCAACTTCACCCGTCGCCATTATAGGAGGAGGTAAAATATATATTTTAGCTCAATATTCCACTGGCGGTAACTGGCACTAGATTGTTTTTTCCTTCATTTTGTCCATCAAAACCTTTATTCATTCATTCTCTTGCCTCTTTCTCCCCCTTACTCCAACACAGAAATTTAGGAAGTGCGTCTCATCACTGTGTTTAATATGGCAAGCACCACAGAAGATACAACAGACAGAAGGTCCTCCTTGCATGGAGTTTACATTCTAATCTGTAAATTTTAAACATGATTTTAATTGCGACTGGGTGCAGAATATATTATGAAGCATAAAACAGAGCACTTGGCGTAAGTTGGGTACCTGTTTGCAGAAACAAAAACAATGTGAGCAGTGAGGGAATATTTGGAAGCGACCTAGCAGCTCAGAATCACAGGGGAAGTGGCGGGGGCGGCGGGGGGGCCAGGGGTCAGGGCCAGGCTCAAACAGGAACATGGGGAGAGAAGGCACAGCCAACATCTTGCCACAGGGACTGTCATCTCAGGATGTCAACATGTCTTGACTCTGTAGGTGCCATTTTAAGTTGACTACACAATCCAACAACACTGAGTCTCTCCATCAGTATCCAAACGCCTGCAGTGGGTATATTTTTACCCAGTTACCAAATATAACACTCACCATGTGCTTCCGGCTGTTCTAAGCTCTTTACATATTTTAACTCACTTTAAACTCATTGTAACGCAAGGAGCTAGACAGCTATAATGTCCTCGTTATCCTCATTCTACACGTGAAGTAGCTGAGAAAGAAGGAACTTTCCCACGGTCACACAGCCAGAAAGTGGCACAGCCTGTCACTCTGCTGCCTGTACCCTGATGTCTGGGGTCTGGCGGACATGCACAGGCAGAGGACTCCTGTGCCCACCTTCCTGCCCTTAGTAGGAGGTAGCACCCTGTTTTCCACATGTCTTTGGATTCCCCTCAAGTTGGGAGTTTGGATGCCCGTCAGCCAAAATGAAAACTGTTCACGAGCCAGTCTGGAAGATAGCCCATATTTTATAAGATTTCTGGGGACTTTCAGTAGTTGTTGACATTTGGCACTCCATCCCCATCCTCCACCTTGGTCTAGCTCTGACTCGATCCTCAGTACGTGCCCTATGCTTTACTTTCTCCTGGAATTCTCTCTAGAGGAGAGAAGCTCCTTTGATTGGTAACCTCTGTGCTGTCAACCCAAACAGCATTATGCTATCTCCTATTATTACCTAGACCCTTGGTTTTGACATTTAAAATGTAGAAGGAAGGGTTTCAGTGAATAAGAAAAGTCATTATTCATTTTTGCCTTTGTGACTTAGAAAACACGGGTTTAATGTAGTTTTTAGTAGTATAGTAATAACTGCTAGTGCAATTACGAAATGGGAGGCACTTCTTTCAAATCAATGGAGAAAAAACACATCAGAAGATGAAGAGTTAAACTAAAAGCATAAAACAAAATAATAGAAACAGAAATCATACAAGTTATAAAATATACATATAAGCATTTTCAACTTATCATATAGAAGAAAAGTAATGTCAGATTGAATTGAAAGTTTTTTGTTTGGAAACATCAAGAAAGTGCCAGACATATCCTTAATAAATATGTGCTGAATGAACAAACTGTTTCCTACTTTAAAAAAGATTGAAATATAAGTAGACAGTAAACAGAAATAAGAGGATGATATGATACTGATGAGAAAAGCTCCGATAATATTTTTATGATTAAAATGTAAAATGAAAACTAGCAAACTAATTTTAGACAAAGCGGAAAGAAAGGTATGAAGAAATTTTAAATTGTAAAATGAACAGTTAAAGGAAAATGGTTGGAAATATTTGAGCGGCTAATTACAGATCATCAAACATAAAGCGAGAACTGTGACATAGGTTCTCCAGTCGGCTCCTTGAAACTCAAGCAAATTGTAACGTGTGAATATCGCTTATCACAGTATGGCAGAACACATCTAAAAACACCATCATTACCGTCATGATTTTTGTTATTATTATTACCATTTTATAATCTTTCAGCATTACAAAGATATGCAAGTTAAGAGTATTAAAAAGAATACCAAAGAAGTCAGTAAATGTTAAGAATAAATACTAAGAAATGACCCAAAGATACCTGAAAAACTGTTTGCGGAAGAGACAGCTGATTGCCTACCCTACCATTTCCCCACCTTTTTCTTCTCGACAGTACCCATACTTAGGTAAAGGACATTTTTGAGCAATCACTGCAGGCAGGTTTGGTTATGTGACTATTATCTGGCACGTGTGGGATATAAGCTGAACCTATTGGCTATTTTGTGGGCAACTTCATAAAAGAAAGGGAAACTTCCAGACAGCTGGGATGATCGCATTTACCCTCCCACTGATGGCTGGAATACAGATATGATGGTTAGAGCTCTGGCACCTTACGTTGACCCATGAGGACACAGCCAGGAAACTGGAAGCTAGATAATAAAAACTAAGGATGGAGGAAGAGAAAGATGGAAGCCTAGTTCTTAGTAAAACCATTACACTACGATGTCAGCTCTGAACTCTAATCTCCAAATTTTTTTGCATGAGAAAAAAAAATTTTTATCTTATGTAATTCACTGTTATTTCTCAGACCTCTTAATAGCTGATGATTATAGTTTCTAAATAAAACTATTTTATACTAGAAATATATCAGTAATTTAGCTAAGTAAAAACACATAAAGTTTAGTAGGTTTTCTTAAATGTATCATCATTATCAGTTAGAATATATAATGAACAAATGAGCTTATTCACAGAAGCAACAGAATCCTTAAAATACATAGGAAGAAATTTAACAAGAATCGTGTAGGGTTTACATAAATACAAAATTCACTGAGATTTTAACAAGAGGTAAAAATATAGTAGTGGAAAGAGCAACAGAACATTGTAAATCAGTGTGATTAATGTATTCACAACTGGATTTCTTTTAAAACTGGAAAAAATGAGTCTTAAGTTTCTCTTGAGTGATAAATGGACAAGCATAAAAATTGATGTATAAAATGAAAAAGTTCTACCAACATAACAGTACAGTTCAAAAGTATCTTAATGATTAGTCACAGATTAATATGTTTGTTCAAATATTTATTTTAAATATATTTACTATTTGCTCATGTCAGCGATTCACTTAATTTGAGCAAACTCTTGAGAGAGCCATGAAGGTTTGAGAAGCTATAAGTAGAGTCTGTCAAAATGTGTCACTGACAGACTCACAGCTGTATAAATAGTTAAAAATATTTTAATGCATTGTGTTAAGTACAAAATTGCGACACGTGTTTAAAGTGACATGTTATACTGTTGTATGATTGATTTTTAAAACATTTTAAGTAAAAGCCTAGGTAGACAGCATAACTCTTATAAATTTTCATAATATGTCATCTGTCAGCGTTAACATTTATAACATAACAGGAATGCTATTAATCTGTCACTGAATGTGTTTGAAACGGTCATGCCAAAGCCGTGCCCCTTCAAGCTTGGGGACACCTTAAGGGATAAATACGTTGTTTCTTATTTTTAGAGCTTAAGTTTCCGCTTTCCCATGTCCAACACTTTATTGAGTTTTTATGTGGGAGATGTACGGGCGGCTTGGAAAGCTGGCACGGGCCTTGCACTAAGGAGTGGAGGGTGTGACCCGACGTGTCTTTTCCTCTCGGCCACTGTGTTAGGAGTGACCTAAATCGGTCCAATCAGAATGCATCGCAAAAGTTCGCTTCACCGAGATGCTTTCTTAACTTACGTAAAAAGAAAGCGACTCCAGGAATGAGGGGAATCGCCGCAAACCCCAACCCTGGAGCCTGAGCGTGGACGCGGCCATGCCGCCTGCTCAGGCTGCGCCCGTCCGTGACACCAGGGCCGGATCTGTCAGCGTCACTCAGCCCCTACAGATCACATCTGTGGTTTACGGACACTTGATTTGGGTTTTCCATAACTTGTAACTAGAAAATTATAATTGAGTTTACACACTTTGAAAATGACACAAAAGCCCAAGTGTATAAAGTGACAAAAGATGGTTTATAAAGGATCAAAGGCCTCAGGCTAGTTGTCCTGGTAAAGCTAACAGCCTGGTGGAACTAGCATCTGGGAGGAGCCGCTAGACACTCCCAGGGGAGAAGGCAGGAGGAAGGCTGACAGGGAACTCTGAGAAAAGAGACTATTCACCCAATGACCAAGTTTAAGGGGTGCAACTCGCTGAGTATTTACTGGTTTTGACAGATCACAAGCACAGAACAGCTATCCGATACAGTCAGACTGAGTCCAAGCCAGGTGGCGGTTAGGCCTAGGGTGTGATACCCTTTGATAGCAAAATATAGCTGAAGACAATAAGCTTCGAAGTTTTCTTGCTGGTTTATCACCGCAGGTTATTGGTGAATAATAATCGCCTCTCTTGGCTGACCGTGTAGTCAGTTACAGAAGCTGCAGTAACCTGTTGGGAGGAACAGATGGCGACAGCCCTGCCTCAGCTCTACTGAACTTCTTTATTTCATTCACGATGCCCCATAAGCAGGGTTAGAAAGCGGCACACCCAGGGGTGACATCGGCCTCAAACTGCCCCCTCTCCTGAATGGGAACAGGTGACCTGGGGAGATTATCGCACTGACCCCATAATTCTGCTGAGACCAAGCAGTTTCAGAGAGCTGTGGTCCCCAGAGCGCTGGCACCCCCGCCCATGTGTGCCCGTAACTTTGCAGGGATGTCAAAGGCAGCACAGCTGGCTGACCGTGAACGAGCATGCGCTCAAAGGCTTCACAGCACAGTTGTTAGACCCTCTCTGAAACAGCTTAACTTCTGTAAAACGAGAATAATAAAAACACAGTAGTGTTATCAGATTGTTCTGAGAATTGTCTAATGCATTTAAAGATCCCAGGAAAGGTCCAGAAAGAGAAGATTTCAATTAAAGATAGTCATCATTTCTTTTCTGTACTAAAGGAATTATTCTCCAAAGATCAGTGAGTACAGTTGGTATAAACCACTTGATGCTTTTGTGCTTGTCGGTGAGAGAAAGCACATGAAATGCATGCCTACATGCACCTTTATTTTATTTCTTAGTTGATAGATATTTAACCTGCAAGATATCACAGTGTATAATGGCTCTTCACCAAGTAAAACGGTGACATTACTACTGAACTGTCAGAAGGGTGAATCAGAATAAACTGCATTGTAATAGTCTCTGGAGTACCAAAGCACATACATAAAATAATGTTTTCCTAAAAATATGCTCCTAAAATTCAACAAATGGCCTTGGAATATGGTTTATTAGAAAAAAATTACCAACAGTCACATAAAATAAAACATCTTTAAAAATATTAAGAAAATTTAGAAATTAGTAAGAAAAACTGTTTAATGCTTACATTATAAAAACGCAAAAGAAATAACAGATGGTTTACAAAATAAATGTACAGGCTAAAAACAAAGACTCTAACTCAAACTAAAAAAAAAGTGCATATAAAATTGATAGAACTATTAAAATGCTGTTTTCTCTCAATTCCAGGAACATTTAGTTATGACTTTTCATTTATTTTTTGTGGGAATGTAAATAGATAGTCTCACTTTCTAATTATTTTTAGCAATTTTAATATGCCTAGGAATAATTTATAATTGATGTGGAAACTTCTAGAATAGAAAATAGCAAACTTATTCAAGTTATAGGAAAAAATAAGATTACTAAGATTTTTAAGTATCTTAGATTTATAAAATGGTCTAGTGGACCCATATAATTACAAGAAAGAATAAGTTTATTTTATTTACAAGAGTGAGATAAAAGTGAAATTTTTTGTTCATCGAAAGACTAAAAAGGATAAAGGTTATAAAATATCAATATTTGCCATTAGAACTACTTATAAAGATGTTTTTAAATTGATGCCATTGTGGTGATACATTGAAGATGAAGCCAAAAGATTAAAAGCAAAAAAAGAAAAATTGAAGTTATATAAAACTAATTTTACATCCTAGTTATATTAAAATGGATTCGTTTTATCGCTGTTATTTTCTTCTTTAAAAAAAAAAACAAAAACAAAAAGCAAAAAAAAATACTCTTTCCTACTTTAGCCCAGAGGCAAGACATAAAAATAATGAAAGTAGCAAAAATTCAAAATATCAACTGACACATCTAACACCTGGTGTCTGCTCTTTAAATGTCCTTTCCCACTAAAATGTCCAGGAATTTTAGAATAAATGTCCGATTCCAGGCCTCAGGAAAGACATGTACAAAATAAATCATCAATACAGTTATGTTCAAAGGTCCCACAAGCCAAAATGAAGGCAATGAAGGGTCTAAAAGGGCGCAATTTTTGCATAATAAAAACAAACGCAGAATTTGCTTTAAAATCAACTATATAAATATCTGTACGTTTATAACTTTAGAAAATCTTCACTATGTACCATTTTGAAACTGACAGTCAAGTAAATAAGTAATTATTTCATAGACTGTATTTCAAAATTATTGTCTTAACCTAGGCTTCTTAAAAAATAAAAAAGAAGAAAAAAAGTTCAAAACAAGCAAATTAGCATCTAAGGTCCGGTTTTGCGTAGGGGATATTAAGGCCAGGATAAACTGCTCGTACACAGATGGTGTCAGAGTAACCAGTTGATGGGGGACAGTGGAAAAAGTCGTCTTTATAGAATGATTCTACCTAATAATTTCAGGAGAAGTGATTTTTTTATTATAAATTTAGCATTGGGATTCATAGATCTGTTTAATGTCATTACAACAAGGTGAACAGTTAATGGCAAACTTGTAAAAAAACGGAATCAGATCAAAATCGTCTAGGCTCACCAGTTGGGAGACGTCCTGACTTCGTGTCTCCTAATGGGAATGGAATAGAAATGGCATACTATCACCTGTAAAGTATTTTTGCCCCAAGCCTGATTTTCAATATAAAAGCCTCTAGACTTTTTAAGTTTATAATACCTTTATTATTTTTCAACCACTTTATTGAAGAAGGAATGACGTAAAAAGCTGTACATACTTAATTTATGCAACTCAAGGAGTTTGGGGATAAGTATAAACCTGTGAAATTATTAATATTGAGGCCACAGATATGTCCACATCCCAAAGTTCCCTCTCACCCACTTCATTGTTATTGTTGTTGCTATTATCTTGTGGTAAGAACATTTAACATAAGATCTACCCTTTGAACACATTTTAAGTATATAGTGTTGTTAGCTACAGTCGCTGTGCTATACAGCAGATCTCCAGAACTTATCTTGTATAACTGAAACTTAGTACCTTTCACCACCACCTACCTGTCCCCACCACTCCCCAGCCCATCAAACCACAAATATACTCACTGCTTCTATAATTTCAACTCTTTTAGATTACACACATTAGTGAGAGCTTTCAGCTCTTCACCCTTGAGTATGGTGTTATGAGCCTGTTGTACAGCCTGTATGATGTGGAGGTGCATTCTTTCTATGGCTAATTTGTTGAGAGTTTTTAATCATGACTCTCATCACATTTGTTGATGTGCATATGTCCTTGCATCCCAGAGATAAGTCTCACTTGACGATGCTGTATGACCCTTGTAATGTGCTACTGAATTCAACTTGCTGAGGATCCTCGCATCCATGTTCATCGGGGATGTTATCTTGTAATTTTCTCTTTGTGGTGCACTCGTCTGGCTCGGGTATCAGGGTAATGCTCTCAGGACTGCATTGAACCATCGTCCAGGACAGTGAGTGAAAAAGAACCCCATCAAGACTCAAGCCAAACCATAACGCGAGCATTCCAGAGGACAAATGTCCTGCTTTCTCCCATGTCTCCATGGTATGAGAGAGAAAAATGCGAAGGGAAGACTATCATAGGAAAAAGAAACTAAGAGGAATCACATTTTTAAAAAGACTTTCTTTAGAAGCTGATTTCAATGTACTAACTATGAAAATATATTTGGGATATTTGAAGAAATATAACTAGGAGGTAGCTAATGGATGATATTAAAGAATTTTGGTAGCTAATAAAGTATTATAGTCATGGAGAATATGAAGGACTTTTATGGCAGAGAGCCATGACAGTTATCAACAGGTGACATGATGGCTAAGACTTGTGTCTAAATACGTGCAATGAAAAGTTGTAGGTGAATAGGTGAATTAAATTTGTCAAAAACTGATGACTCTGAAGGCTGGGTGATGAGTAATTAGACATTATATATCATTCTATCTGACCCTTTTTTCCTGAAAATTTCCATAATAAATTTCACACAATACCATAAAAAGTTTCTTTTCACTTTCGTTAGATATATTTTTTTAACTATAATAACACATGTTATATAAGCACTGAAAGTTATAAAGCAATCATTTTTCAGATTAGGTAATATTTTTAATAAGATTCTTATATTTTTCAGGTTACTCGTTTCTTTCATCTTCTCCATATTGCAAAATTGATTTTTTAAATGCAATCCTGCTTCTGAAATTTTCTCCTTTACTTTATAATCTATTCAACTCTACAAATATCCTGCCTCCAGCTATACCTTCAGGACGAAATTGGGATTCTTAGAGATTTCTTGAGTCTATTAATAGAAAATTAAGCCCCAACCCCTTGTTTTACAGAAAGGAAAAGTAACTCTTCACATTTCTTTGACGGTCACCCACAGTTTTGCCCCCATGAAAAGTCTGTCCAGTGTCACCACTGCTGTCTCTTTGCCATCAGCTGTAAACACTGCCTGATTCTGGGCCACTGATGACTGTTTCTTCGCCACAGGTAGTAAAGGCTCCATCTATGCTTGCTTGCTCTCTAAAGTGTGTAGGAGACTTTTAATTACTCATAGCTCTTCCTGAGATCAAGCTATAAAAGTTGATAGGATTTAATGCAACCCTTAGGAAGAACAGCTTTGAATTAACCGTGTAACACAGAGTAACTTAAGCCTGCTGGTAGATGTATTTTACAGCCTTCTGGTCCCGACCCATGCTCGTGAGCTCTGAGAACACGTCCCGTTCTTATTGCCGCCCTTCCTGCACAGAACAGGTCCCAGCGACCCCTCATCCTTGGAAGGGAAAAGAGCGTAACCTGGTATATCAGAGTTCGGATTGCTCTCGCTTCCAAAGATCATAAAAGTTACCACTGTACACCACGTCAAGACCGAACATCTGTCCCTGGCACCTGAAACAGCTGGGGATGGGACGGTATGTGGATCATAGGTGACAGCAGACACTTCGTCTTTTACATTCTAAGTGGTGCCTTTTTTTTTTTTTTAAACTATGGGCTAGGAGGCAGTTTCGTCCATATCTTACTTCCTCTCCCCACACACATATCACAACTTTTAAGCATTTATTTCCATTGTTTTTTGGAATAAATTTCGGTATTTCTTGACCTTCTGTAAAGTAACCTATAATAAAATTACTGATACGGGCATTTTCTTATAGGTAATCCATCTCCTACAAATGACTACTTATAAAAAATATATAAACAGATTTCCATGGAAACGGCATTTAGAGAGAGGAAGTGCACTCTGAAATCATCTAGGAAATATCCCCACAGAAACCCATGAAACTGAATCACTACAAACAGTACCATCAACAACACAAAATGCAGTAACAACCACAAATATCGTACTTTGCATCAAAAGTAAGCTATAATGCTTATTAGTGAACCTCACAGTACTTCTGAATGTGTTCAGATGACTAAATCTTCATTCAGATTACTGTGCTTTTCTCTGAAAACACTGGACCACTACCCGATTAATTTTATTTTACGTAGTTAATGTCCTGGTCAGCGTTTTCTCTCGGTTGTTCAGATTGGTCTGTCTCCCGGTTCCCTGATTCTTTCCTTTCTCGTTTCTGATCTGACAGTGAGTCGATCCAATGAAACTCTTATTATGGTTATTGTATTTTTCAGCGCTGTAATTAATTTTCCTTTGGCTCTCTGTTTCGCTCTTCTACATATCTGCCGAGATTTCTAATTTTTGTTTGTTTCAAGAATATTCGTAAGTGCTCATTGAGGCATCTTTATAATTCTTAAAATCCTTGTCAGATCGTTCCGACACCTGAGGCATCTCAGCGTTACAACCTGTTGTCTTTTCTCATTCAAACTATGATTGTTCTTGGCATAATGAGGATTCAGCTGCACTGTATTATGAGACGCTGACCAGTGCTTTATCGTCCCTCTTATCAGGCAGTTGTTTGCTTAGATAAATTGTGCAGTTCGAGTCACGGTGAAAGTTCAGCTCCCTCTGAGATCTGCTGACATCTTAGGGTGAGGGAGACACAATTTTCTAATTCCTGTTTGGCTGGAGCCAGTCCTGTCAAAATTGTCTGGTGTTGGGACACCTTCTCCCAATCCTTGTCTCGAGGAGCAGACTCTCTCTGGGGTTCTTTCTCATGTGTCTAATGGTGGTTCTAGTTTGCTGGCTTCTCAAATGCCCTGAATTGAATGTATGAGAGGCAAAAAGGAAGACCCAGGGGACTCAGTCTTCCTATGCTAATTCGTTGCATTATGTCTGGTGCTTTTAGTTTTAACAGGGAGGAGAAGGGAGAAATGGGGTGACCCTACCGTGACTAGTAATTTTAATCATATGCATCTCTAATTTATTTTCAAACTCTCCATCATTGGTATAAATTTCTCTTAATACATTTTAATTGGATATCTACTGCTCCAAGAATGCTGCTTCTCAATAATTCTGAAGCAAGGCCTTAAAACAATAATTGTATTTTTACTATGAGTCTGCAGCTCAGCTTGGAGGTTCTGCTGAGCGCAGGTGACCTTGGCTGGGCTTACTGACATAGACGGCCAGCTGGTGGGAAGATAAGAAGCTGGTTGGCCTACAGTGACTTCAATTGGAGTGATTCATATCTGCTCCACATGGTCCGTCACACTGGATCAGGTTCCCCAGACTAGGTCTTATGGCAGAGGTGTCCAGTCTAGCTTGAGGGATGAAGATGTGGGTATCCAGGAAGGATGCTACAGTACATTGTTTGCAAAGGCAGTCACAACGACTACTGCCACGCCCCCTTTGAAACGTGATTTTGCTCCTCTACCAGTCAAGAAGTGGATCTAGTTTCTCTTTCCTTGAATAAACTTATTTTTGGCCAACAGAATGCGGAGGAAATGGCACTGTGCCAGTTTGGGGGCCCAGGCATTAAAAAACCAGACTCCCACTTTATACTTCTTGAATGCCCACTCGTGGATCTTTGAGCTGCCATATAAGACATCCTACTACTCTGCTAGAGAGACGGCATGGAAAAGATCTGAGAACCATGAGAACAGCTTAGCCGAGCCCGGCTGCGTGGCCATCCTCCCAAGTCAGTAGATGAGCGACTGAGGGGATCTGAGACCTTCAACACCGGCCGGCGTGCGGCTGAATCCTGCTCGGTGTCCCCAGTCGACAAGTGAAGCAGAAGTAGCTCACAGCTGAGCCTGTCTCAAATCCCTCACCTGTATCTTGTGAGAATAATTTTTTTTTAAGCCTCTATCTTTGGGTGATTTTTATATATGGCCTTAGATAACAACAATTGCATTCCAAGGCTTCTTCCTTTTAAATATGCATTCGGAGCTATTTATTTCCTTTCACATGCCGCTTTAACTGCATCTCATAAATGTTGTATTTTCATTGTCAATTCAAAATATATTTTAAATTTTTGAGTTCTTATTTAATATTTAAAATGTGTTATTGAATTTCCAAAAATTAGAATTTTCTATTTTTCTCTAATTGATTTTTAGTTCGGTTCCACTGTGGTCGGAAAATACTCTGTACAATTTCAGATATTTGCAGTTCTTGACACCTGATTTACATACTAGCATTTGGCCAAGTTTGGTAAATGTTTGAGGTGTACCAAATTACTGATTTTTCTTGTTCTCTAAACTATGCAGTAGGTATCATCTAAAGATGTTTTATCATCATGATATTCAGGACCAGGGTAAAAAACAAAAACAGAAACGTGACATCGAAGGCAGATTCTATCTCCCCCATAACCCACAAGCAGCAAGGTTGGTAGAAAGAAAAAATGAAACACTAAAGCAGCAGATTAAATTACTAACAAGTAAAAGCACCTTGACTGGGTGGAATTAAGTACTGTCACAGGCTCTGATAAACTTGAACGATCAAGCAAGATGGCCTGCTACCCCACAGGCCGGCCTGGGAACCCCTGCCAAGCGGCTGTGAGTTCCCAAGTTTATGCAAGATCTAAAACATTTGGGAATTAGTGTCTAGAGAGATCAAACAGATGGTTTTAAAGGAATCATCAACCTCAGAAATTTAAATGGAATATTTCAAGGAAACCCCTCTTGGCCAAGCTGGACATCTGAGTTCTGCTGATGCAGATCTGTTATAAAATTAAAACGAGCCTTTGTGTTAGTTCGGTGAGCTTTGGTCTTTGCAGATTGGGAAATGAGGATGTGTGTGGTTACAGTGTGGTGCTTCCCTTCTGTGTTCTGTATGCCTGTCACACGTCTTTATGGCCGCACGCAGGATAATTTAACTCTCTACAGTGTTGAATGTATTAGGACTAACAGAGCAGTGCTCGTTAATTCCTCACTAATACATTCTAGTTGATGATTAAACGTGTGCCAAAGTTTGAAATCATGTATATAATCATGTCATTAATTTGATCTCATTCAGATATTAAAGAGGAAATTCATATTCCCCTACATTCAAATATATTTTTTACAAAAACACTTTAAAACAAAAAACTGTCCCATCATACAGTATCACTAGCTATATGTCGAGAATTTGGCCAATGAGTAGAAACACATTTTTGTGATTCAAAGTCAAGGTTGAAACTGTTAATTTGAAGCCAGTGAAGAAATTATTTCTTGAATAATCATGAATTTCCATCTAACAAAATGAATGTTGGTATAAACAGTTTAATATTTTTGGCAATAAAGATAAATTACTGTTTTATTGTGCACCATGATAGGAGCATTCATTTTTAAAATCTCATTCTAAGAAATTAATTTTCACTAATTAACTGTTTGTGATGTGACAAACTCTGAAATATTTTATCAAATAGTATCTAAATTACATGGACCACTTTTAGCTCAGGAGTAATGTAGTATTCCTACCGACACGAGTCTTTATCTTCTTTGATTAATAAGACCCTGAAAAATAAGACATAGATGATCAATTGGAGTTAACACAGCTTTTAAAAAACAAGCAGTAGAAGTGCTTAATAGAAAATTTAATTTAAAAAATAAATAAATAAAAATAATCTTTCCCTTAACCTAACTACACACGATTGTTCTGGTATTATAAAAATTAAAAATGGTGAGTACATGAAACAAATAAAAGGCATTGCTTCATGCAGGATGCCCTCCTTCCGTCCCCATCAGACTGTGCACTGGCGTGGCTGGAGAACGTTCAGTAGCCCATCCATCCACTCTATGTTTGTGAGGCTCAGGCGTGAACATAGCTTTTAGTTGTGTTTCCTGCAAAAATAACTGATTCATTGAATAAAATGTATGCTCCTGAAATCAGGGGCTTTTTTCTACCTTTCTCAGCGCTTTTAGTCAGTACATAAAATAATCCGTGTCATGAAACTAGCTGTAGATGCTGATTCCCTAATTAAATTAGGACTTAAATAAGATATGCTTCTAAATATTTGCTTTTTTGTGTATCTGTCTTATGTGAAGTGCTCAGTGGATTGGCTTTTTAGAAGTTTGATTTAAAGGAACAATGTTTTTCTAATCAATAATGAGACAACTGATTTGTAAATAATGGAATACAAGCTTTCTTCCAGATTTGTCAGCAATTCGTATTCTTACTCGGATGACATTCAACTGTTACCCAGACATTTCCAAATGGGGTGAGACACAATTTACATTGCGTTATGTTACTTGGCTCAAAGTGGCCTCATCCAGACAAATTTCTGATCTGAACCTGCTACTTAGCTGTGTGACTTAGGATCAACATTTTAGTTTATTAGGGTCAGAGCCTTTTTTTTTTTAAATGAGATTAACTGAATATTTATAATTCTCCTTCCACTTTTAAAATTCTATGATAATAAATAGTGGAGAAACAGATCAAAATTGGAAGAAGGCTTGCTGACAGAGACCCAGAGGTAGAAATTAGAGAATTAACATGGACTAGCTATCTAGAATTAGAAGTTATTAAGGGTGGTAACTTACTTAAACTGGCAAAAGTAAGGTTTTTAAGAAATTATTTTAAAAAAATTTTTTTAGAAGTAAAAAGACTGGCTTTGAGAAAGCTATGTCGTTGATCCGGAGATAGTAGACAATAAATAAAGCTATAAATAAAATAAAGCCATAGAGGAATTGGCTAATACAAAAAAAAAAAAAATGTGTATGTATAAATATTGATACACACACACCCCCCCATCCTCACTGAATACGAGATTTTTTTGTCTATAGAACATTTATATTAACTGGCTTTATAATTAGCCAAGTGAAGCTTTATAAAATATAAACAAAAGAGGTTTTATAGGATATATTCTCTGAACAAAATCTAATAAAAATAGAAATAAAAAATAAAATGACCAAAATTTTATTTACATTGAAATTTAAAAATGAAATTCATAGATAATCCTGTGTTGAGAAAATGAAAAAGAAATTTCAAAATTATCTAGAAAGCAGCCGAAAGAACACTTATTAAAACAAATGGGACTCTGAGAATTTTACTCTTTGGAAAAAGTATAGCCTGAAATGCTTTTACCATTGAAGAATAAAGAATAAAAATAAAGAAACTTGGCACTCATCTCAAGAAATGAAAAGACAAAGAAGTACAGATACAGAAGGGATGAGTAAGTTCGGGAAGTGGTTCTCAAGGAAACAAAGAAGGTGGGGCAGATCGGGTTTACCAGCGTGTCAGAATAATCCCACCGTAAAAACTAACTGAGGCAGTTACAGCGTGAGAGGGCCATTTAAAATGATCTGATAAACACTTGGTTTCTGTTATTTTTTTTTGTGATGTTAGAGCTCAAATGATGTAATTTCATGCCTCTTCTGGATAAATTAAAAATGAGATAGAGTATCTTTTCCCTTTTATGGAATCATATCACCATTTGGAATATTGCTTCTTTCGAAACCTGACTGCTACTCGATGTACCAGAAACCACCTTTTGCCTCACAGGTGTTGATGCTATTGTCCCAGTATATTTATTCGGATACTCCTGACTTATTTGTTTTTTTCGAAAAGAGTTCACTGTGCATTCAAAGCATCAAAAACGTGCAGAAATTAGTTTGTATGACACTAATCTTATTAAATGGTTCATCACAATGAGTAAAAAAGGATTTCAATCAAAATAAAGCAGTTCTTTTTTCTCTCAATATCTAATCAGAATAGCACGTTTCTACATTTTAGAATGTTTTTATATACCATATTTTTGACTTCTTTAGATTCATATGTCAGTACTACACTATGGTCTAAATAGTAACACATTTCATTTGTAAATGTTGTGACTTGTGGGGACTGGAGTCCAAATTCTGATTTGTTCATTGGCTTGGAGGGTCTTTCTTCATGAAAGAGAATAATATATCTTCAGCAAATAATCTGTTTGCCAAAATATTGAAATATTTTTTCATGCAAATACTACGCAAGGTTAGAAAGCTTTTTCCGAGAGCTCAGCGAGAGTCAAAAAACACGTCTAATACCTGCCACTCTTCCTACCAATTTCTCTCTCAAAGCATTTCTTTCTTTCTGATAGTGTGTTGTTACAACATATATTTCATTTTTCCAATGTTATGCAAAGTATCAAAACATAGCAATGAAAGTCAATCTGTTTATGATAATATAATATACAATGTGTTTCTATTTTATTACTTTTTTAACTTCCAACATATTCATTTTAATTTAGGATAAACTCCCCAATAATATTTTAACCATACAAAAAATACTTTAACTGCACACGAGGAAAACATGTGGGTGAGCCCCCGAAGTCCGTAAGGGGGAACATCCATCCCTAGCACCTCACAGCTCTGTTTGGGAGCCTTTCAATGACTCGTCCCTTCCTCTTCCCGTTCCTCAAAGTGCATCATCAGGCTTTTTAAACAGCAACCTCACCTCACTTTTCTTTGTAGTTTTTCCCCTAAACACTATCATTTAATTCAGAATGATTTTGAATTTTATATAAATGGGACCGTAAGGTAAATGAGTCTGAGTCCGTGTTCTTCAACTTTGTAATCCTGTAGTGCTGTCTGCATCTATAGTCTCATTTTTATAGTACTTGATTTTGCGAATACAGCACAATTTATTCATGCAACTTTTTTGTTAAGAATTATCGGGGTGCCATTCATCAATAAAATCCAGTAAGTTTCAAGTGTGCAGTTAAGCAGTATGTTGTATATGTTATCACATTGTGTGTTCACCACCCATAGTTAGAGTTCCTTCTGTTACCACATAGCTGACGCCTAGTCCCCATTT
>NW_011888841.1:3799587-3804712 GCF_000151845.1 Pteropus vampyrus
TTTTAACTTCCAACATATTCATTTTAATTTAGGATAAACTCCCCAATAATATTTTAACCATACAAAAAATACTTTAACTGCACACGAGGAAAACATGTGGGTGAGCCCCCGAAGTCCGTAAGGGGGAACATCCATCCCTAGCACCTCACAGCTCTGTTTGGGAGCCTTTCAATGACTCGTCCCTTCCTCTTCCCGTCCCTCAAAGTGCATCATCAGGCTTTTTAAACAGCAACCTCACCTCACTTTTCTTTGTAGTTTTTCCCCTAAACACTATCATTTAATTCAGAATGATTTTAAATTTTATATAAATGGGATCGTAAGGTAAATGAGTCTGAGTCCGTGTTCTTCAACTTTGTAATCCTGTAGTGCTGTCTGCATCTATAGTCTCATTTTTATAGTACTTGATTTTGCGAATACAGCACAATTTATTCATGCAACTTTTTTGTTAAGAATTATCGGGGTGCCATTCATCAATAAAATCCAGTAAGTTTCAAGTGTGCAGTTAAGCAGTATGTTGTATATGTTATCACATTGTGTGTTCACCACCCATAGTTAGAGTTCCTTCTGTTACCACATAGCTGACGCCTAGTCCCCATTTAACTCCCACCTTCTCTCTGGTAACCACTAGTCCACTGTCCATGCGTCTGCTTGTTTGTCATGTTTGTTTGTTGCTTTTAGATTTGTATCCCACATATAAGTGATATCATGTGGTTTTCAACTTTTTCTGCATGGCTTATTTCACTTACCATGATAATCTCAAGGTCCACCCATGTCGTCACAAATGGCAGTATTTCATCTCTCCTTATGGCTGAGTAATATTCCATCGTATGTACGTACCACAGCTTCTTTATCCAGTCAGCTGTTGTAGGACACTTCAGTTGCTTCCATGTCCTGGCCACAGAGAATAATAGTGCTATGAACATGGATGCAAATACATCTTTTCAGATAGATGTTTTCAAGTT
Organism: Pteropus vampyrus; assembly: GCF_000151845.1. Classification (NCBI taxonomy): domain Eukaryota; kingdom Metazoa; phylum Chordata; class Mammalia; order Chiroptera; family Pteropodidae; genus Pteropus; species Pteropus vampyrus. Next base: position 3,800,550 of record NW_011888841.1, read on the forward strand.
TTTTGGGTAAATAGCCACTAAAGAGATGGCTGGATCATATGGTAGATCAATTCTTAGTTTTTTGAGGAACCTCCATACTGTTTTCCATAGTGGCTGTACCAATTTGTGGTCCTACCAGCAGTGTATGAGGGTTCCTTTTTCTCTGCATCCTCTCCAACACTTGTTATTGTGCTGTTGATGACAGCCATTCTAACAGGTGTGAGATGGTATCTCATTATAGTTTTGATTTTCATTTCCCTAATAGCTAGTGAAGTTGAGAATCCTTTCATATGTCTGCTGGCCATTTATATGTCTTCTTGGGAGACGTGTCTGTTCAGGTCCTCTGCCCATTTTTTAATTGGATTTTCTTTTCTTGTTGTTATTGCTTTTTAGTTTGATGTAGTCTCATTCATTTATTTTTGCTTTTACTCCTTTTGCCTTTGAGGTCAAATTCATAAAATCCTCTTTAAGTCCAAGGTCCATGAGTTTAGCACCTGTGTTTTCTTCTATTCATTTTATTGTTTCAGGTCTTATATTCAGGTCCTTAATCCATTTTGAGTTAATTTTGGTGTGTGGTGATAGACAACAGCATAGTTTCATCCTTTTGCAGGTGGCTTTCCAGTTTTCCCAGCACCATTTATTGAAGAGGTTTGCCTTTCTCCATTGTATGTCTGTTTTTCTGCAAATACCATGCTATTTTGATTATTGTCACTTTGTAGTATAATTTGAAGTCAAGCAAAGTGATACCTCCGGACTCGTTCTTTTTTCTCAGGATGGCTTTGGCAATTTGGGGTCTTTTGTGCTTCCAAATCTGATGATTTTTTGTTGTATTTCTTTAAAAAATGCTGATGGGATTTTGCTGGGGACTGCATTAAATCTGTATAATGCTTTAGGTAATAAGGTCATTTTAACTATGTTGATTCTTCCAATCCAAGAACATGGAATATTTTTCTTTTCCTATGTGTCGTCTTCAATTCCTTTTAATAGAGTCGTTTAGTTTTCATTGTCTAAGTCCTTCACATGTTTTGTTAGGTTTGTTCCTAGGTATTTTATTTGTTTTGTTGCAAATGCAAAAGGAATTGTTTTTTTGTTTGTTTGTTTTCATTTCTTTTCCTGACAGTGCATTATTAGGGTATAGGAACGCTATGGATTTTTGAACGTTGATTTCGTATCCAGAAACTACTGCATTGGCTTATTGTTTCTAGTAGTGTTCTTGTGGAGTCTTTAGGGTTTTCTACATAGAGAATCATGTCATATGCAAATAGTGACAGTTTGGCTTCTTCGCTTCCTATTCGGATGCCTTTTATATCTTTCTCTTGCCTGATTGCCCTCGCTAGGACCTGCAATGTTATATTGAATAACAGTGGCAATAGTGGGCAGCCTTGCTTTGCTCCTTATCTTAGAGGGAAGGTTTTTAGTTTTTCACCATTAATGTTAGCTGAGTGTTTGTCATATGTGGCCTTTATTATGTTTAAGTACTGTCCTCCTACACCTATTTTGTTAAGTTTGATCATAAAATGATCATAAATGGGTGCTGTATCTTATGAAGGCTTTTTCTGCATCTATCGATATAATCATATGATTTTTATTTGTTTTGTTTATGTGGTGTATCACATTAATCGATTTGCTTAGGTTAAACCATCCCTGTGCCCCTAGGATGAAGCCCACTTGGTCATGGTGTATAATCTTTTTAGTGTTGTTGTATTCTATTTGCTAGTACTTTATTTAGGATTTTGCATCTGTGTTCATGGAAGATATTGGTCTGTAGTTTTCTTTTTTGTGTTATCTTTACCAGGTTCTAGTATCAGGGTAGTGTTGGTAAGTATTTCCTCCTCTTCGATTTTTTGTAAGAGTTTGGAAAGCATAGGCATTAAATCTTCTTTGAACGTTTGGTAGAATTCACTAGTGAAGCCATTTGGTCCTGGACTTTTGCTTTTTGGTAAATTTTTGATGATTGTTACAATTTCCATACTGCTGATCGCCCCATTTAGAGTTTCCCGTTCTTCATGATTCTGTCTAGAAAGGTCGTATAATTCTAAGAACGTGTCCATTTCTTCTAGGTTATTAAATTTGGTGTCATATAATTTTTCGTGGTATTCTCGTATGATCCTTTGTATTCCTGCAGTATCTGTCACAATTTCTCTTCCTTCATTCCTGATGTTGTTTGTGTCCTTTCTCTTTTTTCTTTAGTGAGTCTAGCCAGGGGTTTGTCAATTTTATTGATCTTCTCAAAGAACCAGCTCTTTGTTGTATTTATTTTTTCTACTGTCTTTCTGTTCTCTATTTCATTTAATTCTGCTCTAATTTTTATTATTTCCTTCCTTCTGTTGATTTGAGGCTTCGCATGTTCTTTTTCTAGTTTTTTAAGATGTAATGTTACGTTATTTGGGCTCGTTCTTGTTTGAGATAGGCCTGAAGCGATGTGACCTTTCTTATTACTGCTTTTGCCCTGTCCCAAAAGTTTGATATGTTGTATTTTCTTGTTTGTTTCTATGTATCTCTTGATCGATTTATTTCTTCTAAGACACAGTCATTCTTCAATAGCATGTTGTTTAATCTCCACATATTTGTGGTTCTTCTTGCTTTCTTTTTACAGTTGATCTCCAGCTTCAAAGCATTATGATCAGAGAATATGATTGGTTTGATTTCAACCCTCTTATATTTGTTGAGGCTGTCTCTGTGTCCCAGTATGTGGTCGATCCTTGAGAATGTTCCATGCGCACTAGAGAAGAATGCATAAGCAGCTGTTCTGGGATGAAGAGCTCTATAAATGTCGATTATGTACAATTGGTCTAATGTATCTTTTAAGGATGTTATTTCCTTATTGATTTTCTGATTGGATGATCTATCCATATCCGACAGTGGGGTATTTAGGTCCCCTACTATGACAGTGTTTTGGTCAGTTTCTCCCTTTAGTTCTGTTGGTAATTGCTTTACATATTTAGGGGCTCCCTGATTGGAAGCATAGGTATTAATAAGTGTTATGTCTTCTTGATGTGTGGTTCCCTTTATCATTATGAAGAGTTTCTCTTTACCGTTTTTTTATCTTGAAGTCTATTTCATCAGCTATAAGTACAGCTACACTTGCTTTTCCCTAGATGCCATTTGCTTGAATTATCATTTCCTACCCTTTTACTTTGAATCTCTATCTATCCTTGTAGCTGAGATGTGTCTCCCAAAGGCACCAAATGGCTGCGTTTTGTTTTGTTTTGTTTTTTATCTTATCTGCTGCTCTGTGCCTTTTTATTGAGGAATGCAGTCCATTTACATTTAGGGTGATTACTGAAATACGAGGTTTTCCTATAGCCATTTTATCTTTTGTTTTCTAATAGTTCTGTGTTTCCATTGTTTCCTTGGCCTTACGGTTCTGTCTGTCATTTTATCATTCAGCTCTTGATGGCAGTAACACATACTTGTTTTGGCTTTTACAAATGTGTCTCTGTGCCCTTGAGTATGAACTGCTCTTAGGGAGACAGTCCAGTTTTAGTGGTTTGGCAGCTAGCGAGTTTTCCATCTCAGAACACCTTTACATTCTTAAAAATTAATGAAGATCCCAACACCGTCTGTTTACGTGTATTATTTCTACTCTACTTGATATTGCATGTGACACTGATACTTAGAAATTAAAATGGGAACACTTACATTTTTATGTATTAATTCATTTACAAACAATAATACTAAGTCCATTACAGGTAAGCGCAAACAAGTTATTTTTATGAAAAGCATGCATGTTTTCCAAAGAAATAAAATACCGAGCAAAGGGCACTGGTTTACATTTTTGCAAATCTGATCAGTGCCCCGCTCTCACGTCTGCACATACGCTTCCGCATTTAGTCTGCTGGAGTATCACACATCACGTAGCCTCTGATAAAGTCGACAGTATGTGCATGAGCTATAGAGAATGAAAAAAGAAAATCACGTCTGAGCACAATGAAAACATTCAACGCACGGATCTTACGAAAGTGCCTCAGGAAGCCCAGCAGTCCCGGGACCGTCGTGAAGGGCTGTCGTGGTCGGCGACGGCCAGCTCTTCCGCAGAGCAGCTCTGTCGTTTCGCATCTGTGAGTCTGCCCGTGGCCTCGCATCCTTTCCAACAGATGTATTGATCTGTCTGATAAATTTAAGTCAGTCTGGTGCACTCATCAGTTATGACTTAATAACAACTCGATTACGATTTTATTCTA
>NW_011888841.1:3805867-3808108 GCF_000151845.1 Pteropus vampyrus
GCACCACTCACATTCACCTTCCCAACTCCTATGAGAAATCAAGCGTTGCTGAGTTGGGCTTTTCATCACTTTCCTTTGAAAATCCAATTAAAATAACTTCACATACACACCAAGATAATGATGCTCGGCCACTGCTCATGACTTCCTCATTAACACCCATCTTTCTTCTGGCCAATCATTCTTCTGGCAAACAGAAATAATGGCATATGAGCGTTCGATGCTGTTCACCAAAAGTTAGGTGTTGAATCTTACTGAAGCCAGGGGCATATAGTATTACAATAATTAATCTCATTTTTGTATAGTTTATTATATCACATCTCTTCTTACATTGCTTAATAAAATACAGACTTGGATATAATAAATCTAACATTTAAAAATGACGACACTGCAGGTTTTTATGATATGTTTTCTGGCATTATTTGAGTTTAAAGAAGTTGTAATGTCCTGGCTAACCAGAATACCATTGTCTTCAGAGGACAATATTTATGGAGTCCCCTAAGTAGGTGGATCACACGGTACCTGCTTTAATCACATCTCCACTGATGGGAATTCTATGCTGAGTCAATGGCATATAATAATGGTATTAATAATTTAAGTAATATTTCTACTTCTAAGAAAAACTATAAAGAAAAGTGAGTCATACTTTTCATAGGCACATGTGGAAAAGGATCAGCGTTAGTTAGAACCTATGCTAAATGTAATTTTACTGAAATAGATTTTATACCGATTAAAGCTAAGAAGCATGTAAAACCATTCCGGACACACAGACTGCTCCGCTTACATATTGTGAAATGTTGTTTTCAGAATAGAACAAACAAATGCCATTCTGTCCCCTCCTGGTTGCCATAATTACATTACAAAACCAAGATTCATTTGTAATCCTCATTAGTTTTAGGAGGAAATGGAATCGTGTCACTTAATGAAAATCTATGCCAAAATGTTCTGTGAAATTTAGTGTTGTTCTCAATTTTCAGGCATATAAGATGCTATAATTATCTAACAGTATAATGTTTCTCATACTCCAAAGTGCCAGGAAAAAAATGTTTTATTACAAGAGAAAAGACAGATGGACTTTAACAAATCATCTTTATATTATTGAACTGGTCTTTCAAGCACTTAACTTGGACGAAAGACCTAAGAACCTCTGAGTTCAAGGTCATCACAGAGTCAAGAATCCAGAGCTTCTGAAAATTGAATCGAAGCTACACACTTTGAAAAATGCGAGGTGAATGTCATCTGGAGGTATTGATTCAAACAGAAAATGCTACTTGAAGTTTACTTTTATGAGGTTGGCGGACGGGAAAGTATTTGGGGAAACTCCGCTGATGAAAGACCGAAAGGGACACTGACCTTTCTCAGGCTGCAGTTCACACGCCTCGTTTCCCACGCTCTCCTGGCAGAAAGTCACGACATGCTCTGGATTTTCTGTCCTTTTTGTTTTTTTAATAAATTTATTGGGGTGACATTGGTTAATAAAATTGTATAGGTTTCAAGTGTAAGTTCGATAACACGTCACGTCGCACTGTGTTCTGGATCACGTTGAGGGCTTGTCCTTCTCTTCCCGTTCCTGCAGCGGTGTCAGTCCCAGTCCGAGGAGTCCGCGGGTCCCCCGCTGCGGCCTCCAGTCTGGCACATCACGACAGCAGGAAACCTTGATGCGCATAGATGGTGACGACAAGGGGCAGGATGTTGTGTGTTTGGTTATCGTCTTGTTTATTTGAGCTCTGCTGGGTAAGATGACTAAGTCAGGATTCAGAGGTTAGCAAGAGCGGTAGCTTGGGACTTTTCAGTCAGTTTCAGTACAAAGAAGCAGTACAAACAAAAGTCATCAGCTGGGCAAGGGGACAAGCATGTAAATGAACACAGCTCTTACGGTGAGCACAGGTTCAGAGAGGGGCCATCTTTGTCGGTCAGGCAGTTCGCTAAGAGTGAGATATCATTTAAGTCAATGCGGCTCAGTCACGGCCTTGCTGCCTTCCATGCAGTTAAGAAGACTGAGGAGTAATGCTTTATGCCACCTACTGCTTACTGATTAACTGCAGGCCTGGCTGTGCAGAAATGAGGGGTATGTTGGGAACATACATAAAGGTAAACCGGAAGACAGCTTCAATTCATATTTCTCTCTCATTGCCTTTATATATCCATTATTCTCCTTGATAAAAGCAACACAGAACCTATACCTATTAGACTGTTTGCCGAAGGTCACTATAAACCGCTTCCTATGAAGCAAAAGATAAACTC
>NW_011888841.1:3808158-3815063 GCF_000151845.1 Pteropus vampyrus
GTTCAGAGAGGGGCCATCTTTGTCGGTCAGGCAGTTCGCTAAGAGTGAGATATCATTTAAGTCAATGCGGCTCAGTCACGGCCTTGCTGCCTTCCATGCAGTTAAGAAGACTGAGGAGTAATGCTTTATGCCACCTGCTGCTTACTGATTAACTGCAGGCCTGGCTGTGCAGAAATGAGGGGTATGTTGGGAACATACATAAAGGTAAACCGGAAGACAGCTTCAATTCATATTTCTCTCTCATTGCCTTTATATATCCATTATTCTCCTTGATAAAAGCAACACAGAACCTATACCTATTAGACTGTTTGCCGAAGGTCACTATAAACCGCTTCCTATGAAGCAAAAGATAAACTCATGTTTACTATAAAGGGATATATTAATAGTCGAGAGCAAAACGAGGGTTCTAAATGTTAATAAATGAGGCATTCCATAGAGTAGACACTAAATCTTAGGAAAGGGAATGTAAAACTTTCTAGAAATAACCTGAAACCTAATACCTGCTATAACACCTCTACTCACATAGCTCTCATCTGTGCTATTATTAGGCTTCTAAGAGTCAAATTAGTTTCCAATTTCTGGATTGCTGGACCTCTGTTACACTGGGCATTTTGATCACTCCAGTCTACTTTAAATGTTCCCTTGGTTTCTGCCATATTTCATGTTCTCGTTCTTACACTTTTCTGATTATCCCTTCTCAACAGGGGATCTCTTCTAAAAGACCGCTATCTCCTCAGGATTCGCCAATGCGAAAGTTTATCTGCTCTTCCTGGATTTTTGTTTGTTTCATTAGCTGGCAGCATCCTCCAGTCAGGTGCCTGAAAGTTAGACTCCCGTTCTCATTTACATCCCATATCTCACCAGGTCTTAGCTTTCTCAAAATTGTCCCTGTCCTCCCTGTCCTCATCACCGTTGTCCCACAATAGCCTCTACCTGTTGTATTGTGGTGCTCAAAATTAACTTCTCTGTTGCTGCCAGAAATTCACCTCCTGGTGCCCGCCCATGTGACGAGGTGAGAGGCATCCCGGATGCAGGAACCTCTGTGAACGGCCTCCTTTCCTGTGCTCTGCCCCTTCTTGCACTGGACTCTGTGGCCATGCAAAGGCTGTGAATTTCGACTCCAGCCCTACAGACAGACAAAACACACAGCTCCAGGATTGTGCTTGTGCTGTCTCCTGGTGTTCACGCGTCTGGATTAATTTGTTCTTTCCTGTTTCCAGAAAAGACGATTCTTCCTGTAAAAATTTGGACTAGCTTCACTATTCCAGAAAACTTCTTTGGTCCTAACAATGTGCCGAGGGTCTCATCTGGACGTACGTTACTTATTTTTGGACTCGCACAGGGTGCTGCGATTGCCTTTTCCTAAAACTGCGCAGTAATTTTTGATCATCTGTTTGTCCTCTACGTCGGTGAATTCCTTCAGGTCGGGTGAAGTCAGGAAACGTGCCTTATTCAACTTTTGGGTTTTTTGTTTGTTGGTTGGTTTGTTTTGTTTTTGTGTAATGCAATAACTGGTGTGGGCTCATCAATTTAAAAAAAAATAGTTGAACAGAATGAACAAATACAAGCAATACCATATTCGCATCCACCTATGTGCGTGCACACGCTTACAAGGCCTGCTCATCTGTAACTGGAAATTGACTAGAGCGTTTGGGCTGTTCTGAAGCAGTATTTATTAAACGGTACCAAGCTGTCTCTGGATTGCCCTTTAGCAGAGCCAGCGGAATTAAGTGTCTATATTTAGCATAGTGGCTTGAGAGCCTGTATGGAGCTACTTCAAACTCATTCTAAGTCATTTATTTTAACAGCTAGAGCATTTCTTTAAGCCTATCCTGCCTAAATGCTTGCCTCCAAAGCAATGCGGGCCCTGCCGTAAGAGTAATACACGTAACTCTTATCACCCGAGTAGCAGTTATTAAATAATTTACTTATATATTTACACTTTTGACTGAATATTACCATAATAATAAGCACAGAAGCACAGCCATTATTGGACATGTACATTAAAATATATACATATTGTTACTGAAATATATTTTGCAACTTTCAGACATCATTGCAACATATGTATGTGTTATCTCCAATAGTAACTGATATTCATCACGCCATCAAAACCAAGCTATAGGAATCCACATTCTGGAAATAATTTTTCATGGTACCTTCTCACGTGTTGAGATGCCAAAACAATCCATGTTATCAGGTGTCTATGAATAGATACTATAATATACAATTTATATCTTTCTACATGAAAATATGTCTGAAAACTCCATCTAGATTTTAGCCAAATTTTAACCCTATTTGGGGGCAGCAAAATTAAGGTAACAAATTAAAATGCTACTAGTTTTTTAAAAACAAGTGTTAGCGAAGAATTTGGTTTCTCAAAAAAGCTCATATTAAGAGAAATATCAATTCTCACAATACTTGCACTAGCCCCTAAAATGGCTCACCTTGAGACCATACTGGAATGATGAAACAAATGTGGAAAATATTTTAACAGGAAAAAATTGAAAATAATCATGAAAGATAAAGAATAGCGTTAAATGTATAATCCAACCAGACTTCTCTTTAGCGATATATCTTTAAAATTATTTGTAAAGGTAATACATGTACCCTATTTAAAATTTTATAACAATAGTTATAAAATATAACAATATCAGTTGTCTAAGCACTGCTAAATATAAATTCCTGTTATCATTAGATATCATTTTTAACATGTTTAATCTTTTGAGACTTTTTCCTCCATATTATATAACCGTCTTTTGATATTTCAGTTTTAGAAATTGTTAATTTTTTATTTTAAAAGATGAGAATTCCTCATCTGTTATATCTAGTTCCACCCTGAACTTTCCTCTCTAACCCTCCCAATATACTCTTTATCACCACTTTCATTAATAATATTCTGATTTTATAATTTGATTATATAAATATGATAGCTGATACACAGAACACGGAGATTAAATTGCATTTTTAAATGACATTTGTTTTTCTAACTGAAGTAATAACTGCCTCATTTTTTTTTTTTTTCATTTGACAACAGAATCCAAATTTTCCAACCTACTCTCATGTATCCAGCTGGGCTTTAAACCCACTGCACAGTCTGTTCCCTGGGGATCCTGGCTGGCAGGGTCTTTAAAAAGAAAAACCTTGAACTTTGAAGGAAAGTGCTGCAGAGGCGGAAGTGCGCCTCTTGACGGCTGTTCACATGTCAACCTATGCAGCGAGCTCCCAGACCAAGAATGACACTTCCCGGACCCGAAAGTCCCCGTTTCCCCCACTCCTGGTCACTTTTCTCAGCATAACTTCTGACTTCTAACACAATAGATTAGTTTTATCTTTCGTACTTTTCATAAATGAAGAGTGAAGAAGAGCATACACTGTTTTTTGTCTGACGTTCAGCAGTCCGTCCCGGGGACACAGCCCGCGGGCTGATCGTTCTGCTGTCGGGCATTCAGGCAGCCTCCCGGTTTGGTTTGGCTTCATCACGAGCAGTCAGTCCTGCTTAGCTTGCAATTGAGCATTTCTTGTTACTCTGTCTCTCGTGCTGTGAAAATCCACAGCGATGGGGTCGGATGTGTGTGCGCGTATGTGCGTTCATTAATTACATGCAGCACACAAGAGGTCACATCAGTCTCAACACTGACACTTGCGGTACTCAAAAATACTCCGGTACAATTCGTCTGATAGTTTATACCCATTTCATTGCTTCTTTCTCTTTAAATTTCTATTATTTGGATTACTGGGCCTCTTGAAATAATTTTCTACATTTCTTATTCTTTTCACTGATATTCCATTGCTTTCTGTCTTCTCAGAAGATTTCCTTAAGCATTTCATTCTTTTTTTGAATTTTTCATTCAAAAAATCTGAATTTATCATATTTTTATTCCCAAAAGCACTTTAGAATTCTAATGGTTTTTTTTTTCAGTAATTCCTGTGTGTTTCAATAATGTAACATCTTTTTTCTTTAAATACATGTATTTATTTTCTTTAAATATACAAAGGTAATATGTGTATACTGTCTTTAAATATATATAAAGGTAATATGTGTATATTTAAAGAAAATAAATACATGTATTTATTTTCTTTAAATATACAAAGGTAATATGTGTATACTGTCTTTAAATATATATAATTTCACAGTATTTTTTCTTCTTTGTCCTTTTCTTGGGGACTTGATCCGTCATAGAGATGTTTTACAAATATCTGCGGTTCTTTACTTTCACATTCATATTTAACAATGAGGATCTAAGCTGTTGGGTTGGGGGTCTGTCCATCGCTGGGCGCTGAGCACATCATAGGAATGAAAAGACCTGTAGTGACTCTTTTTTTAAAGGTCCGTTTCTCCCAGCAGAGTTCTACCTTCCTTTCCTTTAACTGTGCGGCTCGCTGCGTCCTGCGGGGGAGGGGTAGAGGGCTGGAGATCTTGTGGTCGGCACACTTTTACTTAAATCTTGTGTTTTCATCATGGCGTCCGCCATTACTCCATGTGATCTATCTCCTGCTTCCACAATTTTTTGAAATACGTGTATTTCCTTCTATTGTCTCTCATATTATTCTTTTTATATTTTTGGCTTATGCCTTTAAAAAAAATTCTCTTATTGCAGTTTTAGTGAAATTTCAGTAGAAAATGGAGATGGAGATAAAGTATATTTAACCCATCACATTAAACTATTCGATCTCATTACACTTCATTAACGTCCTTGCAAGTTAGAGAAAGTGTGAAAGCTTAATTATTTAGTTATATTTTATATCTTTCGTTGATTTTTTTTTTTATTCAGTCATTTAATAGTTATTTCTTGACTGGTTAGGTGTTATGCTGTGAAGTGTGTGACAGCTATTAGCCAAAGAGATGTGACATCTCCCTCCAGGACCTGCTCAGGGGTCCCTGTGGAGTTCAGAAGAGGAAGCTATTCCCTGAAGAGAGGCCAGGTGAGGGAGCCAGGACCTCCATGCAGGGCAGAGAGAGAGAGAGAGAGATACAGAGAGAGAGAGAGAGAGAGACAGAGACAGAGACAGAGACAGAGACAGAGAGAGAGACAGAGACAGAGAGTGTGAGAGAGAGAGAGAGTGAGTTTACACCTGATTGTTCCTTCTCCTCTTCGCCACCTACTGGGTGAGGGACGCTAAGTTGACCAAGAGTCTTGCTCTTCCTGGGCGAGGAGACCAGGGTGCCTTGTCACCAGCTGTCTGCTGTCTACTTGTTAAATACCGTGGTTTCTGGGAATGGAACGTGTATTGTGAGGAAATGGATAAGAGCATGTAGTGAACATGAAGGTGGCTAATCCGATCTTAGATACCTGGCGGCTTCCTTAAGACGCTGATGGTTAATTTATATCTGAAGGGTGAGTAAAATTAGGCACCATTCATCTGGGAGCAAAAGGGAAATCCGGGAGAAAGAGCACTTCAAGCGTCAGGAAAGCCGTAGAAGCGCAGGAGCGATGCTGGCAACTCGGATACACCGACGAGAAGCCGTGATGTGGTTCCTTTAAGGGAAAAGATGAGGAGGGAAGTACAGAAAGATATCGTGTGAGAGACACACGTTCACATAGCTCCTGTCACGATGTATTGTTACAGTTGTTCTATTTTGTCATTAGTTATTGTTAACCTCTTACTATACCTAATTTATATATTAAACATTATCATAGGTATGTTTGGGAAAAAGCACAGTATATATAGGGCTTTGTACTAACTGGTTTCCAGCATCTACTGGGTGTCTTGGAACTTTATTCCTCACAGATAATGGGGGACAACTGTACATGACATCTTTTGAAATCTTATATTAACATATATAACATGAAATATTAATATTCTATAATTCTATAAGAAATAAAAGGAAGTGTGTTGAGTGATGAAGAAACACACCCATGAGTTGCTATTCTAACTTAGTGTTAGAGCAATTTTCACAGGATAGATCTGGTAATCCAGTTTCGCCATGCATCAGTGGTGTGAATTCAGGCAATGCAATGTTAAGAAATCAAAACAGAAATCAAACAACATCTAGTGCTTCTTATAGAAACAACAACTAGCACTAGAAGTGTTCATTGAGGGAGAATATTTTCAAATACCTTGAGAAGTTGGCTAGAAATACTGACACCTCAAGAGAATGGTGATTGGCGGAAGCCTAAATAAAAGATGAGCAGCAGTTTTCAAAAGGTTTGAGACATGTGGGAGCTAAAGAAACATCCACAACTTCTTTGAAGTCTATGATATTCAATTATGTTTTGTTTGGGTGTACAGATGTTGGCTGTGTCAGTGTCAGCTGAATATTAGGAGGCTGCGTTTCACCTCATTCACATATGAGTTTATGTGTTGTGTATGAAACTACATGTGAGAATTTGAAGAATGCGTGGGCATCAACTTTCAACTTCTGCCAGTTATGGCTTTTGGTGTTTACTCCAATTATATGTTCCTCATAAAGAGAGAGGCTCCACATGTCATGTGGTTTACAATTTAACACAGAATAGTAATAATGGTAGGATTGTTCTGAGAAACAAATAAGATAAAACATGCAAAACACAAGACTCATAGTTGAGCCAAACACCTTTATTATGAAGTATTCATCTAACCAAGTGCAAGAAAAGGGGAACCTCCAGCAGCTCGTGTGGTCTGTGGACATCGCCCACCAACCCACGCGCCGTCCTCACGGTCCTCAAGACGGTCAGGTACTGAAGTGTCGATGTGCTGTCCCTGCTGGGGAACCTTCACGCTGGCCTATGACACTCTCGTGTGTGTTTTATATTCTCATCTTTCTGGAAGTTGAAGGCGACTAGCAGACTTTCCTGAATGTTCCCTTTCATAGGCTAAATAGCTCCAGGTTTTTCAGACATATGACAGGCTTTACATTTCCTCGTCATTATTGTTTGTAATCCTTTGGCACAGGCTATCAGGCACATCGAGCTACTCACTTG
>NW_011888841.1:3815113-3816070 GCF_000151845.1 Pteropus vampyrus
CCAGCAGCTCGTGTGGTCTGTGGACATCGCCCACCAACCCACGCGCCGTCCTCACGGTCCTCAAGACGGTCAGGTACTGAAGTGTCGACGTGCTGTCCCTGCTGGGGAACCTTCGCGCTGGCCTATGACACTCTCGTGTGTGTTTTATATTCTCATCTTTCTGGAAGTTGAAGACGACTAGCAGACTTTCCTGAATGTTCCCTTTCATAGGCTAAATAGCTCCAGGTTTTTCAGACATACGACAGGCTTTACATTTCCTCGTCATTATTGTTTGTAATCCTTTGGCACAGGCTATCAGGCACATCGAGCTACTCACTTGTACCCTTGTTCTGTTGTTAACCCCTTGCTAAGCTGCTCTGTGTTTAGTCCTTTGAACATACCAAGATTTTTCCACTTTCACGGCCTTTGTAATCTGTAAGATTTAGAATGCTCTTTGTCTCATCTGTCATGAGGCTGGCTTCTCATCATTTAAAACTTACCTTAAATGCTACCTATTCACAGAGGTATTCGCTGATAGCTAACACCTGCCAGCCATTACTATTCATTTTGCAATCCTTTGTCTCTTAATAATTTCAGTAACATTATTTTCTATTGTCCTCTGCTTGTTTTTGTCTGCTTCCTCACAGATATGCCATGTTTGTATAAATGGAGGGTCCATAACTGCATTCAAAATTGTTGTTTCTCTAGTACTTCAATCAGTAACTAGTGCACAGCAGATGCTCAATGAATATTTGTTGAATGAGTTAACAGAATAAGTGGGAGTGGGATCATTAAATGTTCATTTTTAACTCAATATGTTATGAATAATTTACTTAACTTTTTTAATCAACGGAGCTATATGGTTGATATATAACAGTGCACCTACTATAAGCTGTAAATATGAATATAAGTAATCTTTTCTTTAGTTCTCTCGTACTCATTCATCTGGTGCCTTTGAATCGCTTAATTAACAAGAAA
>NW_011888841.1:3816915-3820187 GCF_000151845.1 Pteropus vampyrus
ATTCGCTGATAGCTAACACCTGCCAGCCATTACTATTCATTTTGCAATCCTTTGTCTCTTAATAATTTCAGTAACATTATTTTCTATTGTCCTCTTTGCTTGTTTTTGTCTGCCTCCTCACAGATATGCTATGTTTGTATAAATGGAGGGTCCATAACCGCATTCAAAATTGTTGTTTCTCTAGTACTTCAATCAGTAACTAGTGCACAGTAGATGCTCAATGAATATTTCTTGAATGAGTTAACAGAATAAGTGTGAGTGGGATCATTAAATGTTAATTTTTAACTCAATATGTTACGAATAATTTACTTAACCTTTTTTAATCAACGGAGCTATATGGTATATATAACAGTGCACCTACTATAAGCTGTAAATATGAATATAAGTAATCTGTTCTTTAGTTCTCTCATACTCATTATTCATCTGGTGCCTTTGAATCACTTAATTAACAAGAAAATATATATAATAATATATATGTGTGTGTGTGTATATATATATATATAAATCTAGAATTACCCACCTAGATCAGTATCCAAGCTACTGGCCCCATAAACATTATGATTTCAGAACAGACAAAATTATCAAAAACAGCTTTTTAATTTCCTTGCTCTTTACCATCGTTAGGACTAAGGTGGATTCTACTTGCTATGGGGCCATGCCTAAATTAATGATTCTCATCTTTGCCTTGTAAACATTACCAACTTCAGTAGCCTATACAAATTCATTATTGAATATTTACATATTATATGGAGATTTGGGGGAGTCAGTGAGTTCAGATCTTTGAACTTGGGGTTACATCAGGTTCTGACTTCCAGAATGCCAGATCTGCCTTTTAGCTGCTGATAGATGGCAAATATATAGAGTTTCATAAATATAGAGGGGAGTTTGTAAGTTTTCTCTTTATATACTTCTTACATTAGAAGAAATACATGGTCCAGTCATTTGGGGTAGTGTCTGGTTTGTGATGCGATATGCAGATATCAAAACAGAAAACTCCAGCCCGTCGTGTGTGTGATGTACGTGGGAGTGCGAACGTGCCCATCAGGGGAAAACTGCTGGAGGGGAAGGAGGGGGCGGTGTGGACGCAGGAAATCGAAACCGAGCAGGCTGAGGACAAGGCGAGCAGAGACTGATGAAGGAACCAAGGAAACCGAAGCCACACACAGGAGAACGGCAGAACGTGACCTCATCTCTGCGTTACTCTGCGGTCACTCTCACCCCATCCCCGGCAAGATCCACTTAAAGTTCTACAGCCTGCTCCCCGACTCTGCCACGCAGGAGTCAGCCCCAGAGTTCACACCCTCGCACTGGTGTACCCTGTTGCTACTTGCACTTGGACCTGCATGCTCCGAGCGGCTGCACGTCACCCAGTCAACTCCCGTATTCAAACCTCAACATCTCTCGGCTCACCTCTGAGTGGTACTGTGCCCGTTTAACAGAATCATCTCCATTCTGTGCTCAATGCATTTTAATTCAGTAATAGTGAATTTTTAAAGCCTCGAAACAGAATAACAACATGAAAATATTCATGACTACTCAAGAAAGAACTTTTTATCACCATTATTACGAAGACTTGGTCTTCGTAAGTCGTGACGGTTTGCATGTTCTTATAAGGGAATGCAATATGATTCCTTCAGAGAAAGATATCGCGTCACACGCAGAATGAGACAGTAAGAACAATCTCCTAAGTGGAATGATGTTCGAAATTGTGTTGTGGTGATGTGAGCTCCAATGTTCTCTGGAGCTATTCACGTAGGACCAAGGAATCCGAGGACGAAGATGATGAAGCTGTAGCTGCAGAGGGAACATGTCACCCTGAACGCAGTGGTTCAGAGTCGCCCAGACGCTCAGTCCAATCGCAGCTGCTTCCTTCTGGCTGTGTGCACTATTTGAACGGGCAAAATGGTTTTGGTGCGAGGGGTCCTACTGCGGGGTTCAGTCCTGACCCTTCCACCTCCTCTCACTGTAAACACGGGCAGACTCCCAAATGCCTCTGTGATGTTGGGATTAAGATAGTGCGGGACCAGTATGAAATGAGAAGATAAATTATTTAAAAAATTTTATTGTAAGAGATAAATGCTTATTAATTAAAAAAAAAAGACGTGCAAAATAAAAGGTAACATTTTTCAGTCTTCCAACTCACTCCCATGCCACTTTTTGGAGGTGACCACTGTTTAGCAGTTTGCCATGTATTTTTCTAGAACTATCTATGCATTTACAGGTGCATTTACTTATGAACTCTATACAAAATAAATAGTATTATACATACATAACTTATTCTTTCCAACATTTGTTTAGAAGTCTACTGTAAGTATATACTATAATTAATCAGTACTTTACTGATGGGCATTTAAGTTATTTCCAGCATTCTTAAATACTACCATAATGAATATACTTGTACATTTTATGTACTCATGTGAGCTTAATTGTAGAAATATAAGGTTAGTCATACCAATTTATAATCCACCAGCATATAAGAGCTCCTATTCAAACTTTCAAAATACTGAGCATTATACTAATAATTATTCTTGACTTTGCATTTATTTCTTAAAAATATACACGTATTATACCTATAGACTTCATGAGGACACATTTAGTCATACGTAGCAATCTGCTATGCCCTAATCAGTAAACTAATGGGAAGCAGGGATCTCAAATCTCATCTCACTTCAATTAGTTGCTTGGCATAAAACGTTGGCAATTCACTTACTAACTTTCTGCCTTAGTTTTTAATCTATACATGAAGATAATTTCTGGACATACAGAAATGCTATCAGGGTCAACTTCTGATTTTTAAGCCTAATACAAGAAAGGAATTAAATAAATTTAAACAAGACGGCAAGTCAGCAAATAAAGCTTATCTCAACACTGGAATGTGTTTGGTTTTCCCATAAACTTCCGGTTTTCATGGTTGAATGTTAGTGATACCTGATTCTGTCAAGGTATTGTTTGTTCTGTCAAGCCCATCAATGCTCAGGTTCATATCCACCAGGTAATCCCGCATTTCTGCTCTTCTCTCCGTGCTCATCTCCTTCAAAAACTTTCTGTAACATTCTTCTAGTATAGATTCTGATGGTTAAAATCAAAAGAAAACTCAGTTTACTTTTTTTTTTTTTAATATGCTTGCTCATTCTCAATATTCAAAGACATTTTTGATTTAGAATTTTAGAAAAGTGGTGTTCTTTATTTCCCTTTTGGAATTTTATCAATGTTTTCCCATTGCTTTCCGACCTTTATCATTTCTGTTGAAAAGTGAGTCATCTGTTTTTTGT
>NW_011888841.1:3820577-3823356 GCF_000151845.1 Pteropus vampyrus
ATACATAACTTATTCTTTCCAACATTTGTTTAGAAGTCTACTGTAAGTATATACTATAATTAATCAGTACTTTACTGATGGGCATTTAAGTTATTTCCAGCATTCTTAAATACTACCATAATGAATATACTTGTACATTTTATGTACTCATGTGAGCTTAATTGTAGAAATGTAAGGTTAGTCATACCAATTTATAATCCACCAGCATATAAGAGCTCCTATTCAAACTTTCAAAATACTGAGCATTATACTAATAATTATTCTTGAATTTGCATTTATTTCTTAAAAATATACACGTATTATACCTATAGACTTCATGAGGACACAGTTTAGTCATACGTAGCAATCTGCCATGCCCTAATCAGTAAAGTAATGGGAAGCAGGGATCTCAAGTCTCATCTCACTTCAATTAGTTGCTTGGCATAAAACGTTGGCAATTCACTTACTAACTTTCTGCCTTAGTTTTTAATCTATACATGAAAATAATTTCTGGACATACAGAAATGCTATCAGGGTCAATTTCTGATTTTTAAGCCTAATACAAGAAAGGAATTATGTAAATTTAAACAAGACGCAAGTCAGCAAATAAAGCTTATCTCAACACTGGAATGTGTTTGGTTTTCCCATAAACTTCCAGTTTTCGTGGTAGAATGTTAAGTGATACCTGACTCTGTCAAGGTATTGTTTGTTCTGTCAAGCCCATCAATGCTCAGGTTCATATCCACCAGGTAATCCCGCATTTCTGCTCTTCTCTCTGTGCTCATCTTCTCCTTCAAAAACTTTCTGTAACATTCTTCTAGTATAGATTCTGATGGTTAAAATCAAAAGAAAACTCAGTTTACTTTTTTTTTTAATATGCTTGCTCATTCTCAATATTCAAAGACATTTTTGATTTAGAATTTCAGAAAAGTGGTGTTCTTTATTTCCCTTTTGGAATTTTATCAATGTTTTCCCATTGCTTTCCGACCTTTTATCATTTCTGTTGAAAAGTGAGTCATCTGTTTTTTGGGGTTTTTTTTGCTGCTGCTGCTGCTGCTGTTTTCTGAGGGAGGATTTTATAATTTGATCAAAATGTGCCGTGGTAGAAACGTACATTATTGTTGGTTGCTATTGTATTTATGCTGCTTGAGATTCTCTGAGCTTCTGGGGGATCTAATATGCTATTGAAACCATCTATCAAGCTCTTAGTATCAGGTATTATATTTTCCACTCTTAGAAAATCAATCGTTTTTTCTAGATTCTAAATTCTTGAAAATTTCCATACTTTTATGTATTTTTGTCATTTTGTTTTCTTGAACTTAGTAACTTAAACAGTGATAGTTAAAATGTTATTCAGATCTTCATTTGGTTTGTTTTTCGGATAGATAGTCTAAACTACAGAAAACAGAGTTATGGAATCATAAGGAAAAAACCCAGTTCTAGTGATAAAATCTTACACTTTAAATGAAGGTGCCCAAAGCATCATCACTATTTCTGGACTTTTCAGTTATGTGAGCAACAATATTTATTTTGGTTGCGCTGTTGTATCAACCGCGTAGCAGGATTAGGGTAAACGGGTACTGTACATAAAGGGAAGAAGGACTCAAGGTACTCAAGTGAAAATGCTCGAGTGCAGTAGCATTTTCCACCCTAGGCTGAGGCGGCTTCGGGGCAGGACAAAAAGTATTTTAAGGAAATCGACTAGTGGTCCTGACAGCACAGTAGGATTATGTGTTTCCCATCTTCCAGATATGATTTGTATGATTATTTCAAGTTCTTTTCCCTTAGAGACTAGTCGGTGTAATAAAAAAGGAGATATTTTCACAAGGTTATAGGACACAGAATGTCCCATTTTTCCTCTAAAAGGGAGATTTCACAAACTTGTGTTTACATTACAGGTAATTGACTCTAGATGCCTGGCTCAGATTCACTATCATTCTCACAGAGTTAACAATTGTTTTGTCTTTCATTTCCTCTTGACTGTCTGCTCACCCAGTAAACAGGTCTGGCATCATGAATGCAGAGAGTATCATTTTCTCAGGAAAAGCTACTGTTATAGGTCACTCTGGCCCCTGCTGTGCCATTTTGGAGTTTAAATATGGCCATCGTGACCTTGGAAGTCTGTCAGTGTTCTGGAACTTAGAAAATGGCTCTAGTTCCTTGGCCATGGAAGATTTGGCATTCGGTTATTTCTTACTTATTTTTTTTACTGTTCAGGTGTTACATAAATATTTCACCAGGTTCTAAAGAAGGAATTTAGCCACAACTCATACTTGGCCAGAGTAGAAAAAGAAAATTATAGAAGGCAGACATGTGGCCTATAATTTCTAAGTTTACTAAGGTATTAATTGTTGGCCCCTTTTGTAAGTTTGTCACTAAGGGGAAGGAATCTATTTCTGCAGAAGCGTTAACAAGAGGAGTTTGCATATTAGTTGGATTATGCTGCCACAGAGCACCTGGTGGAATGGACCTAATGTGAGCTTGAGTCCAAGAACTGCAGGCCTAAGTCACAGTTCTGGTACTCAGACTGAGCTAGTCCCTAAACCCACGTGTGTCCTTTCTCATCTCTGAGATGGGTGTTACAGTATGATCTAAGTGTGTATTAGGCTTTATTTTAAGGAAGGTCATTTGTTCTAGTCAGAATTTCATCCTTCAGAATGACTGGCCTTTGATTACGACACTCTGATTGGCCACACACTGCGGGCATTACTAAAAAGCTGTTATCTCTATTGGCGGTCAATGGCCGAGGCCTTTCTATGCAACATTGGGAATATTAACATTTAAATTTTCATTGGTGAAA
>NW_011888841.1:3823406-3826334 GCF_000151845.1 Pteropus vampyrus
CTGTACATAAAGGGAAGAAGGACTCAAGGTACTCAAGTGAAAATGCTCGAGTGCAGTAGCATTTTCCACCCTAGGCTGAGGCGGCTTCGGGGCAGGACAAAAAGTATTTTAAGGAAATCGACTAGTGGTCCTGACAGCACAGTAGGATTATGCGTTTCCCATCTTCCAGATATGATTTGTATGATTATTTCAAGTTCTTTTCCCTTAGAGACTAGTCGGTGTAATAAAAAAGGAGATATTTTCACAAGGTTATAGGACACAGAATGTCCCATTTTTCCTCTAAAAGGGAGATTTCACAAACTTGTGTTTACATTACAGGTAATTGACTCTAGACGCCTGGCTCAGATTCACTATCATTCTCACAGAGTTAACAATTGTTTTGTCTTTCATTTCCTCTTGACTGTCTGCTCACCCAGTAAACAGGTCTGGCATCATGAATGCAGAGAGTATCATTTTCTCAGGAAAAGCTACTGTTATAGGTCACTCTGGCCCCTGCTGTGCCATTTTGGAGTTTAAATATGGCCATCGTGACCTTGGAAGTCTGTCAGTGTTCTGGAACTTAGAAAATGGCTCTAGTTCCTTGGCCATGGAAGATTTGGCATTCGGTTATTTCTTACTTATTTTTTTTACTGTTCAGGTGTTACATAAATATTTCACCAGGTTCTAAAGAAGGAATTTAGCCACAACTCATACTTGGCCAGAGTAGAAAAAGAAAATTATAGAAGGCAGACATGTGGCCTATAATTTCTAAGTTTACTAAGGTATTAATTGTTGGCCCCTTTTGTAAGTTTGTCACTAAGGGGAAGGAATCTATTTCTGCAGAAGCGTTAACAAGAGGAGTTTGCATATTAGTTGGATTATGCTGCCACAGAGCACCTGGTGGAATGGACCTAATGTGAGCTTGAGTCCAAGAACTGCAGGCCTAAGTCACAGTTCTGGTACTCAGACTGAGCTAGTCCCTAAACCCACCTGTGTCCTTTCTCATCTCTGAGATGGGTGTTACAGTATGATCTAAGTGTGTATTAGGCTTTATTTTAAGGAAGGTCATTTGTTCTAGTCAGAATTTCATCCTTCAGAATGACTGGCCTTTGATTACGACACTCTGATTGGCCACACACTGCGGGCATTACTAAAAAGCTGTTATCTCTATTGGCGGTCAATGGCCGAGGCCTTTCTATGCAACATTGGGAATATTAACATTTAAATTTTCATTGGTGAAATTGGTGACTAGTTCATTTGCCTAATGAATGATATACCATGGATAAAATAAGCAGTATTCAAGATGTGTGGATTGACTAGCATTACTCCTTGCAGTTCCTTGTGCAGTAAGGCCTGTCGTATTCTATTGCAATGTAAAACTCAAGTCTTAGTCTTGTGTCCAACTATTTGGTGGGAAAAATAGTGAGGGGATATATTTGTCTAAAAAGAAGGTAATAGAATCCTGCCTCTTGAATAAGATTGCATCTTTTTTTTTATTATTAAGTTTATTAGGGTAACATTGTTTAATACAATTATATAATTTTCAGGTGTACATTATAATTTGACATCTATATATTCTATTATGTGATTACCACCCAAAGTCCAGTTTCTTTCAGCTACCATATATTTGATCCCCTTTACCCACTTCACCCTCCCTCCCCCCAATATTTGACCTCTTTTATCCCCATCTAACTCTCCCCTCCTCCCCTACCCTCTGGTAACCACTAGTCCATTGTCTATGTACCTGAGTCTCTGTTTGTCCTGTTCATTTGTCGTTTTTAGGTTTATATTCCACATATAAGTGATTTGTGAATTTCTACTTTTTCAGTCTAGCTTATTTTATTTAGCATGATTATCTCATGGTCCATCCATGTTGTTGCAAATGGCAGTATTTCATCTCTTCTTATGGCTGAGTAATAGTCTATTGTATATATGTACCACTGCATCTTCTTCTTCAGCAAAATTTTTGGTCAAGATATGTTGGGTTGCCTAGCAGGACAGATAGCTGGGAACTACTTTGTGTCTATTTACCGAGTGCCTGTGTAATAAATGAATGGATGTATGTGTTGCTGCCGACACTTTTACAAAAAGAAAAAAAATAGTTTAAAGGTTGCGCTTACCCTGTTTTAGTTCAGTTAACAACGATGGTTATTCCAAAGTTAGTTATTTCATAGGGAGGGACTAAGTAAGGTCAAGCACTTAACATGGTGTAGATGCATATAAAATGCTCAATAAAATGCTAGCTCTGCTAATTAGAATTAGAAGATGAATGGCTCATGTTATGTGTGGGAAATGAAGTTGGATGAGCGAAAACTCAAGAAGGGAATTGAGATAAGTGATGTTTGCAAAGCATAACTTTAGAATAATCTGTTTAATGATTGGATTCATTTCACCATTTCCTGAGAATATCATCAGTGTGAAACCCCTAGAGTTGATCTGTCCATTTACCTGGGGTACTTCAGAATGCGGCAGACCTGGAGGCAGTTGTCAGGTGGGGTAGAACTTCCCTGGCTAATCCAACAGTCTCCTCCTCTGGTTGACTATGGGCTCGTCTCTTCAGTCTAACGAGGGAATAGGAAGAGCTAACTCTGGAGGAAAACTGACAGCTGGAAAGAAGAAACCTTTCGATCTTCTCCTGTCTAGGCAAAGGGAGTAACTAACCTGAGGGGTTTGATTCTAGGAGAGTTTCATGGATAGTCTGAGTAGCGGAGGAGCCACTGAACGTTCTAAAGCCATATAGTTAATGATTCTTACTTTCTTCATACTGACCATACTGAGTAAACAGCTAGGCCAGGGTGTGTTTCCAAGAGCAGGGGTCTGGGTACTTTGCTCTTTTCTCTCATGAATACTATTACTCACTTGGTTATTGTTTAAGTCCATCCCGAAGTCTAGAAATAAGAGTAAAATCTGAAATTTGAGTTTAGAAACTAGATTTATATATATATATAT
>NW_011888841.1:3827639-3839424 GCF_000151845.1 Pteropus vampyrus
TAAGGAAAAACATATGACAGGATGTGGGGTGGGTCACGAGCTGGCTCTCAGGAGGAGGGGAGTCCACCACTCAAGTCTGAAACAATGTTTAAGCCTTTATGTTTCTTTTCAAGAACATGAGAAAGTGGATTCTGGGATTAACACCCAAAATTACAGCCCACCTGGTATTTTTGCAAGGGGAAACGGTCAGTTCGTACTGGGAATGAGAAGGTAAGAAAAGGCCTTGTTGCAACACTAGAAGAAGGGAGTCTGTTAATAAAGCGATATCTGAAGTGAGCCAACAAGATACAGTTCTCATAAGGCAATTACAGGCTTCATTACATGTCACTCTAACCTTAAGGCAGCCTGGATGCTTTCTTTGTAATAAGATGCAAGAATATCTGTTTCATATCATTGTCTGTGACTAAAAAAGGAAATGC
The DNA here is from genome assembly GCF_000151845.1 of Pteropus vampyrus. Classification (NCBI taxonomy): domain Eukaryota; kingdom Metazoa; phylum Chordata; class Mammalia; order Chiroptera; family Pteropodidae; genus Pteropus; species Pteropus vampyrus. The sequence continues at coordinate 3,828,059 of NW_011888841.1, forward strand.
CATCTTGTTAGAATGGTCTTAGATGTGAACTTTCACAAGAACCTTATTCATTAACTAGAGTTTAAATGGGTTTTTAGAGAAGTCTCCTTAGTTAGAAATGAGGTTTTTTTCTCTCTAGTTTGCAAGCAGCAGCCTACTACACTGACTACATGTTTTTTCCTGATTTTTATTGCAGCCTCAGTCATAATTCCAAGTCTCTCCCTCAGTGTTGTCTTTCTGTTCATTATAACAGCGTCTAATTCATTTTTTAAAAATAAACTTAAAGAAAAATAAGGGAAAGAGTGATTTCCAGTGACATGAAAAAGATACCCCTCTAAGAGACCACAGCCTGGCTCTCGGGTAGCTATTACAATTCAGGTTCCATGTGAACAATGACTATCAAGAATTTATGTTAAGCCAATTAAACTCAGCCCATAACAGTTCCTCTCCCCAAAATCAATAAAAGTAAAAATCTCTCATGCCTGGCACGTTGCCCCGTATGTTATATAGGAAGTAACCATGCTGTCCAATGCACAATCTTGCTAACTTTTTAAATAAAACAGACTGAAAACCAAATTTACATGTTATCGGATTTGAAATGGCTATTTTTCAGTATAAAGAATAGCCAATAAATGAATCGACTCTAATTTAGAAGACACAAATTAACTCCATGTCCAGCCAGATAGAGATGTCTAAAGGCCAGTAGATTTGCAATGAGGCCACGCTTCACCCATCAACTGGCCAGTTGGGGAAGGATGGCCTCAAACGACGGTGCCAAGTGCTCAGGAAGCAGGCTTGAGAGAGGGGCGCTGCCTTGAAATGTCTATTTGCAGGAATGTAAGGGGACAAAGTTAGGAGCTGACAGTAGGCCCTGTTCTAATTTCTAAGTGTTAATGCATTCAATCCATCATAGCACCGCTATGTTGCAGACACTATGATTAAGTGTATTTTTGGCATGAGAAAACTGAGGGAAAGAGGTTAATCACCTCACGGAAGGTTAAGTGCTGAGTTAAGTGGCAGAACTGGGATTTGAACTGAAGGAGCTTGACTGGGGAGTCCACGCTCTCAACCTCCATGTTTTACTGCCATCTCACAATTAAAAAGTCAATAACTCTTGGCCTCTGAAATAAGAGACTAGAACTTAACATATTCTTTTATAAATACTACAAATTTTCTTAGAGAAAATTTAGCCATCTAAAATCTACTGTATTTTCCTCATTATAGATCTGACATCATCCCGAACAATGAACCTATGAATAAAGATTGAACAGTCCTTAAAAGCTTAACAGGTAATTATTAAAATTTTGTCTTCTACTTACAGAATGGATAAACTGGTATAGCCATACAATAGGACACTACTTTGGAATAAAAAACGAAAGCACTAATAATAACGCACACACCTCAAAAGCACCATTGTAAATTTAAAAAGTCAAACCCAAAAGGTGACATGCTGTTCAATTATATGACATTGCTGAAAGGCAGAGCTTATAGGGAAATAAGAACACAGGTTTCTGGGGGCTATGGGACACAAGGGAAATTTGGGGGTGATAGGAATAATCTACATCTTGATTGTGATGATAGCTATTTGACTCTAAATTGTTGAGTCAAATCCATAAATCTAAAGGGAGTGAACTGTATATAAGCTATATCCCAAGAAACCCAACTTTTCAAATATAATTTACTTTTCAAATATAATTTTTGAATATATCCACTTATAAAAGTTTCCTTTGTAAAAACTCATATTTGATACTGAGAATTTAGTTGGTTTATACAGATTATACTTCAGCTGACCAGGCACCAGAAGGGCACGGTGCCTGGAGATACAGCTGACCTCTCAGTTTCCTCACACAGCATCTCCTTGTTCACCACAACGACTCTAAGAATTACGGGTATAGTCATGGAACAAATAAGCCAGCAGGCATGTCTAAGAATAGAAATCATGGCCAAAGCTACATAAATAGACTATTCCCTAAAAGGAGTTATGGGCTCAAATACACAGTAAGACTATTATTAGGCTAGGCACATTTAAGAAAGAAATTTTTATGTCAGTTTAGATAGGTCATTTTTAATCCACAATAACAAAAACAACCAAACATAAAAAACAGAAAATCTTGGTAGCTTAAAATCACCCGGTTTTACAATGCTATATCCATTCTGCGTCGATAGGAAATCTTTTCTCATCCTGTCACTCGGAAATCTAGGCTAATGAAGGGAACCACCACCCCAAATATTTCTGGGTGTGATGTCAGAGGGGAAAAGAGGAAGCACTAAAATAGGTTTTAATCTCCCAACCAGAAGTGACACATGCGACCAAAGCTCGCCTTCCCTTAACCAAAGAAAATCTTGGCCAACTCTAAATTCGAACTAGTGAAAAAGTTAAATTCTAATAATTCAAAGCAAGTCAATTGTTTTCTTAACCCAACTGTCTTCTTCATTATATGATTTATATACAGTTGAAATGCACCAATTTTAAATATACAAGTAAATGTTTTTGAAAAGTATATTAAACTTATAGCTACCATCACAAAACTCTATCTACCCCCTAAAACTCCTCTAGGGCCCCTTTGTCACTATATACAAATTTGTGCCAAAATTACGTTAGTAACTCATGTAATATGTCTTTCAGTTATTTTTTTCAAAATTATTTTAGCAACTATACAATGTTCCTTTTAAATTCCCTATGAATAAATATATAAAGATTGCATTGATTCTACATCCTCTTATGTCATTTTGAATCTACCTACTTTTTCTGGAAAGACTTATGTGATTTTTTTTCTCTTTATTCTGTTAATAATATGAATTACAGTGATTTTCAAATATATAATCCATCTTGCATTATTAGGATAAAGTCCATTGGGTCATAATATATTATCATGTTATATTTATATATTGCCTTTTTTTTTTAAGGATATTTGTAGCTACTTTTTTCTTGTTAAGATCTCTTCCTGCATTTTGGATCAGAGGTATAGTGGGCTCAAAATGGGATGGAATAAATTCTCTTTCTTTTCTCCAAATGTTTATGCAGAGCTGGTATTATTTCTTTAATATGTGATTAAAATTAATGAGTGAAGCTATACAGATCTAGATTTGGTTCTGGGAAAGTTTTTGTTTACAAATTGGATTTAATATATAAGATGTTAAGAGCTGAATGGTATCCCCTAAGAATTTGTATGTTAAAGCTCTAACTACCAGTACACCTCAAACTGTGACAGTATTCAGAGATAGAAACTTTAACGAGGTAACTAAGTTAAAATGAGCCCTTTAGACCTCATCTCACATGGCTGGTCTCCTTATATGAATAGGAGATTAGAACAGACAGAAGACCATGTGAAGACAGGAAGGCCTCACAAAAGAATCAACCTTGTAGCAGCCTTAGCAAACTAATACAGAGGCCTATTAAGATTTTCTATTTCTTTCTGTGTCAACTTGGTTCTTTATTTCGAGAGTTAGTCCATTTCATCTGAGTTGTCTACTTTATTGGCATATAGTTGCTCATAATAATCTCATTTTCCACTTAATTTCTCCATAATCTATGGGAATATCCCTTCTTTCATTCCTCATATTCATAATTTGTGTCATCTTTTTCCTCATCAGTTTGGCTATAGGTTTATCCATTTTAACTATCTTTTTAAGAACCAGCTTTTAGTTTTATTTTTTCCCTTCTATGGATTTTGGGTTTAATTTGTTCTTGTTCCAACCTTTTAAGGTAAATGATTAAATTACTATTTTAGACCTTAATTATCTCCTAACATAAGCATCTAAAGCTATAAATCTCTACCCAAACAATGTTTTAACGGTCTTCTATGGCTTTTTCATATGTTGTTTTCATTATCATTCAATTTCAAATATTTTCTAATGTACCTTTTGATACCTACTTTAAGCTATAGGTTTTGCTAAAAGTTGCTTTCTAAAGTAGGCTCTAATGGTCTATGGGGATTTGTTTAGCTAGTTGGAGCATGACTGGGGTCAGAACGGCAGGTTGGTTTCATCCTACTGTTTGAAGTCTTATTGATGTTGGCCTTGCTTAAATGCTCCATGAGATAAACAGAATGGATCTGGCCCCAGAGTGGCCTGCTCATGGGAACATTTACCAGAAAGACTAGACAGTACAGACATATAGACATGGTGGTGAATATTATTGAACGTCATGCTCCGTGGGTCTCACATTCCTACAAATCTTGTGAGCAAGTCACAAATTACCCCTTGTTTTGTACTAAGTTTTCAAGGATGTTTTAGTAGCAACTAACTTTGGAAGATAATGTGTCTTTTTCTGGAGTAAAAGGCAGATATCCTCACTGTTCACTGGAATAAAGAATAGTGTCACCTTCTGAGGCTAAGGTAGTCACGCTTATTTCCCATTATAAAAGGTTCAGCTTCCATAAGATCCTCTCCTGTAAGACAACCTACTGTTCCACACAATCCTTTGCATTGCCTGGGGGAACTGAGAATCAGGAAACCAACAAAAAATACTTATACTCTGCTTAGTACTCTTGCTGCAAGTAATAAACTATCCTTTGTCTCAAAGCCAGTGGTCTTGCGTCTCCTGCCAGGTCCATTGAGACTAAGGCAGGCTAACTACCATGTGAACATAAGAGTAGGTGAAATTTCATTCGGACCCTTCAAGTTCTTGTCACCAAGCTTCTAGCAAACCAGCTTAATCTTTTAAAGACTTGAGTAGTCTCTCCTGTGTAAAGTTTAGCCCTGCTACGAAGGTGGAAGTCCCTCACAGGTTCCCAAATGCCTGCGATGTCTAAAGAAGGTCTTGACTCTGACCGGCAAGAACACAGGCAGATCCCAGGTACGTGCAGCTGCGGCTTCCGCACACTTGTCTCTGCTTGGCCTTCGGGATTTCCTACACTGAGACGTGGTAGCTCCACTTTGCTGACTTTCAGAACTCTAAGTCCCAGTTTTCTAACCTGCAAGTTCCGCTGCTGTGACTGTCCTGAGCTGCCCTCTGTCCCCCTCAACACAGCAAGACCGCGGGGTCAGTCTGGCTGTCCGGACCACGTGTGTTTCCCTTGTCGCAGGAATCAAAATCATGGACTGTCTGAAGCTCTGCATATGAAACAGACGTTTCACATGTTTTCTTCAGTTTTCCAAATGATCGTGGCGTGAAGGCCAGTCCCACTACACTTAAGTCGCTTATCAGCAGCACCTGCTCCCTCAATATTTGAGTTTCTGAGAGGGGTAGTCATTGTCTCCTTAAATCTATTCTGCAATCACTGAGCTATGTTTTCCATAAAGAATCTGCGTTTTCTAGTTTCGATTTTGTGTAGACTTTCCTTCCTCCAAATAAAAAACACAAGATACAATTTCCAACCTTTCATCCTTAACATAAACGTTTTCTCTTACTGTATGTTAAAGCTCACAAATTATGGTCTATATTAACTATCTAAGCATTCTTTTAAATATGAATAAGTCTTCCCTCTAAAACTAATAATTTGTTCCAGCTCTATGAATAATCCACATTCTATGCTCCACCAATAATTCCTTTATTTTCTTAAACAAAAATGAAAAAATACAAATTTAATTTAATGCTCTATTCAGTTTAGACACACTCTATTAAATTCAACATTTAATTTTCGCAGAAGTAGTGCTAAAGCTTATGCTTTCATTAATTTACCGAACACTTTCTCTCAATCCATGACATGGTACTGTCCATACATTATTAAGAAGAAAGCAGAATGCCTGGTTTCATCTGCAGTGAGCAAATAGAATGAGGAATACATTCTTCTTTACTCAGTTAAAAGAAAAAAAAGTACCTCATTTGACTACAAATATATAACTTTGAACTCAGACCGAGGGAAGCACTCACCAGAAACCTAAATCCTGCTTGATAGGACAATGATAGTGAGTCTCTACACTACATTACTTGACAGAAAGTGTATTTAAATGGAAATACTTTGTCAGACTCTGTCATTATCAAAAGTCACTTGAGATTATCCTGTTGGAAATGATGATATCATTTTTCATAGCTATGTCTTTCTTGTTCCAAAATCTAAGTTTAAAACATCCATTTGAGCCAGGGTGATGACAAAGGACTACAACCGATGTCGGTTGACAACGCTAATATTTTTTTCTACACATCAGATGACACCCCAGAGAAAAAAAGTCATCTGTGCCTCTACTTCAACCATATAAGCATGTTTTTCTTATGAGCAACTGCATTTTTAAAGTAAAATATAAATACTACCTGGGGTTTTAAAAATAATTCTATGTCACTATTTATTCTATTTAGTTCCTGAAGGACAATCACTGCACAAATAGAAATAATGAAAACAATATATCCAGTCCTTCGCTGCACTGGACAATCTTACTGAAGACGAAAAGGCATCAACCCTTCTGCTTTGTTACTTGGCAAATATACACCTAATGACGTGGGGCTACTGCAGAGAGCAGTTCCGAGCTTCTCCCTTGGCCCCTACCTGTCCTTATAACCAATTCAATGCTCTTCTGTAGCTGAGTTTAATCTATTTTACTGAAAAAGGGAAATAAAATATGCCCCCTTCTTTCCACTGCATATCCTCATAAGGTTCCATAGTGAAAATAAGAAGATCATGAATTGGAAGAATATTATCAAAATGTTCTTGATAATATTACAGATTTGATATAGTCCCTATCAGAATTCCGATGGCATTTTTTTTTCCACAAAAATGGAACAACATAAGACCCTGAATAGCCGAAACAATCTTGTAAACAAAGAACGAAGTTGGAGGTATTACAATCAAAACAGTATGGTAGTTGGCTTAAAAGAGAAATATAGATCAATGGAACAAAATAGAGAGCCTAGAAATAAACCCAGATATATATAGTCAATTAATTTTCAACAAAGCAAGCAAGAATATACAGTGGAGAAAATAAAGTTTCTTCAGTAAATGGTGTTAGGAAAAAGGAACAGCCACATGCGAAACAGTGAAACTGGACTGTCTTACGTCACATACAAAAAAACTCAAACGTAAAACCTAAAAACTTGAGAAGGGTTTGACACCAAAAACAAAGGAAACAAACAAAAAAATTAACAAATGGAACTGCATCAAACTAAAAAGCTTCTGCACAGCAAAGGATACCATCAACAAAATGAAAAAGATAACTCGTGGAATGGAAGAAAATGTTGGCAAATAGATATCTGATAAGGAAATAATATCCATAATGTACAAGAAATTCCTAACTCAATAGCATAAATACAAATAACACAATTTAAAAATGGACAAAGTACCTACATAGACATTTTTCCAAACAAGAATCTAAATGGCCAACAGGTACATGGAAAAAAAGTCTTCAACATAACTAATCATCAGAGAAATGCAAATCAAAACCACAATGAGTTACCACCTCACACCTGTTAGGATATCTGTTATCAAAAAGACACCAAATTCTGGCAAGACTATAGAGAAAAGGGAGCTCTACTGTGCTGCTGGCAGGAATGTGAACTGGTACGACCAGTACAAAAAAGACTCCGGAGTTCTCCCAGAAATTAAACACTGAACTAACACGTGATTCAGCAATCTAACTGCCAGCTATAGACACAGAAGGATCAATGCCATTGCCTTGAATACGTGCTCCCATGTTCACAATAACCAAGTTACGGATACAACTTAAGTACCTATTGAAGGATGGATAGATAAAGAAAATGTGATACATACACACAGTGGAATATTATTCGGCCTGAAAAAAGAAAATCTTTTCATTTGCAATGAAATGGAGGAAATTGGAAGGCATTATTCCGAATGCAGTAAGCCACATAAAGACAAATACTGTGTGGTATCACTTATATGTGCAATCTAAAAAAAAAAAAATGAAGCTAAGGGCAGAGGAAATAGGGAGAGGCTGGTAAAAGGATACGAACTGTCAGTTATAAGATAAATAAAGTATGAGAATCTAAGGTATAACATGGTGATTATAGTTGATAACACTCTATTGTATAATTGAAATTGCTAGGAAAGTAGAATAGAACTTACACGTTCTCACTTAAAAGGTGAAAGAAAAGAGCGTTCCCTTCTCTCAGAACCACTGGGCCTCCTTTGCAGGTGTCTGCATCCCTGACTCTGCCTGGCCTTCCACTGCTGACCAACCTTTCTCCTGCACGACCGACACAGTTCTCCAGACAGCTTATTGCCATCAGATTAGCTTAGTTTCAAATCTAGCTTTGGCTGTGAAAGTCAGTCTGTTTCCTAAAGCTAATGTTGAATATGTCTTTATTCTGATCCATTACATATTGATTATGTAATTTAGCTTGCAGAGAGCAGCCTTCATTCCATGTTCTTGAGAGAGATCTCTTTTAAACATAACTGTAAATGTAACAGTTTATATTTAGCCAAAAGATAGAAAAAATAACTATTCACAACCTTTTTTTTTTTTAACAGGGAAGTAGCCTTGGTAAAAAAAGAAAATGCACAAGGGGTCTAACGCCTTGTGACTGTGCGTGCACCTCGCGTCTGATTTGGGCGCTAGCGGTTAGGTATTGTACCCGGGTTCAGCACTGCCACGTCCTGAAGCCTTGTTTAGACCCAACCTGATCTTGGGTGGAAGAAAGAATTAGTCTTAATTAGTAAAACATTTACTTCCCGAACATTTGTTTCTAAAAGGCTTCCTTTATAGAGATTTCTATTTTTTTTTTTTTTTAGCTTACTGAAGTGCATTCAATTTTTTATATAAAAGCGTTATTTTGAATGCTTGAAACAAACTTTTAGTGTACTGGAAAGAACCCAAACCCTGACAAGAAGGTCAGAGATCTGGATCACGATTCTAATCTGGCCATTCACTCCAAACCCCTGGTGGCTGAAATGTGTTCTTAATAAGTAAAATGAGAAACTTCTACCAGATGGCATCTAAATTTATTCTAATTACTATACAAAATGGGCCTTAGGTTGAAACCCATGGAAAGCCTTTTTAAAAAGTAAGAAGAGTAATCATTTACATGAAGAGAAAAGTGATTAACCACTGCACATTTATTCATCTAGTAATTCACTCATTATTAAAATATTTATTAAAAATCTATTAAAGCTAGAAAACCTTTCTGATGAAATGTCCTTCTATGGGCCGGTGTTCAGTGCACACACGTTGCCCCACATCTCCATGCTCTACCCCCACATTTCAGTCTTTCTGGTTCTCGTTTCTTTAGCTGCTCAGTCCCTCAATGTGACTAACAGTTACGTGTTAAGAGGTAATCAGAATAAAAGTAAAATAAAGTTCGTATTTACTTTAAAATGCCCTATGCTAATAGTGAGTGCGGAAATACATTCATTGCAGAAAGAGTTTTCAAATACAATGGCATTTGAGCAACTGCCTAACCATCTGAAAAAAAAATACGTCTTGGCCTTTACCACACATAACTTAAAAAATTATCTTAACATGGACCATAGATATAGATTGTACAAGTTTATAAAACACAGGAAACGAGAGCAAAATTTTGCAGCCCTGGAGGTTACCAAAGATATTTTTAGATATGACACACACACAAATAATCCATGAAAGAAACACATTACAGTTTTGGTCTTCTTTACATACTGCTAAAAAAATAAAACGTAAGCCACTGTCAGGGAGAAAATATTCCATACATATCAATCGAAAGGGTTTTATCCGGAAAATATAAAATCTTGCAAATCAATAAGATGGCAAACACCCAAGTAAAAAAGAGCAAAACTTTTCAACAGACACTTTGTAAAATAAGATGAAGTGACTAAAAGAATATAAAAAGATGTTCAAAACTATAACAGAATTGCTAATTAAAACACAATACGATATCACTACGCACTAGACAGGCTAAAATTTACAAGACAGACAAATACCAAGTGTTGGTAAAGACACAGGGCGACAATGACTTCCTACACGGCTGGTGACAATGTACAACTGTAAAACCACTCTGGAAAACAACTCAGTGGTGTCTTATAAAGTGGAATATGCACTCACCCTTTGATCCAGCCATTCTAAGTCCTAGGTATTTACACACACAGAAAAAGAAAAATCTATCTCCATACATCCTTGGATACCAATGTTCATAAAAGTCTTATTGATGAGCAGTCAAAACTGAAAGCAACTCAGATACCCATCGACAGGTGCATGGATGAACAGCCTGTGCTACATAGCCATACACTGGAATATCACTTAGCAACAAAAAAGAACTGCTGGTGCACACAGCATGAATGAATCTCTAAAATATCAACCTATGTGAAAGAAGTCAGATATGAAGAGCAAAGACCACAACTCCATTTATATGGAATGCAAAGAAAGGCAATATGATCAGCTGTGATAGACTACAGATCAGTGGTTGCTTAAAGCCACAGATTAGGGATGAAGATTAACTGGGAAGGGACACAAGTAAACCTGTTAAAGTGATCAAAATGTTCTAGATCCCGAATGAAATAATGATTATGTGGTGTATCCCTTTGTCAGAGCCCATCAAAATCTATACTAGAAATGAATGGAGTTTATTTTATCTACATTATACATGAAAGCGTTGGCATTTTAAAAACTAATTTATCTCAACTAGAAAGAAACTCCACCTGATTCAGACACAAGTTAACGTGAGGAGGAGATACATCAGAGGCAAGATCAGCTTTCTCTTTTGGAACTTGATCTTGGCCCTGAACCTCAAGTTTTTTCTTTGATCATTTACTCACCACAGATTCTACGCATCTTTCAATAAAGAAATTCTGCCCAGAAATCAATTTAAGAACTTGCCGTTTGAAATGACTGAAAACCCTCTAGAGACAAGTTAAAAAGTGATGTACATATCAGTGGTAAACATAGAATGTATTGCATAATCTTAGAATAATTTTGTCATCGTATATAAAATTTATTAGATAAGTTATATTTTGACACCCTTATGGGTACTGCTACAGAACTATCACCAAATGACTAGAGTAAGAGCAATAATTTAGGACACCGAACCTTTAAGGTATAGCAATTCTGAGTACATTAATAAGCCTCGTCTTATGTATTATCAAAGCACTCTTCAGCACATCACTCTAGCCTTGTTCTATAATGTAGCAGACTCTATTATTTAAACATGGTTAATAATGCATGAGCTCTTTTCATATCATATCCGATGATGGGTAGCATAGACACAGTGAAATATTTAATATACTGAACTAGTACATCAATTTTCTATTGCTCTATAACGAAAGTCCCAAAATATATAGGCTGAAAATAACCACCAATCTATTTGGGCGCAATTCTGTGGGTCAGCAGTTTGGGCCAGGCTCAACTGGGCGGATGTCTCAGCAGGGGCCCCCGTGTGGCTGCAATCACCTGACAGCCCAGCTGCAGCTGGATGGCCTACAATGGCTTCATACGGGATCTCCCACCCTCACAGAGGCTAGGCTGGTGTCTTCACCTGGTGTTGACAGAGTTCCCCAAGAATGACAGCAGAAGCCACAAGGTCTTTT
>NW_011888841.1:3840552-3851279 GCF_000151845.1 Pteropus vampyrus
ATTACTAATCCGTTTCCATGAATATTGAGAGGTTTACTTGAGATCAACTTTAAGAACAATCTCTGAGGTAAATTGTGTGATTCCAAAATGTTGGCACTTTTTGACACACAAAGCTCTACATCATCCTGTTCTGCCGAGAGACTCATCTTTTCTGGTCCATAAACACCCAAAAAAGAATTTGCTAAATTTTCCCTTCTGAAAAGTCACTGGAATAACAACATCAGCCGACAAAATGCTCTGGTGAGGAATCTGTTAGAGTAAGACGAAATCATTCGGTCATTGTCTGATATTTCACAGAGATTCGATTTTATACCAGCAGGTAGATGCAAATGAGTATAGGCGGCTCCTCACTTGCCCTGGGGCACGTCTATGCTTCTGCGTGTGCCACTCTATCACAGAATGAGAATGTGTGTAAATGATGGAATTAGTCAGAGATACGGAAATTTTACTGGTACTTTCCTAATTTTAAAAGAGAAAACCATCCTTAATATTTTAATGATCAAAACAGGCATATGTAATTACACTCTAAGAATATGTTAAAGAATTCACTAGTGCCACAGAAGAAATCTTAAAATCTTTATCCAGACTTCACAGAATTGTCAGATGTCCTGCATTCTTCTTGATTGGTCACATGACAGACATCACTGACTACTGACAAATACCAGCATTAGGACGGGAGGCGGAGTCCTCGGAGATGAGATCTGTGCTCTTCAAGAGGAGAGCAGCTCACTGTCCTCCCTCCATGCGAGGACTCGAGGAAGCAAGGAGGAGGCGTCAGCCGTCTGCACCTGGGAGGTCCTCACCACAACCCCACCGTGCTGGCCTCTCGAGCTCGGACTCCCAGCCTCCAGAACTGTGAGCAATACATGCCTGTGGTCTCTAAGCCACTCGGCCTGTGGTGCTTTGTCACAGAAGCCTGAACTAACCCAAGAAACACCAGGTGGTGCCACGGGGACAGGGGCGGATGCCCCTGACTTCTCAGCATACGAGAAACTGATCTTTTCTCTCACTGAAGTCATGGCATCTAGGTTCAAGATTTAAAAGAACAGAAAGGAAGAACACGCCCTTCAGCCTGCTTTGCTTCTGCACTGCCAAAGTCTGACTGAATTCCTCCTCCTCTCCCTGGACGCTGCCTTTTCCTCCTCAGAGACTTAGCTGAGCTGAGCCTTCACCAGTCCTCAGTGATTGATTATAACTCTAGGATTTCTCCAGAAAGTATTAGTTTTTCACTTATTGCATGTAGTACAGTCTGGTTTTCATTTGTATTTTTAATCTAGGATTACAACTACTTTGGCCCAAGTAGAATCATTTAAAAACAAAGAGCCACCTGATACGTCAGCTAATTCATTAATGTGTACATAAATAATAATCAACTAATTTAATGATGAATGTGACGAAAATAGAAAAAAAGAATTGTATAGTTCATCTATTGTTTATACTTGTAAATATAAAGGACAAAATATAGTGTAGTCTTATAAGGATAAATTTATACAGTTAAAATTATTGATAGATTTATAAGTCTCTTTGATACTTAGAAATATTAAGCCAGAAAGTTCAGTCTTTCATTTCACCTTAAAGATGCTGCTCATTATTACACAAAAAAACAAATATTCATTGCTGTACATAACTACACAATTCTAGATATTATAGGTTTAAATAGAGATTATTTTACCAGGTGTTCAAATTTAGGTATGATTTTTTTCTCTTTTGCTATCCAGACATGAACATATAACGTTTAGCTTTTAAAAAACTTATCTAGAGGACAAGTGGACATCCAAGTGGAGAAAAATGAATTAAGATACAGACCTTAACACCCCTCGCAAAAATCAACTCAAACTGGATTACAGGTCTAAATGTAAAACATAAAACTACAGAACTCCTAGAAGACGACATAAAAAAAAACCTAAATGATCTTGCGTGCAGCAATGACTTTTTAGACACAACATCAAAGGTGGTGATGATAGAAACATGATAGAAATCATTGATAAGCTGGACTTCATTAAAATTAAAAACATCTGCTTTGTGAAAGACAATGCCGAGAGAATGAGAAGACAAGCCTGGACTTGGAGAGAGATTTGCAAAAGACACATCTGATATTTTGTTATCCAAACTACAATAAAGACTGTTATCCAAAATATACAAAGAACTCTTAAAATTCAACAATAAGAGAACAAAGAACCTCATTAAAAATGGCCCGAATACCTTAACAGACACCTCACCACGAAAGATATACAGATGGCAAATAAGCACCTGAAAAGAGACACCATATCATATGTCATCAGGGAGATGCAAATTCAAAGAGCAATGAGATACCACTACACGCCTGTTAGAATGGCCAAAATCTGGACACTGACAACACCAAACGCTGGTGAAGACATGGAGCAGCAGGACTTCTCATTCGTTGCTGGTAGAAACGCAAAATGGTGCAGCCACTGTGGAAGGCAGTGTGGCAGTTTCTTACAAAACGAAACATACCTTTTTTTCTTTTTTTTTTTTTCTTTTTTTGTGGGATGGGTAATAGTGTTGAGATATAATTCGCATACCATACAATTCACTCATTTAAAGTATACAATCCAGTGGTATATTTGTATCTTCACAGGGTTATGCAACTATTAACACAGTTGATTTTTAAAATATTTCATCGCCCCGAAAAGAAAACTAATCATATTCTTAAGACAAGATCCCAGGAACTATGCTCCTTGGTGTTTACCCAAAGGAGTTAAAACCTTACGTCCAAACAAAACCTGTACATGAATGTGTATAGCAGCTTATTCATAACTGTCAAAACTTGGAAGCAACCAAGATGTCCTTTACAGGTGAATGGATATATCAGCCATGGTACATCCAGGCAATAGAATATTATTCAGTACCAAAACGAAACAAGCTATCAAGCCATGAAAAGACATGGAAGAAACTTACATGCATGTTACCAAGTGAAAGATGCCAAGATGACAAGGCCACATACTGTACGATTCCAACTACATGACATTCTGGAAAAGGCAACTCTTATGGAGTCAGTGGTTTCCAGAGGTTAGGGGGATGAATATGTAGAGCACAGAGGATTCTACAGCAGTGAAAATGCTCTGAATGATTCCATAATGGTGGATACACGTCATTATACGTTTGTCAAAACCCACAGAATGTGCAACACCAACAAGAGTGAACCCTAAGGTAAGCTATGGACTCTTGGTGATGACAATGGGTCCTGTAGGTTCGTCAGTTGTAACAAGGTGACACTTTGATGTGTGGGGCCACGGGAAATCTCTATAACTTGCCTTCAGTTTTCCTGTGAACCTTAAAATGCTCTAAAAATTAAAATTTTAAAAACGTGACTAGTAAGGGTTTTGGAGGTAGATTTGCTTTTCTCTCATAGGTAAGTCCCTATGAAGCTGACACCAGCCTGAGGCTGCAGACCCCACCTTATCCTCAATCCACTCTGAAATGTTTGCCTTTTGTTAACTAGTCTCCATTAAAAGGCCACACAATCCAGAGGCCTTACTAAAACAGGCCAAGATTTCACGGCAGCATGTTAATTCCTTCCTCTTTCATGTAATTGAAAAGGTATACTGAGGTGGTAGATTAAAGACAAAAATTATCAGAAAACTCAATATGAGAGTAGTTAAATAAAACAATGTAAATTCCCAGCTTAGTGAAAACTGGGTGGTTGTCTAAATGCTACTATAAACTAATAGTCCATTCTGTATTCCAAATATTCTTATTATGAATATTAAGCAACTTTTTATAATGTAAAACACTATTTTAGGTGACATACACACATATATGTAATATCCATCTCATAGCACAGAAAACTATACCTAGTGGATAAATTAGAGGTATTATAAAGCATCCCTTTATGTCACCAAAAAAGACAGGCAGGCAGAAAATATTTCATTTCGAGGAGATATTGCCCTCCATTTTGAGTTTCTGTTTTCTGAGATCATCTGATTATGCAAGTTCATTTCAAATTGTTATTTGATGAAGACAAGCGTTTATAAGGTGCTGCTCCTGGCATTCAGATTTTAATGAGGTAGAAGCTGTGTCATGGTGAGAACTGAGTCGTGGTTGTAGGCTCAGCTCAGATGAGGAATCCACAAATAAGATGGGGACCCAAAACCATCTTGGCCTGTCAGGAAGGTCACAGGTGTGATATCGTAAAAGAAAGCTGAGATTTAAAGAAGATTTAAAGAAATCAGAAATTCAAATTAGAATTGAAAGCTGTCAACAAGAAGCTGCATAAAGAAGTTGGAGAACTCAAACTTCCTCTTCAAAGTACCTGCTTGACAATTTTGCATTTTTAAGCAAGGTATCTTGTTATCAACTTAACAGTCCACGTTTAAAAATATATACTCAAGATTTACACAGAGCAAGCAAACAAGAAACATTAGAATAATAGATCACTCAGTTTTCACAGTGACAACAGAGTAGACTGGTTTTAAGACAACAGAAGGGAGTAAAATAAGCTATTTTTACTATAAAAATTAAACATGAACAGAATACGAATGTGAAGTAGGACAAGCTGGTACAAATGAAGAGAAAAAGTCTCATTTGTTGGCAGGACTGAGGTCCACCGTTACTGTTCCACGTGACCGGCTGTTGCCCCAGAACCATCTGTACTCACAGGGGCCTGTCCCCGGCCCCTCCTGATTCCGGGTCAGCATCTCTGCCAGTGACCAATGTCCGGCAGCTTTAAAATACGATTCGGTATTTGCTAAGGCCATACTCTGCCTACGTTACTCTTAGTTTTCAGAATTTTTCTGCTATTGTTACTAATAGATTTCTTTCCTTTTTTTTTTTTATTTTCCTTTTTATTCCCTGCTCCCACCCCATTTCCACTCCTGACCTATAGATGTTGCTGTAGGCTTGGCACGCCTGGAGCCTGGCGCACCCAGGGTATGGTCCACGGCTCCACCTGGGGCACGAATCCAGGACCGTCTGTGTGTAAAGCAGACGTGCTAACCACTACGCTATGGAGCCACCCCATTTTAAACCTTATAAAAATGAAAATAAAGTTCGACTAGAAATCTATCTGGAAATGTTATTGACATCATATTGACATTATAGACTTCATTCAATACCATAATCTTTACATGGAATATTTAGTATTATGAAGATATATATTCTCCCCTAAATTAATAAACGTGTGGGGGTAGGAGGAAAGCTATCTGTGAGGAGTGGGTTATGAAACCCGTCCGTACACACTTACTATAATAAAAACATTCCAATGAGAAAATATTTTGGCTTCTTCAGATAAAAATATATGACCTTGAAGAAACTTTCTTTAGCAGGGTCCTCAACATTCCAAAATCCTATAACCAGAAACTAACATTTTCAGAACCAGCATATCCCAAAGGGCAGTGAATTACTTGATCTCACAATCTGAGCATTAGAAGGTGGCATCAGAAACGCCCCCGTGCCTCACATTAAAATATGTAAGGTAGAACAAAAAGAGTTATATCCTGTCTTTGCATTGCATTTGATGATGTGAGGCTTAAAACACAGGATATGTCAATGTATTAGCATAAAGAGAAAAGGCCAGACTCTATAACAAGTTGGAACAACGAAAAACAGGTTTCGAAATAAAAGTGAATGCCTGATCACTGCAAGTCCTCTCTGCCATGACTTTTACTGTGACATTCAGGTAAAAACCCACACAGCGAAATGTTAGAATAGCTCTGGAATTGAGATCAGAAAATCCGTTTCATGTTCTACTCAGCAAGTAAACCGACCTCTGCGAACCTCGTCAATAACGGACGATCGTGCCTCCCGAAGTCCTCGTCGACCTCACGAGATTACCTGTTGACCCTGCACCATAAAACAGAAAGCATCATACTAACTACAAAACCACCCAATTTCTTATTAGTTCGGCAGAGTAGGGGTTCGGTCAAAATTATGCGGACCGTTTCTCCGGAGCGTCGCTGTTGGTGGGAGAGGCCGGCTGACGTCGGCACATACAGGCCTGCAGCCCACGCTCCTCAGCCTCGGCCCGGGGCCCTGGGCGCCAGCCTCGCCTTCCCGGGGCCCGTCGCCCGCTGGCCGCAGCGCAGAAGCCACTGCCCGGCCTCTGTTTTTCAGCATACTTCTCCTTTCTTTAAACATCAGCCGCCATTGCTAACCCCGCTACAAGAACCGCCAAAAAGGAGTGGAGTGATGTGAGGAGTTTAATTACAAGTTTGGAAAGCCTCTTTAGCTAGGCACATCACATCCAGTTGTCATCTTTGTCATTTGCGTCACTTAAAAACAATTATCAGTCTAGCCATGGCCACTAAAATACGTGCCTCAACTAAACTGTCTCACGTACCGTTTGCCTACATGTTAACAGTTAACATATACAAGCCATGCCATGTGGGATTTGAGACCCGATTAAAGACAAATGCAATTTCTTTATCAAGAAAGGGTAAAATAGTTCATTTGCCTTCCTCAGAATCAAGCATGTATGACGAGCTGAGGCCAATCATAGCTGCTCAGGGGGTTGATGAAATATATTTCTTCCCACCTCGAATTGTTTGTTTTTCCGCTCATTAGGAAGCTCTCGGGAACACCGCGTGCTCACTGGCTGCACTTAATTTGAGGCAGGGAATTAACGCCTAACATTTCTTCAAGGCTGAGTAAAGCAAATCACACAGCACTCCCCGCACGCCTTCTGCTCATGTGGCCCACCTAAAAGGCACTTCTGCTTGTCAGCCCTGGGCGCTCTGCTGAGAACAACGGACAAGGACACTGTGGGAAGATGGATCCAGGTCTCGCAGCTTCCGCCATGAGGTGAGACCCCCAGGAAAAGCGGCACGGCATGTCGGCATAATATTTCTATTAAAAAACAGGCTGTGGAGAAGGGTGAGTTAAATGATCACGAGCTTAGAAACGGTGAATGGAAAGCCACAGGATGACTACGAAAAATGGCCCAAATCAAGAGTTCAAAACAAACAGCGTCCTGTGTACCAACCTGCTCATCTATAAGCTGAGAGAAAAACATTCAACACTCACATGGCTTCTCTTAGAAAACCGGCCCTTATGAACTCTAGATAAATATCATTCCAATTCTTACTGTAAAAAGTATTCTAATCAAATGTGAGATAATACGCAGATATTATAAACAGAAGTTGATGTTGAAATTTTTTGACTTATCCTCATGAATTTTAAAGTTTTTGTTGGCTTCGATTTTTGTTTTTAACATTTAAATAGACCTGGTTAAACTTATGCTAGCAAGCTCATTTTCATAGTATACGATAGCAGTTTGTTCTAGAAAAGTAATGGAAGCTATTATCAAATAAAAATTAATTGACTGAGATAATCAAGAATTCAAGGAAGCCTTATCAAAGCAATAGTACTGTAAAATTAAACAGCCATAGCCTTTAATTAATCAACTCTCCAAAAGAATTAATGTAGTTAGAAGCAAACAGTTCTAGCCACAAATAGAATATCCTTACATCCTCTCATGTAAAGAAAACAAAAAGCATATGAAGATCGTCAAATCAGAAAAAGATATAGTTATACCACAAGCAGATACACTGAAGGATCAAGAAGTGACAAATGACAGAGAAGAAATGTACAGAACTGTAACATGAAAACCCAGTCATTAAAAAAGCACACCATTTGATGCAATTCAACATAACTCTGCATTCTTGATTAAACTCCAATAATTATGTCATAATTATTCATTTACCAATCACTATTTATTAATTGGTTCTTATGTGTAAGAAGCCATGCTTGTTTCTGGAAAAACAATGACAAATGCTCCCTTTCTCTATAATATTTGCCATTTTATAAGGATGACGTATAAGTAGTACCATAGGCAATGGGACAGTGGTCCTCAGTGGGTCTGTGGGGTGGAAGGAAAGAGACAAGGAGAAAGGAGAACAAAGTTGCCTATGTAAATCTTTACATTTAAAAGATGGTTAGGATTTAGCCAAACCAAGAGGAGGGGAAACTCCAGGCAGCATGACACTCTATGTGACAGAGAAAGGTGTGTGAGAACTGGGTCTCTATGACAAGGACCCAGGGTGGTGGAAGGCGTGACGAAAGGCACAGATGGAGGGGTCTGCGAGGACCAGGCATAAAGCTGTCATCTGCCACATGATGATGGGACTTTATTCTGAAAGCTGAAGAAAACATCTGAAGGGAGGTTCCAAAGTTTTTTATTTAGTAAGATGTCTCTGGAAGTTTTATGAGAAATGGAATTGGGAAATTTAAGGCTAAAGACAAGACTCAAGATCCAGCGTCATCAGGAAAAGATTAAATAATAATTTCATAAAGGAATTAAGAAATTCAAAATTGTTAATGTTTAAATCTTCAATGTTTAAAGTATCAATCCTCAGCCAACCATCTCAAGCTCTTTGTTATTTAGAAGAATTTATCTCCAGGTGTTCTAGTTAATTTTGACATTACGGTGTAACAATGGTTGAGACCACGGAATTTAATTATTATTTTTTCACCCTTTTTATAAATAAAATAACTCATAACTGAAATTTTTGCATTCTAATAATTTTATTTTTGTAAAAAATATAAGGTGGCCATTAAACAAACATCCTTTTTGAGACCAAAATATTCAGTAACTGGTTTTTACCTCTGAAATAAACAAAATAACTACTTTTGCTCCATTAAAACTCCAAATATAAGTCTTTAAATTATTCCTCTTTCCTGATTTTATTTTTAAAGTGTTAAATTGAGTGTAGGCTGAAGAAAGTATGGGTAAATATGTATTTTCTACATATTTAATGAGATTTCAGTAAATATATAGTGAAATTAATAAAACTCAAGCTTTTAAAATACTTTTTTCTTTTGGAATATTTTAGATTGAAAGGAAAAACTGAAGACATAGTTTAGAGAGTCCTCATCCACCTTTCACGCAACCTTCCCACTTGTTTCCAGTAAGAAATCAAATGTGAGCTTCCTCCGGCACCACCCCCCGCTCCGCAACCCTGGCTCTGCCTGAGACACTCGTGTTTTCACAGCTGCAGAAATGAAAGTGCCCAGAAGGGAAGTGAGGTCAGCGGAGGAGCCGAAGCAGAAGGGAAATCTCTAATGAGGGAGATACCATTGTTCTTAAAGAAATTTGAAGTGAAGCATCATTGATGTCAGATATTACCTTTCAGGTTGTTACAACTAATTCTAGTCATGTGTGATCTGTAGTATACATTCCACACTCCTTTCACACACTTTAGTCCCTTCGTTTTTATGCAATAAAGTGAAAATTCATGAGTTGAGTCCAGCACATCATTATAAATCTCTAGGAGTATTCTCGGAAGCTAGAGAGAAAACCTGAAGCTACATGGGTCACACGAACTGGAGAAGTCAAATAATGATGACCCACTACTCAGAAATATCACCAACTGGTATTAGAGTTTTATTACAACAGATCTTAGAAGACTGGAGGTTTTCATACCTATTTGGTTCATATTCTGAATGGTTAATAAAAAACTGAATAATTACAAGAATATAACTGCTTTGGATTTGGTGTAATCAGTCAAGAAACACTTAAGCATTAAGAAAGTTCCTGTCACAGTTCTCATTTGTATTTTTCTGCATTAATTAAAAGTTGGTTTTCATCCAAGAATCAAAGAGAAAGAAGAGAAACAAACACTTTAGAAAATTAATAAGGTCATTTAAGGAATTCTGTGGTAAAACCTTCTCGAGATGTTATTTTTGAAGTTTTTTGTAATTTTTTCAAATGGAAATAAATATGGAACGATTTTCTAGCTTTAAAAAAGTATACATCATGGAAACATTTTCTAATATATGTGCATCTTTCACTTCAAAATTTTGTTTTTTTAAATAGGTCTAAATGACAATTTTTACATTAGAAAATTATATTCTAGGCAATGAACAAAATCCGGACTTGGGGAAACAGGACAAATGGTCCAGTTTCATGAAGAACAGCAGGAAAAAAAAAAAAAGGGAGAGAGAGAGAGAGGAAAGGAGATAGTGGGGAGAGAACGTAGAGATTAAAAGATACTCCAGAGAATAACTGATGTGTGGATGTTATTTGAATATCAGTCTAAATGAATGAAATGTAAAAAAAAAAAAAGTGTAAGACAAGAAAATGTGAACATTGACTATGGTATCAAGAAATTAATAAGGTGTGATAATGGTACAGTGATTACTTTGTCTCTATAATTTAGAGCTAAATACTGAAATGTTTACAAATGATATGAATTCTTGGATTTGCATACAAGTAATCCGGTACAGCAGAGGGTAGCGTGGGTCATGATAAAACAAGACTGGCTGTGAACCAAAAGTGCTCAAAGATGCCACTGGAAATATGGGATTTATTATACTATCTCCTTTACTTTTGTAAATGTTTGAAATTTCCTATAATAAAAATTTTTCAGAAATATATTCTAGTACCATTTCTGTGGCTGACTACAAATAAACCATGAGAAAATCAGGTAACTCCTTTTGTTTCCTCATTAGTAAAACAATAGATGGAATCCAGTTTACTTCAGTCATTCAATAAAAACTTTTCATATTCATTCCAACTCCAAGTAATGTGATTTTCACTTTCTCAAAGTTCATCACAACTGCTAGGAAAGCACAGACCCAACATTAACCAACTCTATGTCCTTTTAAGAAACACTGAATGATTACTCACTGATTTGTTTATTCATTCAACCCATACTGAGTGCCGGTCGATATACTGGAATTAAAGATGCAAAATTAAAGACACTAAATTCTGACCTTATTGTCTATAAAATAAACATAATTGTGCAGTGAGGTGAAACTTACAAACTACT
>NW_011888841.1:3851329-3865187 GCF_000151845.1 Pteropus vampyrus
CCAAAAGTGCTCAAAGATGCCACTGGAAATATGGGATTTATTATACTATCTCCTTTACTTTTGTAAATGTTTGAAATTTCCTATAATAAAAATTTTTCAGAAATATAATCTAGTACCATTTCTGTGGCTGACTACAAATAAACCATGAGAAAATCAGGTAACTCCTTTTGTTTCCTCATTAGTAAAACAATAGATGGAATCCAGTTTACTTCAGTCATTCAATAAAAACTTTTCATATTCATTCCAACTCCAAGTAATGTGATTTTCACTTTCTCAAAGTTCATCACAACTGCTAGGAAAGCACAGACCCAACATTAACCAACTCTATGTCCTTTTAAGAAACACTGAATGATTACTCACTGATTTGTTTATTCATTCAACCCATACTGAGTGCCGGTCGATATACTGGAATTAAAGATGCAAAATTAAAGACACTAAATTCTGACCTTATTGTCTATAAAATAAACATAATTGTGCAGTGAGGTGAAACTTACAAACTACTAAAGTATATGAGTTAAACTAGACTTGTTTTTCTGCAGTATGAAAACAAGATTTTAGACACCCTTCCCCCAAAAAGCCTCATTCATGATCAGCATCTCTTCTCCACTAAAAAGAGGGCAACTCTCCTTCAAGTTGGCCAAGAGAGAAAGGAGACCCTTTCACAGAGCCCGAAAATCACTCATCCTTAGGGCAAGATGCAGAGGGGATGTTCGGGACAGAGAGATGCAACAGGTCTCTGCTCCTCCATCCTTCTCATTTCCCCTTTATAAAAATGGAAATATATCAACACAGAAATATACAACGAAGGAAAACGGCAGCGCATACTGTGGGGAAAATGCAGCCGACGAGAGGCAGAGTCCTAGCTGATTCTTCTGGGCATCACCGTCATTGCCAGCCACGCTGCAGTGCGCACAGACAGGCCCATGGTGGTGAGCACACCCCGCCAGCACAGGACAGACCTGAGCCGTGTCCCGTGGACTGACCGACGGCTCACTCAGCTTGTTCTCACAGGGCCACAGCAAACAGCGCCCCAGGTTTGATGAGGCCCATTTAACTAGGATACACACAGCATCATCTCCTAGCTCTTGGTGAGTGTAGATAAAACAGGCTACATACTCCTCTCCCTTTTTCCTTCTCCCGCTCTTTCTCCCCTGACCCCATACAAACCAAACACAAGAACTTTAAAATGTTTGGTTACATAGCTTATCTCAAATTGCTGCCTGTACACAGCAATAGTCACTGATTTCTTAGACCTTGTTGAAATGCAAAACATTGTTAGGAAATCAAGAGACATTACATCATCTTCATAAAGCTGGTTTTTTGTTTTTTTTTTTCTATTTTAAGAAATGTTTCTTTACAATGTCATGACTCATGAGTGGAGATAAACAGATATAAGTAGAAGCCTTTTGAAAGCAGTGTGTGACAAACAGATTTCAAGAACTTGAGAGAGACATTAAAATGCAGACATCACAGGCTCGAATTTACAGGTGCATCTTCCAATGACTACTGAATCTTCTAGTAACTGTTCTCATCTACAGTCTTTTAAGCATTCTTATCTCCTGGTGCACCGAGAAGGCTCCTGGATTTATGGGTATATTACTTGGTATCATTCTGTACACTCTAATACAGTTTAAAATTGTGATGGTTTCTTTAAAGCCTCCTTTGCCAGAGAATTTCTATTTCATTACTGCATATAAGACAAAGGAGTAAGATACTGCACCTGTTTATTTCCATTTTAAATATTTTGGATGCTTGTCACTAATTCTGTTCAGATCAGCTTTCCTTGACTCCTGGGCTCCACCCAATTTTCCTTTCCTTTTCTTTTTTTTTTTAATTAATCTCTGCCGTGTATCCATCCCCAACAGCACCTCTCCCCTGGGCTCCTGATTATTTAACACCTTGCTGTTTCATTAGTGATGAGTATTTAATACTTGGAGTACTGCTCTGGGTGATGCTCTATGCTTACTGTGTCTTTCTGTCATCTCCATTCCACTTAAAAGTCATTTCTCTTTTTTCTTATATCTGGAATAATTCAACAAATTCTAGTCAAAAAGTAGTCACACCCCACCAAAAATAGTGAATAATGATATTGGTCTATGAGATTTTCTTTAATTTCAGTAGCCTTTATATTTATACTTATTGACATGGTCCATAGAGGTAGTATGGGAAAAAATGCTTTAGTACATTATCTGTTATGTTTACAATTCTCCTATTAAGCAGGTTCAGTTTTACAGGTAAGCAGTTAGGAGCTCAGAGAGGTTAAGAGGGCTGAGCAAGACAAAATGGCCGGTGTATGGGACCAGGATTTAACCTTAGGATTTGTGTTGGTCATGTCTCATCTAGTCCCTTCCTACTGAAAATATAATCCTTGCATGAGCAGCACTGGCCTCGCCTGGGAACTTGCCAGAATCAGAGACTCGGGTCCCATCTTGGACCCCGTGAATCACGATCTGCGTCTTAACAAAAACCCCAGATGAATCACATATTTCCCAGGCGAAGCGCATGACAATTTGAGAAACACTAACCCGCACCTCCCTGCCTCCCTAAAAACTAATAATTTCAGTGAACTTCTTTCACCCACAAATACAAGTACTAGTTTTCCCTTTTTGAGCAATTCTGAAGCATTTTCAGACTGGGTTGTGAATTTTTATAAGCGTATGCGTATAAATTTCTTCCAAGCAAAAACAATATGCGGGCTCTACTCTACTTGTCAAGATTTTATTTGGAGATTAGAGATGGATACTAATATCTTCAGATCATTTTAACTGCAAAGCACGAAGAGAAACAGAGGTTATGATTTAACAGAAGGTTAAATGATTTTGTTTTTGCTTTTTATTGGAGATATTTCATGCTCCAAAGCATCTCTCAAGAGGTCTCACCTCAAGTTGCAACTCAATCATACTGTTTAGTTGTATTAAATTGAACAGATACAACATCCAACTATGGTTTATTTTTGAGCACTCTACAAATTAAGTAAATTGAATTTATCCTTATTTCATAATAAAATCCTTCACCAAAGATCAGCTCTGAGAACTTGTTATGGTAGCAAATGTTATTTTTCAAGCTAAAAGACAGACTCAGGCTAAACAAAACTGTATCAATACTCTGCCAGAAGGCTTCAAACGAGCATGGAGATCCACAAAGTAAATTAAATTTTCTGTTACTATCTCAGACTCATGACCCTTCATCTAAAATTGCTACAGAAGTTCTGTAACTGGGTCAGGCACACTTGCTTGGGGGAAGAAAGACATATTAAAGAACATTCAATTATGTCTCAGACATAAGGGGCAAGTGAAGCAAATGTAATATCCTGTCATAAGACTCGAGCATAATTTTCCGCTGTGTCCCAGCATTCATCCTCGATTGTCAACATGTGACTCTCTTCCCCGACACTCACCAGGGATGCTTTGACTAAATTGCTGAACTTATTTCGCTCAGCATTTGTTTTGTCCCACATCTATTACTTGTCTTGTCTATAAAGCCAGCCTTCCCGTGAGACCGGCACGGTTCCTCCACGTCGCAGTCTGAAACCTCCGCAGTTCTGATGTCTTCGCTATTCCTCAAGATTACAGGATGATTTTCCTTAAATGCCAAACTAGTGCAGTATGTCTGCCAAATTTACCCTATCATATCAGGTCGTAGCAAGGTGAGCCCTGGGGACTCAGCTCAAATGCCTCCTCAGAACTCTGAACATGCTCGAGGTCCACAGAAGAGGAGTCGGAGGTGGGCAAGCCTCGCTTCCTCACTCGCGGCCCATCTGCTGACTCGTTAGCTCCTTGCTGGCACATTCAGCAGCTTCTCTAGCCAAATATCCCCAAACCACCGTCTCAGGACGCACACATAACTGGAGGCATTCAGTGAGCCAGAGGCAAGAGAAGGAAAAATGGAAAAAAAAATCAGATCAGAATATAAGGCCTCCATATGAGGACTAACTTCGCAGGCTGAAGAAATAGGTGTCATTACAATCTGGTTAACAGGTTACTAATACATGTGTAGATATGTATGTAGATTAAATGTGCTAGATTGACTTAAATTTGGCGAGCTTGCCTATAATCATGTCCAAGAGATTTTTCTTAACATTGGTCTTTGCATCAATAATAAAATCTCATACATTCTTTTATCAAAACTACTAAGGGAAAAGAATTGAAGATAATAAATAAGACAATAGATAATCTATAAATATTCCCACATAGAGAAGAACAAAGGAAAAGACATGATAGGTAAGTAGATAAGTAATATTATGCTGTGGCAACATGCCCAGATTTCCACCACTGACAGTGTCACCAAGAGATCATTTTTGATGGGACACAATGGTTAACCACCACAGCATCCTCCAAATATTACAAATATGCCCTGAACGCTTCCTTTTAACAGCTTGTGAATAGAATATTCTTGACTTTACTACAAAAATTTTAACCATTTCATATTTTCAGTGTGTACCTGATATGCAAGCCTCAAATCTCAAACTTCTGCTGTTTTATAAAACTCCCTAAAGATACCTCCTTTAAATGGAACACCTTTCCATCATGGATTCAACTTACCTGATCACTTCTAGGCTTCCCACATACCCCTTGTTCATAGCTTTTAACTCTTTTATTTCTAAACTTAGTTCTGATCCTCTTAGTACATCCATATGTGGAGTATCTTCCTTTTCCTTTTCCTATACTTCCTCTGCTGCTATTGTGTCTTTCTTGGAATGGAGCAGCCAAAACTGCACGCAATACTCTAGGGAGCATCACAAGGTATGTCTTGAGCTGAAAGCTCAGAACTATAAAACCCAGAGGGCGTATCATCGGCAAGTGATCTGTGAGGGGTGAGCCATCAGGCCAAACTGGGAAGGTAAACTGAATATCAACGGCTAGTCAAAGAGTTCAGAAAACAATTCCCCACCCCACTGGTGGTCCAAGCAAAGGTTTCTGTGGTTAGACTTTTGGGAAAAGGTTTTCAGAATCAATAGAGAAGAAGAGGTTTGTAAACTAAAAGTGAGTGTGGGGAAGCTTTTCATTGGACTACGTAAAAGAAGAGAAAATTCAACTCCTTTTGACATTTCAGGAGCAGTGTTTCAAAGGCCATTTCCTTCCCTGTCATCCGACATTGCTTACATAATGAGTCTATATTTATTCTCAGGAATTTAAAATTGAGGAAGGAATGGTTTTTGGCTCATTCCTGTGTTAATTCTCATGATTCGCCAGAGGCTGCAGTAACATGTGAGAGGTTAGCTGCCACATTAACCTGGAATAGAGCATAAGCCATTATATTTCAAATCTTCCATGAGCACACATTTTATAAGTCTGGAAAGCACAGTTACAGAAAATAATTAGTCCCATCACTCCTTCCACCTACTGCTCACCTCCCTGAGCGTGTGTGTGCACATACAGATTGGGGGAGGGACGAGGGGCCAAGAAGTGAACTACTTAAAGGCGCAATTCCCTGCAGTGAAATGAAAGCCGTTTAGCTCCGAAGCCACTCCTCACCTGTAAAATGTGGGAAGTGAGAACTCACGATTTCAATGAGTAACAAAAGCAACTGTACACGCCGAGCGCTTCCCAAACCACGGGGACTTCACCAAGGTGTCCGTGAACACTGCGTCGGCGCCGGTGCTACACACGCCCCCGCCCCCCACCTCGGGGCAGCACAGGCACCGGCGGAGCATATCGAGGTGTCATCTTGGGAATATCTGGAGCTTAGGTAATCAAAAGATGAATGAGACTGTTTCATATTTCAGACAGCACAGAGCAGGATAAAATCGTGTGTAAGGAGGCTGCTCTGCCAGCTGTGTGATCTTGGACAAATTATCAAAACATTTTTAAGCCTCTCCATCTGTCAAAATGAAATAATGGTAGCATCTTTCCCATTCAATTATTTAGGGCATTCACAATGATAAACTGTAGAAAGACATGGCACACAGTAAGCTCTCAATGAGCACCAGTTATTAATCAGTAACCCATGGGTGCATGCTTCCAACAGCCATCTCTGCTAAGCTTAATAGTTGATCTCTATGAATAGATAGCTTAATGGAAACAACACAGCTGTCAAACTCTAAACGTAGTCAGGCTTGCTTCGTGTTTCAAGCACTAAATTATATTTGACATTTCATTTAAAAATATCAGAGCAACTAAATATAAGCCAAACCCCCCACTCACTTTTGAAAGATGTGGTCTTGAAAGGAAATAAAGTCTTCCCCATTATTATTTGGAAAATGGTAAATTTAAAATAGTTTTTTGACAAATTTTTCTTGGATAATCTAACATTTTTGCAAACGCATATCACTTTGGGTAATTTACTGATCTCTAAAATGTCATGAATACAATTGTACATTGTGACACAATTATTACTAACACTGGAAAATGGATTTTAGAATAGTGATTAAAAGTGCTGGCAATTGGAGTTAGAATAAACTTGGTTCAAAACCCTACTCTGCTTTTCACTCCCTCTGGGGTTCTGGAAGATTAAATTTTCCAAAAATGGCTGCAATGATAGCTCCCGTCCCCCATGCTCCCCAGATGGTATACCTTGACATTCATCCATTAGGTGATAAACTATATATTCCTTCCTCTTGAACCTGAGCAGACCTTTACGGCTGCCTAGCCCAACTGAGTACTGTGAAAGTGACACTTCTAACTGCCGAAGCTTGATCATAAAGACAGCCCACTCATCTGCTCTGCTTCCTCGGACTGCTTGTCCAGACCACATGCCCTGAGGAAGCCTGACCAGGGCATGTGAAGAGCACACCTGGAGAGGCCACGTGCAGGTGTCCAGACAACAGACAAGCTGAGAGCCTAGTCAAGAGCAACCTAAGTCACCGTGCACAGTAAAGGAAGATGTCACCAAGAAAGAGTACAGCCAGAGTCCCATCACCCTCAGCTTCCAAGTCTTCCCAGCCGAAGCTCCAGCCATCATGTCATCACTAGGCCCTGTCCAAATCCCTGACCCATAAAAGCTTTAAGACTAATAAAATGGTGGTTGTGCCTCCACTTATCTCTGGGGTGATTTCTCATGCAGTGCTACTAACTGGAACAGGAACCCTGGGCGAGTTATGTAGCCCCCCAACCTTCACTTTCCAAAGTCTCTAAGCTGGGGAGAGAGCCCCTAACCCAGGGCGGATGTGGAATACATGGCAGAGGTGGCGACAGTAACATGCATGTGTTCACGGCCTTCTTAGGAGCTGTGTGCGGATCTGCTCAGGGGATTTCGTGGTCCTGATTAAGACAATGCAGAAAATGAATTTCTAGAAAAGGGTGAGAGAATAAAACACCAAGAGACTCCTAGAGAATAAAAATATCCAGCTATCTAAAAAGAAATTTTGAAAAGTTTTACTAAGAAAGATATTTTAAGTTACGGTTGTAGGAAGTTTTGGTATGGACCTTATTGCCACGTACCTTGAAGAGTCTTCTCAGCACCTTTGAGACAGCGTTGGGATTTGCAGACAGTATTTTCATTGCTTTGTGTTTAAATCGGATATGACGCTGTGCTGAATGGCCTTAAAGCAAGAGCCAGAGGACTCAGTTCTGCCTGAGTTTCACCAAGCTGCACACGGTGCTTGTACCACGCAGTAAGTAATCTTATGGGTAGTATCCCAAATAATAGGAACCCAATGACAGAATAATATTTATTAACCGTAGGATATGACATATAAATCCATATATTTCTTATCCACATAATTTTACTTCTTAGTACCTTGCTAGTAAAATTGTTTTATTAAATTTCATTCAACATTATTTTTTTTTTGCATCAGAAAAATGGGCTGTTACTTCTATGAAAATGAAAGGGTTCTAAAACATACAAAGTTTTGGCAAATATTTCCTGGGTGCATTTACCAAGAATAATACAAAGAAGTGTATATACTGCATTAATTCTTTCCTCAAAATGCCTATATTCTACTTGGGAATAAAAGGAGCAAACATATGAACAAAGTAAACAATAAATACAAAGAGGTCAAGTTACAATTTAAGCCAAGAATAGAAAATTCTTCATGAAAGATTTCAAGAGAAGAATGCAAATCAAAAGTGTACTACACTCAAAGAACTGGCTACGTTCCGGAAAGGTCTGGAAAGACTCCTATAGGTCAAGGGGCTAAACGAAGCCCTTGATGGAGAAATAAGGTCGAGGAAGCAGAGAGAAGAAAAAAATGCATTCTGACCCAGGGTGTGAAGCCGAAAAGCGATTTTTTTGTGCCGTTTGGTTAGGTAGTTGGTTGACTGGCCGGCTGATCGGTTGCTTTGCTTTCCTTTTAGGCAATGAGCTGCAGCAGAAAAGATGTAAATGAGAACTCAGAAAGTAAAAACAAAATGGTGGGGAGCAGACGAGAATCAGTCTGGTGAAGTTCTCCCACAGTCATTCAGGAATCGCTAAGAACTTTAAAGGAAAACAGCAAGATGAAATCATCTGAAGTCCTGCAGGCAGCGTGCAGGGTGGGACAGGGAAGCAGGACAGGTGGTTATAGTTACTGCCGAAGACCTGAATCGTCCAAACACCATCGACTCACATAAACACTAAAGGCTGAGAGAGTATTTTGAGATCACTAAGTACCCTTGATTTAGAGGTGATGAAACTTCAGACAAACCCCCATGACCATATAATCTAATACGTGTTAGAGCCAGACTAGAAGCAAAATCCTAAGGTCTTCATTCCACTCCTTCTTTGATACCATACATTATTAATCATTTCTACTGGCAATTGATTGCCTAACCCCAGTTTCCATCTGAATAACTGTCTCATCTGAACTCTCATGTTCCAGAATTTCTGTTAAATAACGTCCCAGCCACGAGATTACATTAGAATAACAGCGATACATTTAAATGAACCTTGTCACAGTGAAGCTTATATAAATCACGACTTGGAGTTCGTGCTATCATAAATTCAGCACCGAGGTAGTAGGTAAATCTCCCTATCACTCTCAACAGGTGAGGTCAGGTCTCAGGCAGACACCTAGAGTGTCGGCCCAGGCTACGCATCAAGGTTTTTTCTACATGTCTTAGTTACTTTCACATGCTCATTTCTGCTTTGTTTCTGGGATTATTCAGAAGACTAGGAAACTGACAACAGGATAACAGGACAACAGGAATGGAGGTGTAGGCTGTACTGCGATGGAAGCTGGGAACTTTACCCCAGTTAACACTGCAGAGCCACGAAGATTTCGCATCTCCTGGGAAAGTCACCATTCCACGATACACTTGGAGTGTGCTACCGAAGGAGCTTTTTGATAAAATCTGGAGAAATCAGTGGGTTTAGACTAAGAATCATTTTACGTTTTTAGGGTTGAATATAGCTAAATGCTATTGCTTTAAAATTTGCTCTATACATGACCTCTGTTAAATCATTAATGCTAATGTTTAGCCAACTGAAGTTGTGTGTGAGTGTGTGTGTGTATGTGTGTGTGCGTGTGCGTGCGTGTGAGTGTGTGTGTGTGTGCGTGTGTGTGCTGAAAAATATACATGTCTCCTCACAGCAAACAAGAGGTGCTTCAGCAACCATGACGAAAGGCCAAAGCATCACCACCAGCGGATTGCAGCCGCTCCACTGCATGCCAATTATTTTGAAGAATAAGAACTTCTTGAAAATAAGTTCTCTTAAGCTAAACTCTGAAAATTCATAAATTAACATCATCAATGTCACGACTGCATAGATTACCAAAATAAAGCATTTTTTCATCAAAATTTTCAAACTTTTCATCATAAACATCATCTCGTTCAACACCATTTCACATTCCTCCTGGTCCAAATGAAGCTACTCTGAAATGTAAACAATTTTTAACCTATTTCATTTATTGACACAGACATTCATATATATTATATATACATAATCTATTAAAATAACACTTTCAATACGCACAGCACTTTATAAATTTGAAAGTAAGTTCCCATTAACTACTATGGACCTTTTGCTGAGGACACTAAAAACACTATCGAAATCACTTTTTCTCTAAGTTCACTAGGAGGTTAGTATTTTCGACTACAATCTCTTACACTATTTTCTAGTAAGTTATTTCACATTTCCATATTTTACCGAATAGCAGCAATCCTCACGTCCGTCCACTGTAATGTATGCTGAGAGAGGAACACGTAAATAACATGAAGACTCGGCGGGGAGGTGTCCTGGAGTTACTGTAAACACCTGGAACAAAGGCGAAGTGATTTCTACAGCAAAAGAATCAGCAGGGACAGAAAAGTGCCAACTCTGATTAGGAGCCTTCAAAGCACAAACTGCAGCATCTCCAGGTAAAACAGGATTTTCAATAACTCACCCTGCATCACAGCACTTGTAAGTGCTGAGGGCTGATTAGAGGGGGAGACAGAATTGGACCTTTTCTTAGTGGAGTCAAAGAAAAAGTTCATCCATTGAACTGGAAGCTTTTAGTGGAGTTACTTGAAGACAATGCTACATGCTTGAAAGGAACAGAAATTGCCGAGCTTCACAGTTTTATCAGAGAAGGTGCTTCAATCAGTTTACATTTGATTGAAACTCAAAGAATTCCTACAGAACTGCTGAACAGTCACTGCTAACATTCGAAATGTCTCATAAACGTCACTATTAAATTCATCACACACAGAACACAGCAAAAATGCATGAACTTCTTCAGAACACGTGACAGCATAGTACAGCGTATCAAAGCATATTAAAAACCGTCTTCAAGGGGAAACAAAAGCAGAGCTTGTAAAGCGTTAAAATAACTGTCCGTCTGTACACAAAATATACCCTCTTTCTCTTTCCACGGAGCACTGAGCTTTTTCTTTTCTTTGGAAGTTTTGGTGTTAGAAAGTCTCAGGTCTGCCTCCCATGGGATCTGTCTTATTTAACCTGACCATGAAAATCCAAGGTTTTTTTAAAAGTTAATTTTAAATTAACGATGATGCTAAAAAGGTAACATACCAAAGAGCTTAAATGAGGTGGGTTTTTTTAGGTTTGTGGTAAGCTGTTTCTTTTCTTTCTTTTAAGAAACATTTAACATATTTAGGTCGTCTTTCCTTTATCATTTTAACAAGGTAATTTCACAAAGTAACTAGCAGGGGGAGTACTGGCTAGACAACCCACAGTCTATATCTTAGAAATAATTCTATAATTTGAAAGGAAGGAAGCAGAATTATTCTGCATCTAAAGAACCCGATGTGAGTCATCACTAATATATTGCTTTTTACCCAGCATCTTGCACCAATAAGCAGTAAATAATAATCATGAATAATAATGAAGAGGTAGATGACTCATCACCAGAATATATTCCCCAGTAAGAATCCACATGAGATAAGTGTCACATTCTGACAAAAGCACTAATAAACAGAAGGAAACAGTAGTGCAAACTAATAAAATGAGCACTTAGGAAGTAAAAAAGTAAAGTAAGGACCGGGTACGGTCACTGGAATAATCGCTTCCCAAAGATACCTCCATCCCAGTCCCCAAAACATATGGATATCTTACCTTACATAACAACAATGAAAAAGTCTTAATTTACTAAATTAAGGATCTTGAGATGGGAAGATTACCCTGAATGATCCAGGTGGATCCAGGGTGATCGCCAGGATCCCTATAAGAGCCAGGCAGGCGTGCCAGAATCAGAGGAGGACGTGTGATGATGAAAGCTGGGATGAAGATGGGGGAGGGGACCAGGAGCCGGCAGCCTCAAGGTTCTGGAAAAGAAAGGAACTCGTCCTCCCCTGAGCTCCGGAAGGAAGACCATCCTGAGGACACCTGGATCTGAGGCCAGGGATTCACGTCTGACTTGATTTCCAGAACTGTAACACACCGGTGTCGTTTTAAGCTACCGAATTTGCGGTGTTTGTTACAGCAGCAATAGGCAAATAATATGCTGGGCTAAATATTACTCCTTTGTTTCTAAACTCGCTTTCAATTATAAGAAGTCATTTTCATTAAAAAATAAGAAGCGGGTAAGCAAAAGAACACAAAGAAATATGTGACATTTTCTACTCTGTCCGTTTTAAAGGATACCCTTAATCTGATCATACATAACACAGTGTGGCTCACGTGACGGGAGAATGCACTCTTCTATGACTGTTAAGTCGAAGTTAATTAAGCTGAAATGCCACCTCATCGTCTGAAGGTTTCCTATCTTGCTGTTCAAAATATGGCTAACAAAGAATACTTCAGATTTTCAATTTAGAAATGACTACTTTCTTTTCTTCTTTGTCAGATCCTAATCAGCATGAGAATCATAATTAAAAATAACTCGAAACCTTGAGAAACAGAAAGCCAACAGTTCCATGTTTCATGCAAATAAGCACATTTTCTTTATGATTCTTCTAAATGAACCTGCTTTCTCCATTGTGCAAGGAAAAGTATCCTTTTGCACTAATAACCTTTCACTATTATTAACTATGTTTTCCTTTTAGGTCCAAAGTAAGTACCTGGTTGCTGGTTAAGATAAATCTCTCGAGTGGAATGGCTGCTAAATGGGGTCTGTTTCTATAAACACAAAATATGTCATTAATCCAGTTTTATCCCACAGAGGATAGTTGTTTACGTGCATTATAGTGATTTTATTGTATCTTATTAAGGAATAATGGCAAACTAAAGCAAGTGCATTAACACAGTCTTGTAATAAACAGTAACGTTTCTGCTATTCTAATTAGTTACACTCATTTTATGAGAGAATGAAGCCAGATATGGTTGGTTATGTTTGAGCTGCAAAGTCGGTAGAGAGGAAGGCCTTTTAGCTCGTAGGCTTTTAGCACAGGTGTGCTAAGAGGCTGCGCGTGACTGTCTCAAAGGTAGGGCCAACCATTCGCTGACAAGAGCCTCCCAACAAACACTGTGCACTGACCTAATTGCTCCCTTGCGTAATTAATTCGGTACGGAGTCGGCCACTTGCCTTGCTTATGACAGATATAGGTGCAATTAGCTGCACTCGAGCAGCTACATACCTGTGGGTTTGGACTCCCATGTGTACGAACAGTAGGCGCTTTGAAAAGTCAGCTCTCGGCAATTTGTACCTCACCTCAAACATGGCTAACGTATGTTTTAATAACTTGTCTGTCTTTAGTAAACACAGTGAGTATGTCAATCAGTTGCTTTCTCCTCCCCGGCACCTGCTGCTTTTCATAATTGTCACCATTCCCTACAAATGAGTGGTGAGCGTGCCTCGCCGAAGGTCTTTTCATCAATGAATGTGGGAACAACATTTGCATGGAAATCGTGAAAATTCTGATTATTATAAATAGCAGGTTTCTTTCTTATAAGCTATAACACTCTGAAGTTGGATTCTTATTTTTAACAAAAGTGATTGGTTGATTTTTTTTTGTTTTTGTTTTGTTTTGTTTTGTTTTCCTTAGCTCTAAAAGCAACAAAAGCATGCCACTGGCTTAATGGGAGATTTTTATTATTTTGATTACGCTCACAGAAATTAGCTCCCAATGAACAATGCTACATGGGAGACATAGTGGGGTTCATTCAGTCTCTGGCTGAATCGAAGGTTTGTAGTTTATATCTTACTTGTGGCCCAAGTAACCAGTGGGTCTCTTCAGAAGCACAAGTCAATAGGTCTGTGTGTGGGTGAAACAAATCCATTACCTTTTCATACGTGTATGGTGAAGGCGGTGGGGAGGGCAGAAAGCTCAAGAATGGATTAGGAAAAATGACCTAACAGAATTGAGCTCAGAAATGGTTTTAGTACATTCTTGACATATGACAAGCAGGTGCTATTATGTGTGAGCACATCACCGTTTACTTACAAGTTCCTACAGAAAACTGTTCAAGAGAAACTGTCAACTACCAGTGCAAAGAAAGGCTGGACTAGGTGAGAAACGAATTCGGTTTTAAGCGACTAGAGTCTCTCGAGTAGAAGGAATTTCACAGGACATAAATTGTTAGAACATGGATGCTCTAATAGAGATTTATTACAAGGAGCAAT